>NC_060071.1:115431817-115734847 GCF_922984935.1 Meles meles
CTTAAGGACCCACCCAGGCCTAGGTCTGAATCAGGATTTTATAGGAGGAGGCAGAGGAAGTCAGAAAGGCAAAGAGAAAGCCGGAGACCTAGTGCAGGGAGCAGCCTTTCACTCAACAGGTCTCCAGACTCCTCGAACTGTACAACACCCAGTTTGCTCCTGACTTAGCAGCTGTGCCTGAGTTAGAATTTGTCTCTCATCCTTCCCCCAGAGAAGTTTGGTCAATATCCTTCCAGAGTTTTTCTGCTCTGGTCATCCATGAGAGGTTTTCAGATAGGCACATTTCTTCCCCAGATAACAGACCTTGAGGAGAGTTGGGAGTGACTTGGTGCCTCTGCTTAGCACTACCATGGCTTACATCCCCTCTGTGACTTGATTTCCCCGTCTGTAATACCCAGGTCACACTCACTATTACCCTTGAATAGCACCGACTCCTTCAATGTACCCAGGGGTGACAGCTTACAGAATACTCTGGGAGGCTGTGCCTCCCGAATGTCAGCTCTGTGGGGGCTGTTGTGTCCTGTGCTGAGTTCCCAGCCCAGGAACAGTGGGGCTACACAGTGGGCACCCAATTGGGATTGCTTGAATACAGGAATGCAGGATGAGGGACGAGGGGGTGGGGTGCCTTATTTAGTCCTTGGGGCAACGCTGTGAGGTACTTCTCCTCCCTCCCATTTCACAGATGAGAAACTTGAGTCTCAGCAAGACTGAGGAATTTCCCCAAAGATCTGGGATTATTAGCACAGGGTATTTGGCTACAAGTCTGTGGACTGAGAGATACATCAAAATAAGCTGACTTTTTCTTTGTTTTCCATTGTTTTGTTTCAGCTCAAGTGGGTTTTTATTTAAGACACAGAGGTCATAAGTCTTATACCCTTAGGCTTGGTTTATGTTGATTTTAAGTTTACTTTTTAAACACCTCTGCTGTTACATGAAGCCAGTACCTTGAGCCTCTGTGATGATGCTGTTGTATCCTGTTTTTCCTTTGTCCCTCTGCTCATTTTTTTCTTGCCTCATCTCTTCCTTCCCAGTCCTGAAGCAGCTTCGTGTTTTCCTTCCCTGGCATCCAGCTCTTTGGTCTTCCAGCTGTTTGAGAATGCTGCTGTGGGTCTTTCCCTCCTCCCCAAATGGCTGGGAAAGAACTCCTTCCTACTACTCCAGTTCCCTCCCTAGGACGAGTCCTGACAAACATAGCCCCTTCTGTCCTAACACCTTCCAGCAATATTGTTGTTCCCCTTCTAGACTGGGTCTGGCCTCTGTCCGGCCGACCTCCCCCTCAAAATGAGATGTGCTGAGCTAGGAGAGGAGGAGGGGATTCTAGACTCTGTTACAGTCTTTCTTCTCAGTACATGAGTCCAAATCCTTGGTTAAAAGTCCCTCTGTGTTTATCAGGAATGGGACACATTGATGTCGTGTGCCTCCTAACACGATACCCTGAAAAGAGCACAGCACCGTTCTTGTGGTATTCTGGCTGCAAATACATAAACCATGAGGAAGCACCAGACAAACGCAGATTGGGGGACATGACCTAGTGTAACAGGCCTGTGCTCTTCAAAACTGTCAAGGTCATGAAAGATGAGGCATGTCTGAGGAACTGTTCTAGACTGGAAAGACTAAAGGGACGTGACCCCGGAATGCCACTGGGATCCTGGTTCAGATGCGGGACCTGTAAGTGACGTCATTAGAACAACCAGCAAAATCTGAATGGGAGCTGTGAGTCACACGGTGTTATTAATTCAGTGTCAATTTCCTGATTGCCATGCTGTCCAGTGGTTATGGAGGAGCTAGTCGGGGACTTGGGGAGTATACATGCAGGTGTTAAGGGGGAACAGTCTCTGCCTTTGCAGGGTAACATCGTGGAAAGAGTGAAGCAAATACTGTACCTACTTCTGAGGCTATTTTAAGGATTGGTAAGACCATTTTGTAGAGAGTTTCGCCTGGTGCCTGGCCCACTACAGGCCCTCCAGAAACGCTGCCTATCTTTACTGCCCACATGCGTTTCAAAAGGATGAGCAACTTCTGTTGTACTCAACACCGGCTTTCCAGCTTCGTGCTGGGACCCTCCCTGGCTCCCTCCTGCTGCTCTGCTTTGAGAACAAACCACCATCATCAAGGGCATTGTTGTCTTTGGGACCAGCCACTGGTCAGGATTCTTTTCTTTGGCTGGGATTCAGATTCCCAAATTAAGCGTTTTCTGAAGGAGAGCTCCTGGCACAAAACCCTTGCTTCCCAGTCTGGCCTTCCTGTTCTTGCCACGACGGCTGGCTGGGGCTTGCTTCTATCTCTTCCTGAACAGCCTAGGGCTTGATTGAATTTCCTCTGGGCCTCTGGAGGGCACGACTCTGGATCCCAAGGTGATCCATCTAAATGCCTGGTTTTGGAAGATCTGTAGAGCAGCTAGTTAACCTCTGGCCTCAGCTTCTTCCTTAAAGCAGGGGGGGTCGTCAGTTTCCTTAGAATGTGGGCAGGCCCAGATTGGAGGTGCACATTGGAGGCCAGACCCCTGAGGCTCTGGGTGGGAACTCACTGAGACAGGAAGAAGCATCTTTCCAGGCCAGATATTAGAGGGTGTAGATTGGGCCCTACTCTGCCGTATCACCTAAAGCATCTGGTCAGGAAGTCACCGAGGGCAGGTGTGTCCCTAGACTAGAGAGAGTGTGCTCAGTTTTCATAGGTGTGATAGCAAAGGCTTTATTACAATTTTAATTCTTACTATTTAGGGACCCTATGTTTATTCTTCCCTTCCCTTCCCTTCCCTTCTCCTTTCCCCTTTCCCCTTTCCCCTGCCTTCCTGTCTTCCTTTTTAGAGAGAGCGGAGAGGGGCAGAGGGAGAGTAAGAAAGAGAATCTTAAGCAATTACCACATTCAGTGCAGAGCTAACGTGGGGTTTGAACTCACGACCGTGAGATCATGACCTGAGTCGAAATCAAGAGTTTGGCAATTGAGCCACCCAGGTGCCCCTAGGGACCCTATCTTTCAAGTATCAAATCATTTGATAAAAAAAGTTTTGAAAAAAAGTCTTGAAATAAAATTGTTTTATCATTTATTACCTCAAGATTTCTATTGATTAGTAATTCAGACCAAACGCAGTGAGGATGGCCATTCTCTGCTCTGGGATGTTTGGGTCTTCAGAGCAGGATTGCTGATAAAGGCGGGGGGCAGCAGACTTTCAGAGGCTCCTTTACTCACGTGTCTGGTTATTGAGGCTGGTTGCAAGCTGGGCTCCTGTTGCCAGGAACATCCACACATGGCATCTCCATGTGGCCCAAGCTTCCTCACAACATAGTGGCTTTTTTTCAAGGCAAGTACCCAAAGGAAAAGAGAGAGTAAAGTGAAGGCTGTGTCCCCTTTTATGACCTAGTGTATTAGAGTTCTTAAGAGAAACAGAACCAGTAAGGTATATATATCCAGGTCCAAATCTGTAATTCCGAAATGCGAGTTCAAAATCCTCAAAGTGAGCCAGCAGGCTGGGGACTCAAAGAGCCATTGCTGCAGTTCAAATCTGAAGGCCACTGGCTGCAGAACTCCCCCTCTAATGGGGACATCAGTCTTTTATTCTATTCAAGTCTGCAGTGGATTGGGTGAGGCTCATCTATATTATGGATAACAATCTGCTTTACTCATTTTATTTGAGTAAAATACAGGCTTAAATGTTAATCTCACCCAAAAACACTTTCACAGAAACATCAAGAATGATGCTTGACCAGATATCTGGGCACTGTGGTTCAGCCAAGGTAACACACAAAATTAACCATCGCACCTAGTTTGGGGCATCACACAGCATTACTTCTACCACATTCTGTTGGTCAAAGCAGTTACAAAGGTCCACCCAAGTGCAAAGGGAGGGAACTTGGCATTCCCCCCTCATCCGCCACACCCCTCTCCCCGCTCCAGGCTCAGTGGAGGAATATCAATGTCATGTTGTAAGGAGATCACGTGGAATGGGGTATATATTAGTGTGGCATCTTTGGAAAATACAGATGTCACAAACCTCTAACTGTAATAGAAGGGAAAAGGAGACCAACTTATACTATGTCTTTCCAAATGTAGATTCTTGGGTATGGCTGCACCAGAAGTTACAACAGAGAAGTCAGGCATCCTGCACTGGTACACAACACCACTGAAGAAGCCGATGGCCTCAGCTGTGTGGTCTGGGAAGCTCAAAAAACACCGGTAGAGTTGCTGTAGGTAGTGTGACTTTCCGAAATGCTGACTACCATAAAATTCGACACAAAAGGAAGGCAATTTCCCTTCTGTTTATGTGGTAGTTGCATTCCTGGGAGAGGATGGGTAGTTAAACTGGGCATATAAAAGTAAGTAAAAAATACATTGTGTTTATGTGTAAAATGGAGTTGGGCTTCAAGGCCATTATATGGGGATTGTTCAACCTATAGAAATGTCTCATTTCTGCATGAACCCCGTGTGGGCTATAGGATGATTCCTGCAGAACTCACCAGCACATTGCAGGAGGACTTTCCATCTTTCTGATTTCTCCCTACTAGAAGCCAGTAGTGCCCTTCCCAGCACTGAGACAACCAAAAAAAGCCTCCACAAATTTCTAAAACACCTCCTGGAGGGTAGTAGCACCCCTATTGAGAACCAGTGCTGTGAAGGAAGGAAACAGAGAAATTCCAGAGATTCCTATGGAGATAATAAGGAGAAAGTCTGGGGAGTACAGAAATGAACGAACCAGTGTTAAAGGATGGAAGGCAAAAAGCCCCATGTCACACATGAGGGGTGGGACCACTGTGTGTGTGTGCGTGGGTGTGTGTGTGTGTGTGTTGGAGGGGGGCATCCACCCATCCCAGAGAGCCCCAGTGGAGGCCCCACCCTGCTCCTTTAGAGATCCAGCACCAGCCAGGTCAGGGAAGAGTCCTTTCTCATGTGTCCACTGTCATCAGTGTTTAGGGCCCCTACGTTTGTAGGGCATTTTCTACCCTGAGGGTGAACATGGGAAAAAGAAGGGCCATCCAGTGTTTTCTTTCAGATCACTGCATTCTAGTAGTTGGGCCTCTCTTTGTTTAGGGATGAAAGAAAATCTTAGGTCTTACTGAGACTATCTGATTAAAAACTAGAAACTCCATAGTGGAGTTTTTTTTTTTTTTTTTTTTTTTTTTAAAGGAAGCTTCATTCAGGAAACTCTATGTCAGACCTAACATATCCTTTAAATTCCTACCCCTGAGCCTTTGCACCCATCATCTGCCCTGTTGGAATACCATCTCCTCTGCTGGAAGCTTGCGTGTTGCCTGTCCCACTACCTTCAGGAAGCTTGGAGCTCCTAGCCTAGCCCGAGGGGAATTTTCTTCCTCGCCCTGTGACTGTGTCTCTTTTGGCTCAAACACTCCAAGAACTCACATGTGCTGCGTGTATCCTGTCTTAGGCTCTTCTCTCCCACCACACACTTTCTTAAGGAATAGTGACCGATGCTGATGCTTATTTATTTATTTATTTTAAAAGATTTTATTTATTTATTTGACAGTCAGAGAGCACAAGCAGGCAGAGAGGCAGACAGAGAGAGGTGGGGGGAAGCAGGCTCCCCGCCAAGCAGGGAGCCCGAAGTGGGGCTCCATCCCAGGACCCTGGGATCATGCCCTGAGCTGAAGGCAGGGGCTTTAATCCACTGAGCCACCCAGGTGTCCCTATTTATTTATTTTTGTATCTTCCCACAGCACTGAGCCCAGGACCTCGATCAAAGTACAAATATTTTTTAGAAGATTTTATTTATTTATTTGAGAGAGAGAGCACACACATAAGCTGGGGGAGCAGCAGAGGGAGAGGGAGAAGCAGACTCCCCGCTGAGCAGGGAGCCTGACCCTGAGCTTGATCCCAGGACCCTGAGATCTTGACTCAAGCCAAAGGCAGATGCTCAACTGACTGAGCCACCTAGGCGCCCCCAAAGTACAAATATTTTGGATTAATTCAACAGGAATAAAACTTTATAAGTTCTGCCACTTGAAATATGGTGACTTTAACCTCCTGAGGTCAAAACAAACTTTGACATCACTGGGAATTCACTGCTGACGTTTTCAGGGCTTCCTTTCTTCTTGTGAGAGGCTGAACAATTAACTGCTCCTTTAAACAGTAGGGCATTGATTTTTGTTTAAGCGAATGTTGGGAATAGTTGCCAGGAAAAAAGGCTGCAGAGCTCTGAGTCGGGAAGGCAGAGGGCACGTGAAGAAGTGGTCCATCCTCCTTGGCTTTAAGGAGGCATGGCCCTGAATCCCTCTGCAGGAGGAGGAAACCAGTGTGAGAGTTTCTTCAAGTTCTTGTAGGGAGATATCAAGAATTATCCTCAAACTTTGTAACCTATTCCCTGCTGACATTTCCAAGTGTAAATACCCTGTAAATAATTTCAGATGCTACCAGAGCACATATATGGACTTTCTCTGCCCCCAAATGGTGAGAACTTTCAGGAATCCACTGAATTATAAGAACTTCATTTTAGTTTTTTGTTTTTTTTTTTTTAAAACAATTTTTTTTTTTTTAGATTTTTATTTATTTATTTGACAGAGAGAGATCACAAGTAGGCAGAGAGGCAGGCAGAGAGAGTGAGAGGGAAGCAGGCTCCCTGCCAAGCAGAGAGCCCGATGCGGGACTCGATCCCAGGACCCTGAGATCATGACCTGAGCCGAAGGCAGCGGCTTAAACCACTGAGCCACCCAGGCGCCCTCATTTTAGTTTTTTGAGAGAGTTTGCAGGGTTTTTTTGTTTTGTTTTTATTGTTGTTACTGTTTTTGGTGGTGGTGGTGGTGGTGGTATCACAGGCCATGGATTTGATGTTTAAAGAATGTCTATATTCTTGTACTGTGACCTTGTTCAATCCTTAGGTGAGGTCTCCCTGCATGACAGTCTCATGGCAGCTTGAGCTTCCTCTTGGCATTTGTACAAGCTGAAAAGCAATCTATTTTTCAATTATCTGTTTAATGCCTCCTTCTCTTGCTGGACTGAATGCTCCTGGGGGGCAGGCGGCTTGGTCTGTTCACCATAGTGCTGTTGGTTCCGAACACAGCAGCATGGTGGGGCTCAGTAATACGTACCGAGTGGGCCACATGGTCTGGCAGTTCCTCCAGCAGTGAAACATACAGTTGCCATATGACCCAGCAATTCCGCTCCTAGGTATACATCCAAGATATTGAAGAGCATCTGTCCACACAGACTCTTGTATGTGAATGTTCATAACAACATTATTCATAACAGCCAAAGAATTGTAACAACCCACACATCCATCAATTCAGGCATGGATGAATAAAAGGTGGTGTGTATCCATACAACGAAATGTGTTTTAGCAATGAAAAGGAATGACGTACTGATACATGGTTCCACACAGCAACGTGGGTGTAACACAGAGTCTTGCAAACACCCTGCCAAGTGAGAGAAACCAGACACAAAAGGCTGCATAGAGGATGATTTCACTTATTGAAATGTCCAGAATAGATAAATCATAAAGACACCAAGTAGATCGGTGGTTGCTAGCGACTGGGAGCGAAGGTAAGGGAGAGTGACTTATGAGGTTTCTTGTCATGACTGAAATGCTCTGGAATTAGAGAGTGATGATGGTTGTACATAGAAAATATACTAAAAAAAACTGTGAACTTTAAGGTGGTAAATTTTATGTTATGTGAACTACATCTCAATTTTTAAAAATACTGCCTTAAAAATTTATAATATATATGTATATATATATATTTTTTTGTATATATATATTTATTGAGTGAATGATTCGTCCATGAGAAATATGCAAACTCAGGGGGCTCTGGTTCACCTCTTGGCCTTTCTGGATTTTCCTGCTAGCCATGGTGTGTGAGAAAAGTGGGCTCCGAAAGTTGGGCTGTTGGCACTCTGTGTGAGAAAGGGGTGTGGCTGTGATTCATCTGAGATTGTGTGTTGGCTGCCGGCACTCTTGCTGGATATGGTCCATCACTGACATTTTTATCAACTTCTAGAGAGGAAATTTGGAGAGGGAGGCTTTCACCCTATTTCCTTGAAACCCATTTCTGAGACATGTCAGATTAACCAAAACGTCCTAGATATCACTCAATCATACAGGAACAGGGACAGGTGGCAAATACTAGAGTTAGAATTTTTATATATTTTACTGTAGGCTTTGGAAGTTTGGCGCTATCTGGGGCCATGCTTTAGAGCTGTCACGAATCCCGAAAAATGAGCAACGCCTGTAGTTTAAGCTCTGGTGGAATGGGTGTAGATAGTGGGACAGACCCTCCCTGTGTGAATATACTTAGGGGCTCACATCAGTTTGGCAGAACAAGAGGCATTTTTAGGATTTGCCCTTGCAGCTGTATCTCCTCTGAATGAGAAAGGAGGACTGACCCTTCATCTGTTTTTCCCTTCTTGTCTGGAAAGCACAGAGATCCTGAGAAAAACCAATTTGCAAAAGGGAGAAACCATTTTGCAGGACAGACACGGTTACAACTCCGGCTGCATGGATTCCTTGCCCTCATCACCAGGCCCTAGCCAGGGCCTCTTGGAGCGACCCACAGTGACATGCACTTTTTAAAGATTTATTTATTTATTTGGGAGAGAGAGCGAGAATGAGCAGGGGCAGCAAGAGAGAGAGAATCTTAAGCAGACTCCACACTGAGCCAGGAGCTCGATGTGGGACTCAATCTGACAACCCCAAGATCATGACCTGAGCCAAAATCAAGAGTCAGATGCTTAACCATCTGGACCATCCAGGCTCCCCCACATGCATTTTTTAAAGCTCCTAGTATAGGGGCCCTAGCTGGCTCAGTTGATCGAACATGTGACTCTTCATCTCAGGGTTGTGAGTTCAAGCCCCACGTTGGGTGTAGAGCTTACTTTAAAATAAATAAATAAATAATAGTTAAAACTCCTTAGTATATGAAAATATGAAGAAATGCACCTGTCCCTCCAAAAAGATTACTAAGAACTGTGGTATATTTCAAATGTTGACCTTTGACAGATTAGTGGTTTTGTCACAGAAAATTAAAGGAAAGGTAATTGTGCTTTTGCAAGATAATACCAGGACACATTTTAAATATATTACATGAATAATATATGTAAATTTATTTGATTTAAATAAATTAAATAAATTTTTATTTATTTGTTTAAATAATAAGCTTATTTATTAGTCTTTCCAGCCAACCCCATATGCTTGTTTGCTGCCACCTTGCAGTGCCTGGGTGTCTTGGTGGATTGTAATTTTGCTTCATTTTAGTCAAAAGCAGTAGCATATTAGACGGGCAAGGGCAATAATTATTCACTCTTCAACTGGAAACCAGGCAAATGGAAAGCAGGCCCATGTGCTGGCCCTCCTAGGTCTTGCTTGTTTGGCTGACTCCTGTAAAGAACGTCAGCAAGGCTTTGGCCTGCCCTGGACCCCTGATCCCTCATGCATCTCTCTTCCTGCAGCCTCAAACCCAGAGGGGCTTGGGAGTGGCACTGTGAGCCCAAGGACCCACTAAAGACTCACCTTGAGCAATGTGGGGAGGAAGGCTTGGCTTCAGTGGAACCCCTTTAAACACGAGCAAGGGAACACTGGCATTGCAGATCATGACAGAGGTCAAGCTGGAGTTCCCTGAAGGAGTCACTTGGGTGCTGAATGTCTGCATGGAGTACTGATTGTGAACTGCCTTGCCATTTCCTAGTTGTGGCAGTCAGGGAACATTCCAGAATCTCCATTATATACCAAGATATTAATATAAGCACTTTTCCTGATATCGTCTCATTTCATCTTCACTACAACACTTTGAGATAGGTACTATTCTTATACCCATTTTACAGAGGAATAAACCAAGTATAGAATGGGTAACTTGCCCCAAATCACATCGCTAATGAGTAGCAGGGCTAGGATTTGAAGACTGGTCATTCTGATTCCAGAAGCCCTTTTCTTGGGATTCTAGAGAACTTTCCTTTTCCAAATCAACTTTACTTTCCTCAGCATCTTTGTGTGAATAGGAGGCCAACTTTGCATGGCACACAGCAGTGAAAAGAAGGATCCTACTGGTGTGGCTGTAAATTTGGGACATGAAAAGCTCTGAACCCCAGCTACTTCTGGAAGAGCTGTGAGCAGTGTGGCAGGATGTGGGTCTCTGCCCTTGTGGAGACCAGCCTCCTAAGGAAGTCCCCCAGGGTTTCCCTGTAGCCTCTTGACAAGGGGTGGGTTGAAGTCTGGCAGAGACTGAAAGAGACTCAGGGGTCTTGGAGCAGGAAGGAAACTTGCTGAGTAGTCAACCTCTCATTGACAGACAGGGAAACTGAGGATTGGGAGACTAAGGAAAGCACACCCTGTTTGCAAGCACAACCTGGGTCTCCTGGCTTCCATACCAGTTACAAAATGGGCCATTTTCTAAATTAGGAAGCTGAGGCTTTTAGAGGTGATGTAATTGACTGAAGGCAGGGACCCATACTCTTCTCCCTTGGACTCTTCCCCGTGCTGAAGTCATAATGGGCTGTAGATAGGAGGCACTCTTCCAACCCTTGTAGGATGAATGAATCATATGCATCCATGTTTCCCAAAGACTTGCCTGAGCAAACGAATCATCTGGGGGCTGGTGTTAAAAATGAAATCCCCAGGTTAACTGCAGGTCCCCGCCCTTGATATTGTGTTTGCACTCCTGGTCCAGAAAATCCCCAACCTGTTATCACCAACCTTCTTAAACTAAAGAGTGTTCTTTTTAGATTCGTTTCTTGCAGGCTGTACCTGCAGGTTGGGATTTTGTGCACACTTCTTAAAAGCTGCCTTCCTGTCTTTAGTCTCAGTAGTGTAGGTTGCGTCCTCTAGGGGGCAGAAACGAGCTACTTGGGCTTTCTTTGGGGCTGCGCCTTCAGACTTCTCAAAACTTAAGGAGAAAATAAATACCTGAAGGGGGTTGACGGGAGGCAGATCTTACATATGCTCTTCCCACTAGGTTGAAATGTCCTCTAAGAGTCAGAATACTGGTAAGAACTCAGGCCTTGAATTCAAACAGACCTAAATTTACAGATCAAATGTAGAGTTCACAATACTGTATTGTACTTCTGAAATTTGTTGAGAGGATAGATCTTAAGTCTCTCACACACACACACACACACACACACACACACACACACACACACACACGGGAACTACGTGAGGTAATGAAGGCATTAGCTAACCACACTGTAGTAATCATTTCACAATAGATCTGTGCATCAAATCATCACATTGTAATTCCTCGTGTCCACTATGTTATTTGTTGGTTATAACCCAATAAAGCTAGGAGGAAAAAGAAAACAAACAAACAAACAAACAAAAGATGCAAGTTCATATCCACTCAGTCATGTACTGTCGTTGTTCATTAAGCCTCAGCTTCCTGTTCTGTAAAATGGGGATAAAAATACTACTAGCTTAACAGGATTATCTCGAGCCTTTTATCACAATTGCTAAAAAAAAAAGAAAGAAAGAAAGAAAAATGTTTACTGTAATTATTATATCAGCTGTTCCTGCTGCTCTCTGAATGGCATGTGGTTGTCAAGTATCAGGAAGGCAGGTTCCACTTTCCTCAATAGTTGGCTGAAGCTCTCTGAAGAGACATTTGGCCCATTCTTTTCCAGGTTCTGTCCCAGGATGACATTTCACATCCTGGAAACCAATAATATGAACAACACAGAGTCCACATTGGATGGAAGGAGCGTGTTGACTTCCTTAATAAAATCAAATCCGCTTCCTCTGAGGTTGGCTCCGGCTGCCAGGAGATTCTCCGCACAGGAAGGATGGTGGGATCTCTTGGCTCTGTCCCAATAATCACCTTTCCTTGGAGGTTTCTCCCTCAGCTCCCTGTGTGTCCTGGTGGGTAAGGAAAGTTGCAACCCTTCCTCTCCCCTATGAGAATTTTGCCTCTACCTCTAGCATTGGAGGAGCTCGGTTTGATTTCGCTGAGGGTGTCAGGAAGTTTCTTTACGCTGAGACTTGGCAATTCTCTTCTTTTTAGCTTCACCTGGAATAGCTTGAGATTTCAGGATCCCTAGTTCTAACTGGAAAGACTAATAATGCTCACAGCAGCTACCATCTTCTGAGGTGTTCTTATGTGCCGAGTGCATATGGAGTCTCTCATTCCATCTCTACTGCAGCCCAGTTCCAGAGACAGCTCTCATTGTGCAGGTGGAGAAACCGAGGCACCGGGAGGTTGGGTAACTTGCTCCAAGCCTCAGGGGTAGTCAGTGAAGGAGCTTAGGACTAGAACCTGGCAGTCTGACTCCAGAGCTGTCTTCTAAATCATTTCGCTGTGAAGAGAGCTGAATGAACACAGAACCAGCCTTTCTGACCCTTTTGTCCCCTGGAGCAACGATTAAAGCCTGAGATCTTTGACAATACCGGTTTCAGCACGAGGCTTGACTATAGTCTGGACTCCCTCTGGCTGCCTCTGAGTCAGGTGAAGGTGTCAGGGGTGGGTAGCTCTGGTGAGGCAGAGTTAACTGGCAAATGCCTGGCACAGGTGGGAAGAGAAACACCTTGAAGTCTTCTCTTGTGAGGCAGATGGAGTCCCACCCCTACACACCGATGCTGTGCGCTCCTGCCTGGCCTCACTTCCTTATTTCTTCACCGTGGTGCAGTCAACACTGAACAGGGCGTGTAAATACACAGTCCCTGTCTGGGAGACTCAGAATCTGTCACCGTCATGCTGGGGTGAGGAGGAAATTGCAGTGTTGAGGTATCTTGCTTCTTCCTCACTGAGAGAAAGACCCAGCTGTCGACAAACCCCCAACCAATGAACCAAAGGGTGCCAGGAGGCTGCTAGGCAGCAGCCTCTGTGTGTGGCAATAGGGTCATGAGCTAGCCCAGGCACAGAAAGCTAGGTGACAAAGGACGGAGGCTGAGGAGCAAGGCTGAGCAGAAGGAGACTTGAAGGTCGGAGAGGTGAGGCCAGAGTGTGTGGATTCCCCAGGTACCGGGGTGCCCCAAGGGTAGGACCTGGGGGAGGAGGAGGGGAGGCAGAGAAGAGGGAACTGGGAGGAGGCATCCGAAGAGAGGGATCTGTGTCCTGAGAGGCAAAAACACCACAAACATTCCAGAGAACCAAGAGGTCTAGGATGGGGAATACCCAGACTTGTAGACCTGGGGGGCTGAGGCTTGCACAAAGTTTCCAGGGGAGGATGGGGAAGCTGCAGAGATAGCTGCTGGTCTGGATTTGTCCATATAAAGCAATGTGTAGAGGGGCGCCTGGGTGGCTCAGTGGGTTAAGCCTCTGCCTTGGGCTCAGGTCATGAACCCAGGGTCCTAGGATGAGCCCAGCATCGGGCTCTCTGCTCAGCGGGGAGCCTGCTTCCTCCTCTCTCTCTACCTGCCTCTCTGCCTACTTGTGATCTCTCTCTCTGTGAAATAAATAAATAAAATCTTTAAAAAAAAAAAAGCAATTTGTAGAGAAGGCAGAATAGAAGAAGGGAAGGAAGCAGAGGTAGATACTGTTTAAAAGTTTAGTTAAAAAAAAAGTTTAGTACAAAAGGCTACACAGTAAGTGGTTCCATTTACACAACATTCTGGAAAAGGCAAAATTATAGAACAGAAAACAGATCAGCGGTTGCCAGAGGCTAAGAGTGGGAGGACCTGATTGTGCAAAGGACTACAAGAGACTTTTTGGGGTGATGGAACTATTCTGGATGTTACCTGAGGTGATGATTATACAACTGTATACATTTGTCAAAACTCACCGAATGGCTACTTTAAAAGGATGATTTTTACTTTATATAAATTATGACTCATAAACCTGACTTAAAAATAAATTGGGGAGGTGTCAAAATTACATACTTCAGAAAAAGAGAAATTTAGCCTCTTTATTTTTTAGAAATGATATAAACTTCTTCACAAATTCTTCTTTCCATTAACATTATGTGGGTTAATTTAAACTTGCCAACTAAAAGAAAACTAGCCTCTTCTGCTTTATTTTTAAAGAGATTTTATTTATTTACTTACTTGAGAGAGAGGGAGAGAGCAGGCAAGGGGAAGGGAGAGAGAGAATCTCAAGCCGACTGTGTCTGGAGCCGGATGCGGGACTTGATCCCACAACCCTGATGTGATCTGAGCCAAAATCAAGAATCGGATCCTCAACTGACTGAGCCACCCAGGCACCCCAGCCTCTCTAACTCTTCTAACTACTTTAATAAAACTCTAAAATCATTTTATTGAAGTAGTTCAGCTCAGGGTGCCTGGGTGGCTCAGTGGGTTAAGCCTCTGCCTTCAGCTTAGATCATGGTCTCAGGGTCCTGGGACTGAGCCCCACATCGGGCTCTCTGCTCAACAGGGAGCCTGTTTCCCTTCTCTCTGCCTCCTTCTCTGCCTACTTGTGATCTCTCTCTCTCTCTCTCAAATAAATAAATTAAATCTTAAAAAAAATAAAAATAAAGTAATTCAGTTCGTTTTGCATACATATGCAGCCCAATCTGTCTGCATTATGACCTGCTGTCTAGGTGTGCCTCTCCTGTCCCTTCCCCTGCCCCCCTCCCCTGTGGATGGGTCTGGGGCAATGGCAGAGGATAAGTCTGGATGCTGGACCTAGTGCTGTCCTCTGGTCCTCAGTGACCTCTGTGGGGCTGTCCTTCACCCGCCTGGTCTGCTGGTGTCCATGGTGAGGACCTGACTGGTGGTGCCCAATGGCTCACTTGGTTCATTGGTCCTGTCTCAGCTCTGCTGGTTCTGTCCATACAAACCTACACCTGTTCCATGTCTCTGCATGTTTTCCATTTTCCAAGGCAGGTCCATGGGCTCTCAACTCTCCACACCCTTCTGTATTCCCTAGCAGCTCTAGAAACTTCTGGGTATCTCCTGGGCCACCCTCAAGCCAAGGGGAATTAGGATGGGGCAGGGTAGGAGGAAGATACCTAAAGACTCTCCCAGACTAAACATGCCATGCAGTTGTCTCTACTTTGCTGCAGCCACCCCTGGTAGACATAGGGACCCATGGCAAGGGTGACCACCTTAGGGCTCCATTCAAGGAGCAGGGCACAAGTTGTTTTTGTTTCTGGCACGCTCTCAACCTCTGGGGAGGTTTTCTACTCCTTTCTACACTGCTATTAAGGTTTGACATGAGTGGGAGAGCATGGACTTCTGGTTTCCCCATCCCCTTCCTCTCTCCCTCCAAATGCCAAAACAGTTTGTACTTCTTCCTGATGTTTTTCAGAGACTTGTTCTTCATCATATCTCCATCGTATCCAAAGCACAGGATTTTATTGTAGACGGTATCTACCTTTCTCTTTCCCTAGGACATTAGGCCTCATGGTGCAGTGAGAGAATATAGCTCAATGATAGTGAAAAAACCTTGGAAAGTATTGAGAAACAGTATCTCCATTGCTGTAGGATCTTAGGAATGAGGCAGCCGTTTCCAAGGGAGTGTTTTTGCTGGCATGTTAAGGAACTGTCTCTGAAATGATGCAAGTTTTCTCTAAGTGGAGGAATTCTCATCCCTGTCAGCTATATAGTGCGTTCTGCACCATCTTTGAGACTCCTCCTAGACTACTTTCTTCACACCCCGTGTATCACTATATATTCGTTTTCTTAACCTGGAACAAGCCTTGTCTATGTGCCCTCTCCCATCCCCACCGCTACTACCTTAGTTCATGTCCTAGTATTTCTCACCTGAATTGTTGAAATGGTTTTCTGATGGATCTTTCTATCCCCCTAGACATGTTACCTGCTTTCCTCTACCCATCCTTGCCCCTGGCATGGTCTTTCCAAATACATATCAGACTAGGTTCTTCCTCCACTTAAGAGCCTTCAGTGGGGTCCCCATGCCTCTATGATGGGCAGAAGCCCATCACTCAAGATTCATCTCCTTTTCTTGTGAACAAAATCTCTACTCCACCCATATCAAACCAGTGCAGTGCAGTGGACTGTCTGTGCTGTGCTGGTGCCCACCTCTGTGTCTCTGCACGTGCTGCTCCCTCTGGTGGGAATGTCCCTCCTCACCTTCTTACCGTGCAGTGCTCAGTTCAAAGATTTCCTTTCCTCACATCTTTACTTATCCCTCCAAGTGAGACTCTATGGTTTGGGTCATTGTGATACCAACTTGCCTCTGTTAGGACACTCACCACAAAGAATTGCGTTGGAGTGCTGGGCTGTGAGCTCTTCGGGGCCAATGATGGGCTATTGTAATCTCCGTTTCCCCAGCCTGTAGCACATTGCCTGGTCCAAGCCCCTGGAATGAATGAATAAACAATGAGCATCAACCACGGAGTGGGAAGAGACTTTGAAGGTCACTGGGTTCAATGTTTGCGTTTTCTAGATAAGTCTCAGAGAAGTTAAATCACTGGGTTGACTTCACACAGGTAATTATTACATAACTTAGTCTAGGGCACATGGCTGGCTCAGTTGGAAGAGTGTGCCATTTTTAATCTCAGGGTTGTGAGTTTGAACCCCATGTTGGGTGTTAAGATTACTTAAAAATAAGATTTTTTTTTTAAAGTTTGTTTATTTTTCTTAGTCATCTCTATGCCCAATGTGGGGTTTGGACTCATGACCCCAAGATCACGAGTCACATGCCCCTCCAACTGAGCTAGCCAGGTGCACCCAAAATGGAAGCTTAAACACACACACACACACACACACGCATGCACACCTCTAAATCTGGTCCTTTGACTACAGTATAGAGCTCCTCTTTCAACTCTCTACGGGGCCTTTAGAGACAGGAGAGGGGAGTGGTGGAGATAAGACTGTGGGCAGGGGTCAGTGAGAAGACACCAGGGCCAAAATATCTCAGAGCCTGGTGTAACTTATTCTCAAGCAGGAAAATGGGTCAACTCCCCCAAGGGGTTTTGTAAAACCCTCTCACCTGTGCAGCTGGAGTGATGTACACAGTGTCAGCAGGAGCAGCTGGCATCTGACGTTACAATAACAATGTTGTGAGAGGAATTTAAATAGAAGCCTTGCTTGTTCACTGCTGATTTGTTTGAGGCCCAGCCATGTATCTTGGCTGATGATATTACCATCATCACAGGGATGTTATTGCTTCATTTCCTTAAAAACAAAATTTGTATTTTATGATTTTAAAAAAGCAGTCCTAGGGGCGCCTGGTGGCTCTGTTAGTGAAGCGTCTGCCTTTGGCTCAGGTCATGATCTCGGGGTCCTGGGATTGAGCCCCACATCAGGCTCTCTGCTCAGCGGGGAACCTGCTTCTCCTCCTCCCTCTGTGCTCTCTCCCTCTTTTTCAAGCAAATAAATAAAATCTCAGTCTCTCTCTCTCTCTCTATATATATATATATAAAGCAGCCATACATCCTAAGCCCTCACCTTGTTTATTCCTGGAGATTCATTGCGGGATGATAGAAGGAGCTCTGGGGGCCCAGGCTGATGTTGAATTTGGAGTCTGTGGCTTACTTATGGCAGGACCTAGGGCAAGTCACTTAACTGCTCTTCACCTTAGCTTTTATATTTATAAAAATAGAGGCCCTGCTAGTGCTCCCCGCGGTTGTCATGGGGATGAGAAGAAGGCACTAGGGAAGGGACCAGCAGAGTGGGGAAAGCCTGGCCCTGGAGCCAGAGGGTCCAGGTTTGAATTTGGCTACATACCTTGCAAGGGATGTGAGCTCAGACACGTTCCTTGTCCTCTCTGGGGCCCAGTTTCCTCTCTTCGGTACTTAGTATCCATGTGGCACTGGGATGGAGCCCAGTTGGTGAAAATGCCAAGCCGGGTACCAGGCACGTGATATGTGATAGTTCCTTTCTTCTTCCCTCCTGGAGGGAGCTATGTGTGCATCCATCTGATGGATGCTCCAGACCCTGGCCTGTGCCCCTCAGCCCACCTGTGTCTGCTTGTGGTAAATCTGGAGAAACCCAGCCTTCTCTGTGGAGCCAATGACATATAAGCTTTTTTTTTTTTTTTAAGGTTTTATTTGTTTATTTGACAGACAGAGACTACAAGTAGGCAGAGAGGCAGGCAGAGAGAGGGGAGGGGAAGCAGGCTCCCTGCCGAGCAGAGAGTCCGATGAGGGACTCGATTCCAGGACCCTGAGATCCTGACCTGAGCCGAAGGCAGAGGCTTAACCCACTGAGCCATCCAGGCGCCCAACATATGAGCTTTTTTGGTTGGTCCCTGGAGTCACCACAGGCTGGCCCCCCCTGACCCTGCGGGTGGAACTTGCTCTCTCTCCACCTTCTGGTTTGCATATCAGGGATGACAAATGCAAACCCAGTCCAGGGCTGGCGCCTGCCCCCAGGTCTAGAACCCTGTGGCCTCCCATCTGGCTTGACTCAGGGTGTTTTGTTCAGTTCTGTGGCCTGGGCCCGGGCTCCTGAAACCTCCCTGAGGCTTGCTTGGACCTGTTGTTTCTTGGGCTTATTAGTCTCAGCTCACTTGCTCGCCTCTCAACTCTGCATTCCAGCCCCAGTCTCCTCCTCCGTTTGGACACACCCCAGGCTCTGAGAGGGAGGCCAGCCCCAGCCCCCTGCTGCAGCCCTGGGACTGGTGGAGGGAGAGGTAGGGGGCAGGCAGGGGCCAGACCTGAACGGGGAAGAGGAGCAGCCTGAATCCAGCTGCCCACGAGAAGTTGAAAACAAAGACAGTCCAGGTCTGCAGGTCCGGCTTCTGTGTCTCTTGGAAGCTCCTTTACCTCGTGGCAGTTCCGGGCCCAGGATTCCAGAAACAGAAGAGACTTTAAAGCTTCTTGAGGCCTGCTCTTGCCTCATCGGAAGCAAAAGGCCATGTTATGGCATCCCAGACAGGAGGTCTTCCAGGCCCTGCGTGAATGTGCTCTGTACTGGAGAGCTCACTACTTCTCCACCCTGTCTGTGCCATGGCCGAGCCCCTCCACCAGCTGGAGATGCGGCTTCTGGGACTTTGACTTAGTGCTCCCTAGTCCCTTTCCCATGTGCTGGTCGGTTTGAGCGATTATCATATGCCCTTTATCCCCTCCACCCCCTACTTCCCCAGGCTGAACACCCTCACAGTTCCTCATATAACACCATTTCCAGACCCTTCCCCATTCTGCCCGTGATCATTGGGCTTCTTTCATGTCCACAGAAAATCAAATGTAACAGTAACAACAAAGCCAGCAAATATTTAGGGACCTCTTGTGTGGCGGGCATCTCAGCAGGTGCAGGGGCACACAGGTATCACCTCTAGTCTCTGTCCTCAGGGAGCTGACCACAGAGGTGAGAGGGAGATAGCTTACCCTCACATTTGTGGGCCAGTGGGGGCCACCTGCCATATACCTAATAGTAAAAGTTCAACAGTCCAGTGATTGAGCCCCACATCGGGCTCCCTGCTCCATAGGGGGTCTGCTTTTCCCTTTCCCCTCTGCCTGCTGTTCCCCCGCTTGTGCGTTCTCTCTTGCTCTGTGTCAGATTTAAAAAAAAGTGATTACAGTGAAGGTTGTACACATCTGTGAATATACTAAAAACCACTGAATTCTAGAATTGAAGTGAATTCTACTAAAATTCACTTCAAATGGGTGAATTGTATAGCATGTGAATTACATCTCCATAAAGCTGTTTAAAATTTTAAAAGGTTAAGGGCACCTGGGTGGCTCAGTGGGTTAAGCCGCTGCCTTCAGCTCAGGTCATGATCTCAGGATCCTGGGATCGAGTCCCACATCGGGCTCTCTGCTCAGCGGAGAGCCTGCTTCCCTTCCTCTCTCTCTGCCTGCCTCTCTTGTGATTTCTCTCTGTCAAATAAATAAATAAAATCTTTAAAAAAAATTTTTTTTAAAGGTTAAGAGTTGGGGCGCCTGGGTGGCTCAGCAGGTTAAGCCACTGCCTTTGGCTCAGGTCATGATCTCGAGGTCCTGGGATCGAGTCCCGCATCGGGCTCTCTGCTCAGCAGGGAGCCTGCTTCCCTCTCTCTCTCTCTCTCTGCCTGCCTCTCTGTCTACTTGTGATCTCTCTCTGTCAAATAAATAAAATCTTTAAAAATAAATAAATAAAAGGTTAAGAGTTAAGGAATTATATTCTACTTTCCTATCATGAAAGTGTTCCTTCACATAGTAACCTGCAAAGCCAGGCTGGAAGTAAAGAGTTCTCAGAGTCCTTGGAATTCTGCATGAGAATACGACAGCACAGGGAGAGCTGGTCTGGTCCTCCCCACGGCCCCCTCCACCTCCCCACGCCCAGTTCCCTCCTGCACCTTGAGAGCTTCAAGATGCCAGTGGACTCTTAAGTTCTTGAGTTCTAGCTCCATCCACAGCCCCCCTCCTTGGTCACCCTTATGAGTAGGAGTGTGCCCATTGGCGGTAGGGTCTGGTCTTGGGGAGTCACACCCAAGGAAGACATCAATTATCACAGACCCCAAGTGGGCTAGTGACCTTTGACCAGGGAATTTCAGAGTGCGGTACAGAGCAGTGCTCTACTATAGAAGATTCTATATATTGGAAATGCTCCGTATCTGTGTTGTCCTGTATCATAGTCACTATCCTCAGGTGGCAATTGAGCCCTTGAAATGTGGCTAGTGCACCTGAGGAATTGAATTTTTACTTAAAAATTTTTAGCTAAGTAACACTTAAATCTCAATTTCTCATGTAGCTGGTGGCTACCATATTAGGTAGCATGGGTCTGTCCACTGGGTTGACTTCGTCTCATGGGTGGGGGGTGGGCGCCTGGAGAAGGATCAGAGCCGAGCTCCCAGGGCTCAGGAAGATGGAAATGAGATTTGTTCTCAAAAGGAAACTGCCATATGAGGCTTCATATTCGTGGCCAGTGGAGATTTCTGGATCTCAGAGGAGAGGCAGATGGCTGTGAGCTGGGGGAGGGTGGGTGACTTGAGGGCACCCCCAGACAAGTCCTCCTGAGATCTTTGCAGGGACCTGTTTCACATAAGAAGCCTGCTTTGGTAGTTCAGGCCTGCTAGTACTGTGGGTCTTGGCAGAGAGAGAAGGCTCTGTTATTTTTTCTGCTGAGGCCATGTGAACGGGGCAGGCCGTGTGCATAGTTTCCATGGCATAATCTGACTATAAAGCCCTGTGTGTCTGTGGGGGAGGGATGAGGAGAGGCCCTCAGCCCAGCCTCAGTCAGGACCAGGCATGGGCCCAGGAGGCACATTCCCTCCTGATTCCTGCGGGGTCCTGAGCCGTGATGCAAGGAGGGCCGGGCCTGGCTGGCCTGAGCCCTTGGAAGCTCATTTGGTTGCTGACCGGAGTGAGGGTGTTGGCTCTTCCCGATGCCTGGGTGTGAGGTAGAGGAAAGATAATCTCCCAAGAACTGGGCGGGGTGGAGGCTGGGGCAGAACACAGGCTGTGAATTCACTGGGAGGCAAAACCCAGGCAGATGAGGAGAGCCTTCTTGTCTGCACTTGGCTACCAGCTCCCAACTGCAAAACAGAAGCTCTCCACAGGCTGGCTGCAGCCCAGCCCCAAACAGGGTGATTTACTTTGAGTGATTCTAGGCAGGTTCCTTGAGCACCTTTCCCTACTGGGCCCCTCGAGAGCCCACCCTGCTCGCTGCAGAAACCTGGGGCCTCTCAGACAGAAGTCAGGGGTACAGAGAAGGCCCAGCAACATTTATTAAGCAACTGTCATGAACCAGGCTTTGTGTTAAGCATTTTGCCTTTCTGATTTCACTTGGAACAATATAGATTGATAGTCATCGTGATAGCTAATAATTCTTGAGTGCCGACCAAGGTAACAGACATCCATTTGTTTGATCCTCACAACCCCCCTGTCGACGGGGTGAGAGAAACTGTGGCCTCATCTGTCATTTTGTTTTGCCCTATGTCACTTAGCCAGGAAATGTGCCAGTTGGGATTTGAACCCAGACACTCTGACCCCACACCCCCTGCTCTCAACCATCAATTTTCCCAACAGAGATTCTGAATATACGTTTTGTGAGGCTCCAACCTGGGACGTTCAAAGTGGTCCCTCGGCTCTGAATGATCCAGATTGTCCCCAAGTTCCCTCTTCCGGTCTCTACCCTGGCCCCTTGGGGTCTCAAGGGCGCCCTATCCTGGGAGAGTGGCAGTCCCTCTGCCTGCTCTGGGTTTGTTGTGACGTTCAGGATGGCAGCCCCAGGCCGCGGAGGTTGCCCAAGACAAGCCTGCCTTTCTGAGGGGCGCAGCTCAGGCTGGGGCGCCTGCACACAATGCCCTCTGTCTCCACTGGGGCAGAAAGGCTCATTATTGCGGTCGGGTGACTCGGGCTGGAGGGGGGGGTGGTGATGTCTGTGGTCTGCACATCCCCCACCTCACACCTCCCCACTCCAGTGGGTTGGCCAGAGGCTGGGGCAGGGTGACAGGGGAGGGGCCCTTCCTCTTGAGGCTCCTGCCTTGCCTCTGTGTCAGACTTGGCCCCTCAGGCTCCAGCCCCTCCAGGAGGCCCTTCCCCGAACCCACAGCTCACACTTCCAAACCTTTGAGTGCTCAAATTTAGCTTATTCTGGAACGCACACGGCCCTGTGCCTGGTACAACCGGCTCTCTGCAAATGTGACTTTCTGTTCTGTTCAGAAGGTAATTTTGTCGTCAGGAATTTTGACAGAGACCCTGAAAACCAAGTGTGTTCCTCAGAGCAGTAGTAGCCCTCGCCTGCCACCCAGATTCTTACGGCAGCTCCAGGTGGGCCGTGCTCTTTCCAGTCCCACGTTAAATGTCAGAAATGAAGGCTCAGAGGACTGGAGTGTCTTCACCAAAGCGGCAAACCGTGTAAATGGCACAGCGGGGAGTCAGACTCCGTGCTGACTTTGGCCATGGTAGGATTGTGCCAGTCCTAGCTTCCCTGGGCTGCAGTAACAAAGTACCCAAAACTGGGTGGCCTAGAACAACAGACATGTATTGTGTCACGGTTCTGGAGGCTAGAAGTCTGAGATCAAGATGTTGATAGTGTTGGTTCCTTTTGAGGGCTGGGAAGGAGAATCTGTTCCGTGCCTTTTGCCTAGTTTCTGGTAGTTTGCTGGCAATCTTTCGTGCTCCTTGGCCTGTAGGCGGATGGTCCCGTGTCTGCCAGACCCTCACGTGGTGTCCTCACTGAGTGTCTGTCTCCCTCTGTATCCCAGTCTCCCCTGATTGTCAGCATGTCGGTTGTGCTGGATTTGAGCCCGTCCTCCTGACCTCATTTTAATTTGATCATCTTCAAAGATCTTATTTCCAAATAAAGTCCCATTCACCGGTACTGGGGGTTAAGATTTCAACATCTTTTGGGGAATCATAATTCAACCCATAGCAGTGCCCTTCCCCACTCAGTTCCCTGGTGACCCAGGCTTTTTTTAAAGAGAATTAAAAGGAGGTGATGTTTCCCTCAGCCCCAAGGGCAAGAAGATCTCTTGTCAGGACCCCCTTTTGCGTGCTCACACAGTGTACACAACGCCCACAGTGGCAGCAATGGTCAGGACAGAGTGGACAGAGGCTGAACAGCCACATTCACATCTGGACCCAGTGGCATTGGTGGCCCATGTGGCCCAGGCGAGGCATGGAGGGTGCCAGGTGCTCTGGTGGGACAGAGAGGAAACGGCTGGCAGAGCGGACACTCTGCCCTCTGAGCCCAGCAGTTTGCACACAGCCACACCAAGACTGTTCTCAAAATAGCCCCCTTTCCCCTCCAATCCTTCTACCCTTCCCAGATCCGCCCCGTTCCCTTTCCCCCACTGGGCCTCAGGCCCTCCCAGCAGTCTGATTAGGGTGGAGGTAGGGGGCCAATCTGTCTCTGCAGCTCTAGCTTTGGGGGCAGGAGTGACAGTTTTCGGGGCATGGAGGGCAGAGGGAGGCAACCTGCCAGCCGCGATGTGGACCCTTCTGTCCGGCCTACTTACTGCCTTCCGTTACTGGGTCTCACCCTGTTAGGTGGGGCCAGGAAAAAGGAATGCTGGGCTAGGGATGTTGCTTCCTGGGTCCCTGGCTTGAGGGATGCTATGGAGGTCTTTCAGCCCCCGCGCGTGGAGAGGCCCTTGTAGCCCCCAGCTGTCTGCCATGGGGCCTTCTCTCCCAGACTCTCCCCACATCTCCATCTGTGTCCAGCCCATGCCCCCCCGCCTCTTCCCACTCCCCACATATGCCCCCATTCAACTTTCTGTCGTCTCAGCTTCCTGCCCACCTCAGTGACTGGTTTCCCCTGGGTCAGGGCTCCAGGGGCTTCAGTACAATCACTCACATACATGCTCATACCCCCACACTTTACAAGTCACAACTCATACACTCACATGGTTTGCAAGCTCACACATGTGCACACATTCACACATGCTCACACACACACCCATAATACTGTTTTACACACATGCTCATACACACACACACACACACACACACACACACACACACAGCCTCACACAGGCTCCTAGAACCTCCCTGCTTAGGACTCTGCCATGGCTAAGGAGGGCCTTCCTTGAGCTAGCTCCTTAGGGGTCTTACAAATGGGTCCCCTGGGGTAACGCACCCATTGCTTGGAGAATGAGGACAGACAGGAAGTGTTGCGCCCTGAGATGGAGGCACAGGGGACCCACCAGAAGCCTGCCTGACTTTCCCATGAAAGCCCAGCTCCAGTGTCCTACGTCTGCAGGAACTGAGGTCCTCGCTTTATTTCTCCAATTCTCAGTTTTCTTATGTGGAAAATAGAGATTATGTTATGCATTTCACAGAGTTGTGCTAAAACTAGAAAATGCGTTTGAAAGATACAGCCTGGCATAAAAGAGGCATTTGCTATTATTTATTCAAAAATTTAAATTGCATTTACATTTAAAAATAAATAACAGTTACATGATTTAAAATTCAAAAGGCAGAAAAGGGTATACAGTGATGTTTCCCTTCTATGCTGTCCCCAAGCCACCTGGCCTCCTTTCCCCCAACCAGTGTTATAAAATTCTTATGTTTCATTCCGGAAAGATTTTAATATCATGAGTAACTATATATGCATATATTACTGTTCTTCCTTTTTTCCATGAATGATATGTACTGTATACACTGTTCTGTGCCTTGGTGTCCTTACTCAGCAATATATCTTGGAGGGGCACTTGGGTAGCTCAGTCATTTGACTGAATCTTGATTTCACCTCAGGTCATGATCTCAGGGTTGTGGGATCAAGCCTCACATCTGACTCTGTGCTCTGCAGGGAGTCTGCTTGGATAGTCTCTCCCTCTGTCCCTTCCCCCACTCACCCATTCACTTTCTCTCTCAAATAAATAAATAAATTGAAAAAACAAAACAAAAACAAAAATCACCCAATCTATCCTGGAGAATGTTTTATGTCAGTACTAAAGGGTTTCCTCCCCGTTTTACGGCTGCACTGAATTCTACCATATGGAGGTACCATCATTTATTTAACCGCTTCTCAATGGATGAGACATTCAGATGGTTTCCAGTCTTGCTATTTCAAAGTTGCAGCGAAAAATCTCGTATAGATGTCATTTTCCACAGGTCTGAGGCTACCCATTAATACTGTAAATATTAGACAACAGAAAGCACTTTTCTAGGGCCGCGGGTCACTCCTCCTCTTAGGTAGGCAGCCTCAGGCTGCAAGAAGTCTGAGGAGCAGCCCTACAGAGAAGCCCTAGAACAACCCAGAAGACCCTTGCTTTGGTGATAGAGGCAATCCTCCCCTTTCCATTTCCAGCCTTTCTGTTGGACTCAGTTCACAGGTAGGGGAGCTAACACGGCCTGGAGGCCTGGAGGCCGAATGACAGTGAAGGAGCAGTTCTAGATCTGCTGAAGAGAAGTGTATTTGCAAACCAAAGCGCCTAGTGCTCCAGCATTTGCCTTTGGCTTCAGCGACAGCACCTGCCGCACTGCGGGCCAGGCACTGTGCTGGGGACTAGGGGTACAGACAAGGCAGGCAGGCCCTGCCTTCAGGGAGCCTGCCTGTATGGTGGAGATAGATACAAAGCAAATAATTCACACACCAGCTGTGACTGTAAAACAGGGAGTGGAAAGAGTATTCCTCTTTTAGGCCAACCCCAGAATTCTGAGACAGGGAGGGGTACCCCTTGACTTCTTTCCAGAGGCCCCTTCAGCTTTTCTCTGGAACCACCCCAGTGCCTCTGCCTTCTGTGTTGGTTATCTTTCTATCTGTCCCTCCTTTCTCTCCCTGGCTCTGGGCAGGTGGAGGCTTGTGGGCTGGCTTGGGAGGTGCCTCAGGCTTCTCCACTGCTGACATCTACTGAGAAAGTAGCTTGGGTCACTGGTGAGAGTGGGGACTATAACGTGGGGAGAGCTCAGCTGTCACCCACTCGGGGTTCCAGGGAGGGCGTGCTCAGGGCATGGGCAGCTGCCTGGGGCTGTCCTTATCGGGGCCAAAGCAGGCTCGCCCTTCCTGACACACAGGAAAGCGGCTATCTGATAAACTAGATTGCACCAAGGGTGTCAGCCACTTAACTTGGTAGCCCTCCCAGAAATATTTGCATAGTAGATGACACCACCACGAGGACTTGAGGACTTCGCTTCTCACAAAGGAGAGAATTGTTAATTACAGAGGCAATGCAGGCGGGCTGGTGGGGAAGATTTTATTTGGGTGGATCACAGGGGACCTTCCTATATTGGCAACAGTTTACTTCGGTCTCTGACCTCTGACGGTAAACTCCATAATCTCTGCCCTGATTTCATTGTTGTTTTAACTGGGAGGAATCTGTGAAAAGGAAACATTTGCTTAAGTGTGGGAATCCTGCATATTCTGAGCCCTCGGCTGGAGTGGTCCCATGCAGTAGGAAGTATAGCCTTGGCACACGGAGAGAACCACACCCACAAAGTCATGATGCTGTGAGCATTATGGGTTACTGTTAACTTCTAGTATCAATCTATGGTGAAAGAGAAAGATGGAATTAGAGGCCATCAAGCATAACAGTGTAAATGTAGAAATACAGCTGGCAGAAGTCGGGGGTAGAAGGGGACATATCTGTGGGAAGATGGGTAAGGAGCTCATTTAGCTGAGCAAGGGGAGTGTTGAACACGGACCCAATCAGAAACCAGGCGAGCTCTAAGTGCATTGTTTACAGTTACAAAGATAACCCACAGAAGCACTGACAGCTGTCTGTACTGACTGAACCCGGGAGGATTGGGGAAGAAGGTGAGGGTTGGGTTAGGAGCTAAGTCCTCCCGTTTCTCAGTCTGGGGTCACCACTGAAGTTGACAGAGAAAAGTTTTGCAGCAAACGACCTAGTGTTAGGTTGATGACCATCTAGAAGCAGAAAAGTCTAAAACTGGCTGTCTCTGGAAGGGGGGGAAGAGGGGGGGTGGGGGAGCCCAGAGTGGGGCAAGGATCTGTTTTTTTTTTTTTTTCTCTATAATCCCTATTAGGTCATGTTTCAGTTATGGTCAGGCCTTACTTTCACAAAACTTGCAAGAAAAAACTCAATTTTCCGTGTTTTCCCTAACGGGCATGTAGGACAATGTAGGATAAGACAATACATAAAAACCTTTATTTATTAATTATTTATTTCAAAATTTTTAATTGTGCGAAAAACACATGACCAGAATTTACCATCTTAACCACTGTTACGTGTTCACCATATTCCCATGTTGTGCAACAAATCTCTAGAACTTTTTCATCTTATAGAACTAACACTACCCATCGAACAACTCTTCATTTTTCCTGCTGCACAGTCCCTAGCAACCACCCTGATACTTTCTGTTTCTGTGAGTTTACTACTTTACTACTCCACCTCATATAAGTGGAATCATGCAAATTTGTCTCATTTTACTTAGCATAATGTCCTCAAGTTTCATCCATGTTGTAGCGTGTAACATGATTTCCTTCCTTTTTTTTTTTTACTCTCGAATAATATTCCATTGTATATATAGATCACTTTTTCTTCATCCATTTTTCTAAGGATGAACATTTGAGTTACTTCTACTGCTTGGGTATTGCAAATAATATTGCAATGAACATGCACGTGAGCTTTATTTTTTAAAAAGGACACCTCAAATAGATGGGGAAATGATGGGCATAGAAGGCCCCGAATTTATTTAAGTCTCTCCAGAGCAAGCCAAGTCATGGAATAGCATGGAAAGTGCACAGAAAGGAGCCAGCTTGGCGGAAGCCTAGCACACAGTCTGCTCTGCTGACCACCCTGCTCTGCCTGGGCTCTTGCAGCCCTGCTGAATCTACCCAGGGCCAGGCCTGGCTTCTGGTAGCTATGCGCAGCTGCAATGGGAGTTCAATGGGAAGACAGTCTCCACTCTACTGACAGGCTGCCTTTCCCACAAGCTTACTTTTGTCTTTTGGTCTTGGGCCCGTGGCTTGGTGCTCTTTTGCAGGGCTGGTTTAGGTCTCTTCTGGGTTGGTCAGGACTCCTCCACCTAGTCCCTGATGGTCCTGATAGCGAAGATCTCTTTCTAGGCTGGAGGCTGTGGGTGGGGCCGTGTCACTCTGCTGGCTGGCTCGGACGGTTTCCCATTGTGCTAGGTGACAGATTGTTCTTGGACAGGAAATTATTTAAGTCCAGCTTTTCCTCTCATGATCTGGGAGGCACTCAATCAACACATGTGGAACTGAGATCCCTTAGAGATCTGCCCATTTATGGGGTCCTTAGGCATAGCGTGAGATACTTTCCATAGTGAGGGAAGAGTATTGGGATACAGGGTCTCCCGTATCAATGGCGGGAGGGTGTTCCCTTTGGGGCTATGGCAAGGTGTGGAAGTTACTTCCTTCCTCACTGGACTGTGGGTTTGGAGCCACCTGGTAGCCTCAGATGACCTTTTGTGAGGTTCTTTTCAGCGGCAGTGGCTCTCAGAGGGAGGGGGTGGGGGACAGTTGCCAGAGTTCAGGCAACTGATATCTGTGTCTAGGAAGGAGGTTGACACCAGGGGTCTTCTTCATTTCCCAGTTCTGCACCATCTGCCTTGCCTGACGTAGATGGTTGACTGGGATGTTCCATTCCAACTTATCCTGCCTTTCCCCTTCCAAGCCCTGGAGGTGCATGGAGGAAGGATATCCTCTAAGACTTAGTATCAAATACATGACCACTAGTCACATGTGGCCATTGAAATTTAAATTCTTTTCAATTAAATAAAACAAAAAATTCAGTCTCTCGGTTGTGCTAGCCACATGTACATGCTCAGCAGCCGTCTGTGGCTCCCGTGGGGAACGCTGCAGTTATTGAACATTTGCATCCACATAGAAAGGTCTTTCCACCAGCATGGCCCTAAGCCTCTGCTCTCTTTTTCCCTCTGCGATTCTGCTCTGGAGGGATGCATAGCTGCCCCTCCCTTGCCCTGGGACCCCTCAGCGTGCTGCCTACTGAGAACTCAAGAGCAGAGGATGAGCAGGGTGGAAATGCCTTCAGTCTCCGCTCAGTATTGAGTCTGGTCTGAAATCTCGCTCTTCCTGAGTAGGACACCTACTGGGTCCTTGCTCTTCCTAGTATGACCCTACTGCCCTGAAAACACCACCCAAGCCCTTTAAGTGAGTTCTGGCCTGCAGTGAGGATTCCGTTCTGCTCACCACCTGATCCATTTCAGGACTTTTCCAAGGTGTAAGGGTATACCAGCCTAACCCAGTCTTTGGAGCTAGGTTCCACCCCTAAGATACCTACATCCCTTTGGATGTTTATCCAGTTACTAACCCTGCCCCAGTGTCTTGTGATGGGTAGTTGTTAACTATTTGTTAACCATTGGGTAGCTGTTAACCATTCCTAGCAATTAACCATTTGTTTCCCTACAGAAAGAGCCTGGCTATTAGGGTTGGGAAGAATTGGGGACATGTGTCTATCTGGGAGTCCATAACAGGGAATGGGGTCTTCTAGAATAATACAACACAGCCTTGTCTGCTTCCCCAGGCCAGCCCTATATTGTCCTTTTAGTATTTGGGTCTACCCCACAGCACAGGTATCCCTCCACATGACAGCCAACTTTGGGACTCTGTCAGTGAACCTCTTCTACCTCCTTCAGCAGGGATGCTGACAGGGGACTATGAAGAGGGAATAGGAGGGAAACTTCTACTCTTTCCATTGGTGTTGATAAGTTCAGAGAATATGAATCTCAGGTGACTGGCAGCCATTTTCTCTGCCTCCCTGTGAGAGCCAGCCTATAAGGTGATTCTGAGTAGAGTAGAACAAGGGAGAGAAAACAGAGCCCTGAGACAGTATTAGATCACTTAGAGGCAGCTATGCCTTAGTACTCTAAGTTGACTAATGTGCCTCCATACCTGGATTTTCCAGTTCTAAGAGACAAAGCTCTTTCTGCTTAAGTTAGTGTTATGTTGAGCTTCTGTCACTTGCAACTCAAAAAAGTCTAACTCATACAGAGTCATTAGATCTGAATATTTGGAAGGAGAAGCCCCTGCTTGATGATAAAGTTCAAGTCTTTGCCAAGACCCCTGGGAAGAATGACTAGTCTGGAATACCAGTGAACCAGAGAAAACTCACACGTATACCAGCGCCACACACAGACCAACCTGGATCAGAGGTTTGCCTTCCCAGCACTGTCTTCTGTCCCTCATATTTCCTCTCCTCTCAGCTCCCCCAAATACACTCTTTCTCTCAAGACTCTGGTCAGAGGCCGCCTCCTCCAAGAAGTCTTTCCTGACTACTCTGGCCTCAGGCTACAGTAAGCTCTCTGCCCTCTGGCTTTTAGTACCAATTAGAATTATCCAAAAGTTGCCAACTGTCTTAGACCATGTCTGCTTTCATTGTCTAGAATGGCACTTTAAAGATTTTACAGTTACATGTTTAGAGTTTGTCACCCTTTCCCACCTGGCTGAGGTCAGAGATGGGGTCTGATGCTCATGTCCTTGACAAGAGCCAGCATCATGGCTGACACATAACAGAACTGTGATGAATGTCTGTGGGTGAGAAACTTGTGGAAACAAGTGTGAGAGCTACAGGAGTCAGATCTGTGTGCAGCTCTCCTCAGTGGGAAATAAGCACTCCACTTAAATGTCCAGGAGGATGGGGGGTGGGGGGTCATATCCCCCAGTAAGCTCTGTGGTCTACCAGAAAATTCTTTTCCACCTCAGGGAGTGAGGATGGAGGGAGAGGAGGAGCCTGGCAAGGAAATGGAGAGGAGGTAAGAATGTAGATCTTTGTTTGATGGCTGAACATCCCAGGGAAGGGTCCCTAGGTCACATGGGCTGGTGGAGATTAGAAGTGACTCTGGGCCTCAGACTTCTCTCAACTTCTCTGTCCTGGGAGAGGAGAGTACCCCCGGAGGGTGGGCACAGGTTGGGGAAAGGCAGAGTGGGCATCAGCTCCTCTCTGGAAGCACGTTGAGAACCGGCTCAGGGGCCCCCTGGGAGAGACTAGTGTCCTCACTCCACTGCATCGTGTCATTCCGAATCCATTTTAACGCAGCCAGAGATTACATTTTCCACCTGACTAGGGTCTGAATGGTATTTGGCTATTTCCCAAGCACCCTACCCCAATAGCTGAGGCCCAGGGTTTGCCAATATTAAAGTCATTATAGTCATCTGAAGGAGGCTCCCCCACCCCCGGGGAGGGCAACCCCCTTTACTCAGCCGACCCATTCAGATGCTAGTCTCTTCTGGAAACACTCTCATAGACACACCCAGAAATAACATTTAACCAGATGTCCGGGCATCATATGATCCAGTCAAGTTGACATAGAACATTAACTAGTACAAACCCTAACATCTACTAAGCACTTACTATATCCCAGGCATGTGCTAAATACTTTCCTGATATCATTTCATTCTCAGAGAGAGTGATGTATGAAAACTACATAAGGAAACAATACTTACCTCAGGTGACTTCTAGTCTCTAACAGTTGTAAGATTCTTTGACTTGACAGGGCATTAGTGAAACCAGGGTGTTGATGTAGTGCTTGAGGAATTAACCCTTAGAGGCAGAATTCCAAATAGCATTAGAAGCGACCTCTTTCTGCGACGAGGATCTATGTGTTCCTTACAAATATTTTCTCACGAATTCCTGGAAAACACACTGTGAGATAGGTATCACTACTCACCCCATTTTCAGATGAGGAAACAGGCCCTGTAAGGTTAATGGCTTGACTAAATATCGAGTGTGCAGGTCTGTTGACTCCGAAGTTTGTGCTCTTAAGCACCGTGCTTGCAGAGGGACTGCAAAGCCCTTCATGTCTGGTCTGGATACCTGGGAAGTTGCCCTGCCATGAGGCCACGGGGATGGAGGTGAGCTGGGGGGTGGGGGAGGGCAGAGGGAGTGTTGTCATAGGGACCCCAAGTTCCACTGTAAGGACAGGTGGCAGGCAGTGCAGCTGGGGTGGAGGCAGGTTCTAGAGACAGTTCTGCAGGAGTCTCTGAGCCCAGCAGGGACCCGACTCCCCACTCCCTTCAGCAGCTCTTGGTAAACTTTAGCTCTGTTCCCCGTCTCTCCAGGGGCAAGCAGGACAGGATGTTCTCTGAGTTCCAGCAGCCCAGTGATTCCTAGGGAACAGGTGGCAAGGCCATGATTAGGGCTCCAGAGACTGTTTTTGCCAGGCAGATGTCTTGCCTTCCCTTTTATGGCTGGCTTACTCGAGATGTCACAAGTCCTTAGAGATTTTTGCATTTTTCCCCTTCTCATCCTCTTTATGACCCTGAACCACATTCCTCCTTCTCTCCCCATCACTTGATTTACCAGCCCCTTGAACAAGTCTGGGACTCACTTGTGAACCTAGTAGGCTTTCCAGTCAGTCATAAGGCAATTTGCAGCAGTTTGGTTGGGCAGAACAGGGAGGGGACATTTCTTTTCTTGGGTTGAATTCCTTAAGTTGCTCCCATCTGCTGGAGTCTAGTGGCTCCTTGGGAACCGGGTGGGGTATTTTGGTGGCAGGCTGCCAGTTAAGAGGATAAGTTCAGGCTGCAGAGGGGCCTGGGAAGATGTTCTGGCTCTACCATTAAGAGCTATATAACCTGGGACATGTGATTGACCTCTCTGAGCCTTAATGTTCTCACCTGTAAAATGGGAGAGAACAATTACTTGCCTCCAAGGATTGTTGGGAGGATGGAATGAGAATACTTGTGGAGCACTGAACACTGCTCCTGGCACAGAGCTAGCCCCATAATCTTCCTAGCAGGCTGAGGACGGCCACAGGCCTGAGATAAGGGCATTTGGATAATGGTGTCAGAGGTTGTGAAGTCAGACTTGTCTCCCTGGTCAAGCTTGAAGGTAAAGAGATAAGAGAGCTTGTAGCTGAATGATCAGTTTGGGATTCCTTAAGATGATGGAATCCAAGATTTTCAGGATTGGAAGAAACCCTGGCAATCCTGAGAAGAATGCAGTTCTGTAGCATTGGAGTGAAGAGTGGACCCGGGTGACTGCCACAAAGCACGACCTGTGGAGGGAGATGAAGTCTCCGTGGGAGTGCCGGGCAGCCGAGAACAGGATAGGACTGAGTGGGCTCCATGAGCCTGCTCACTGCTTGGGGGCAGGAACAGTTATTCCTTCTACCCCTCGGCCAGTTCCTCATTTCTCCTGGAGGAGATGCTGGTGACTTAGGAAAACAGATGGACAGGGTCCCAGTTGCCCCCATCTGGTTATTACCATGTTTCCTGTAAGGTCTGGCACAGAAACCAAAGAAAGGGTATGCCAGGTGGCTCAGTTGGTTAAGCATCTGCCTTCCATTCAGGTCATGATCCCAGGGTCCTGGGATTGAGCCCCACATCTGGCTCCTTGCTCAGCAGGGAGCCTGCTTCTCCCTCTCCCTCTGCTGTTCTCTCGCTCACTCTAATAAATAAATAAATTCTAAAAAAAAAAAAAGAAAAAGTACTCTTTCTCCCTGTCCCCTGCCCCTCCCCCCAATATATAAATCTTTAAAAAATAAAATAGGAAGGAAGGAAGAAAAGGAAGGAAGGAAGGAAAGAAAGAAAAGAGAAAGAGTATGCCAATCTGGGCCCCACTGGTTTCTTGGAACAACAACTACTCTGTACTCTTTGAGCAGGATGCTCTGGGGAAGCCAGAGCTGAATCTACCTATTATAAGCCCCTGTCTAGGAGGAAAACATCAACAACCAAAATTACAGTCAGGAAGAACTGCCTCCATCTGCAAGTAACTGGGCAATTACCTCCTAATTAAGCTCTTATTAATTTGTCTTCTGAGTGTTACAGTCTAGTACTTGGGAGGTGCACCCCGCCCTACTTGTCACCAAGGTGTGGAAGGTTAAGCATTTCACATGAATCAAGGTAGAACACTTTCATCTGATTAAATCTAGGAGCTTGATTTGTTCCAACATCATGAGGTCTTAAAAGCCATACCCTTTCATCTTTGGAGCACTGGGTTTGCAGAGTTTCTGTTTTGAGTCCTAAGTTTCAGGGGAGGAAGAGGAAGCACCAGGAGGGGAAAAGACAAAAGGCAGAATTCAGACCACTGTTTTCCCAAGTGTGGTCTATGGGTCTCCCTTGCATCTGAATCATTTACTGTTAAAAAACAGATTCCTGGGTAGGCTTCAGCTTCGTGTCAGAAACTTCCTAGGTGCTTCTTATGAATATCCAGGTCTGAAAATCTCAGAAGCAGAAAGCCTTATGGGGTATTAACAACATAGATAAAGAAGTACACAGACAACTCACAATGCCATTTCAGCTAATAGTTCCTGAACTCTCCCCAGAAAATCTTTTGCTTTAGCAATAAGCTGGGGAAAGCTTGACTGTTCCACGTTTATAATTTATCTACAGGCAGCGTTGTAAATAGAAAAATGTCTGGCCCAAAGGCCAGAAGTCCAAGAAGGGACAGTCACTGTATTAACCAACCCCTAGACCATTAAACGCTGATGTCTTAGTGCCTACTCTCTGGCCTCAGGTGTTGTAAATGCTGCCTTACAGCGCCTTTATCTGCCGATAGCAAAGGTGAATGTAAGTGGATCTCCAGAAATGGTTCACATGAGGCTCCCAGGTTCTTGAAAAACCACAAGTGATTGGCAAATGTTTCTGTTGCAGACACAAACTCAAACAAACAGCTCATTTCCTTTAAGAGCTCCTCACAGCAGTGGCTGGGAGCCTGAAGGTATTAAGGGGGAGGGGGGGAGTCTTCCTCTCCCTTCCCCCATACCTTCTTCCCCTTTCTTACTTCTTTTTTTTTTTTTTTCCCGATTTTATTTATTTATTTGCCAGAAAGAGAGTGAGTGAGCACAAGCAGGAGGAAAAGCAGGCTCCCCACTGAGCAAGGAGCCAGATGCCGGACTCAATCCTAGGACCCAGGGATCAGGACCTGAGCTGAAGGCAGATGCTTAACCTACTTAGTCACCCAGGCATCCCCCTTCTGATGTCAGATTTTTTTTTTTTTTTTTTTTTGACGCTGTGGAGTTTAGACCGGGGGGAAAGAAGCCATTGATAAAGAACTTCAGGAAGGGGATTTCTATTTTCCGACTCTCCCAACCCTAGGCTTTGACCTCTCAGAGCTTCTTACAGACCTTCCATTTCATTCATTTCAGGAAGCCTGGAGCCACAAGGCTCTGAATCACAGTCTTGTAAAGCACGGTGTTAAGCTGAACTTCAGTGCATTCTGGGGGAATGCATAGCGGGGGGCCTGCCCACCAAAGATTCTGACAGGATTCTGATAGATTCTGATAACAAGCAGTCTGGTAATTCTGGAACAGGTGGTAGTAGTTCACAATTAAAAAAAAAAATGAACAGTTTTATTGAGGTATACACAGTTCACCCACTTAAATATACAATTCCATGTGTGTTGTTGTTGTTGTTTTTCATTTTTTTGGGTATAATCACTATTTTGTTGTAGGGTTACAGGGTCCTTGTCTCGGAGTCAGAGAATGACTCTCGAGGACACTTAAGGGTGAAATGAAGTGAAAGTTTATTAAGTGGAGGTGAGAACAGGAAGGAAAGAAAAAAGCACTCGGGAGGAGTCCCTCCCAAATGGATTGCCACTGAGGTTTTTATGGTTGGTCTTTTATAGAAGACTGACCAGGGAACTGAAATCTTGACGTCACCACTGATAGCACCATGATTACTTCTCCTTTGAATACCTCATCTCTGATGTTTAAGGCAAACGAGGTGGTCTGGTTCTATTGCCTTATCTCTGGTTCCCTTACCCCTCAGCATTTCTGGGATTTTTGGTGCGCCAGATCACGTAGCCCCCTACCTGTCTCTCCCCACCTGACCCCTTCTGTCCCTTACTCATTTTTAGCAGTCCATCGCCTTAACCACTCGGCCACTTTGTCTCCACCCTTACTCATTTTTAGTGTTTACAGCACTCTTAAAAGAAACCCTGAACCCATTAGCAGTCACTCCCCATCTCCTCCAACTTCCCACCACCCCAAACCCAGCTCTAAAGCAGGCACAAATGGACTTTGTATAGATTTGCATATTCTGGACTGTTCATATACATGGACACATGTGGTCCTTTATGGCTGACTTCTTTCTCTTAGCATAATGACTTCAAAGTTCATCTATGGTGTAGCCTCAACCAGTACCTCATTCCTTTTATGACTGAATATTCCATTGTAGAGATATACATTTTGTTTATCCATTCATCATTAACTGGTGGACATTTGGGTTGTGCCTACTTTCTGGTTATTATGAATAATGATGCTGTGAACACTTCTGTACAAGGTTTGTGTGGACAGATATTTTCAGTTCTCTTGGACACACACACACACACCTGGGAATGGAATTGCTGAGTCATATGTTCACTGGGTTTAATCTTTTATGTATGAGAGTTCTAATTCCTCCACAACCTCATTAACACTAATTATTATACATTTTTTATTTTAGCAATCCTAACAGTATACAATGAGATTTCGCTAAAAAAAATTTTTTTTTGAGGTGGGGAGGGGCAGAGAGAGAAGGAGAGAGAAAACTTTAAATAGGTTTAATGGACTGAGCCTCCCAGGCACCCTCATTTAAAAAAGTTTTTTTAATTTACTTTTTATTTTTTTTAAGTAGGCTCCGCACCCAACATGGGGCTTGAACTCATGACCCCACAGATCACGAGTCACATGCTCCACTGACTGAGCTAGGCAGGTGCCCCTCATTTTTTTTTTTTTAGTTTTATTTATTTTTTTGACAGACACAAGTAGGCAGAGAGAGAGGGGGAAGCAGGCTCTCCGCCGAGCAGAGAGCCCAATGTGGGGCTCAATCCTAGGACTCCAGGATCATGACCTGAGCCGAAGGCAGAGGCCTCAACCCACTGAGTCACCCAGGCGCCCCCCATTTTTTTTTTAATTTGCATTTCTATGGTGGCTAAGGTTGTTGAGCATCTTTTCATATACTTATTGGCCATCTGTATATTTTTGGATAAATGTCTGTTTAGATTTTTTGCTCAGTTTTAAATTGGGTTGCTTTTTTATTGGGTTATTTGCTTGTAGGGATCCTTTACACATTCTAGATAAAATCTCTTATCAGATAAATGATTTGCAACAATTTTCTTTCTTTTTTTTTTTTTCTTTACTTTCTTGATGCCCCTTGAGGCATAAAAGTTTTAGGTTTTTTTTTTTTTAAATCAGGACTTTTTTTTTTTAATATTTTTTATTTATTTGACAGAAATTACAACTAGGCAGAGAGGCAGGCAGAGAGAGAGGAGGAAGCAGGCTCCCTGCGGAGCAGAGAGCCCGATGCGGGGCTCCATCCCAGAACCCTGGGATCATGACCTGAGCTGAAGGCAGAGGCTTTAACCCACTGAGCCACCCAGGCGCCCAAAGTTTTAGGTTTTGATGACATTTAGTTCGTTTATTCCCTTGTTGCTGTGGTGCACACTTTGAGAAATATTACTAAAATGCCACTCGAAATTCTGGAAGCTTTGAGACATTAAAGCTTGTTCGGGCTTTTTAGGTCACCTTGGAGCAGGACTTCCTCCCCCATTCCAGCCAGCCGGGGTTCCTTCTCAGGGCTGGAAGCACAGAGCCTCAGGACCTTGGCAGTCTTTACATCCCCTCCCTCTCCTGAGGTCTACCACAATAGAGCAGCTGAAATGACAGTTTGGAAATGTCCTTTATTGTGAAAACTCAATGGTCTTTGTCTCTGGGATTTGAAATTTTGATGCAGATGTTGGCAGCCAAGAGTTAGGAAGGAGGAGGGCAAGGGCTGGGAGAAGAAACCCTTCCACTGATTTCCATAGTGAGTCATTTCAATTCTCTGTGCTGTCCTGGTTTTCTCACCCATAAAAATGGGGGAGAATACCTCCATCTGCCCATCTCAGTGGGGGTACTGTGAAGATGAATTAATCTGTATTTTTTAAAACACTTTGAGATCTTGGATTAAAGACATTACTGGAGCACAAGGTATTATTATAATAATAAATGATTTTATAGCAGGGAGAGTACAGACACTAAAGCAAGGATTGGAAGGGGCAGGAAGGAGAGAGGCTCTGTTCGCTGGAGCCTGGGCCCAGACACAGGTTTTTATCCTTAGAGGGGAGATATGATTTCAAACTGTTTGGGTTATTTTACCTGAATTGCTTTACAGTTGCTTTATAGAATGCTTCCTATATGTCTTCTGCCATAAGGAAAGATTAAAATCTTTTTAGGAAATAGGTTATGTACATTAAAACAATTAGAAGCAATGCAAGGCATTATAATGAGCTGAACTGAATATAACAGGTGTCAAAAAGAACGCAGAATAGATAGTGATGAAGATCAGTTTTGCCCAGGTCTATCACACACTAGCTGTGTGACCTTGCCTCCATTTCTTCTGTGACCACAACTGTTTGTACAAAGGGCTTAGAATGATGGTTAGCAGATAGTAAGCACTCAGATGTTAGACCTATCTGGGATCTCGTCAGGGTCTGTTTTTGCTGGTTATGTAATCTTGGTTAAGTTGCTAGTTACCTTCTGATCCTCAGTTATCGGATGTGTAAAATGGGGATAAGGACACTGACTAACTCACAAGGTAACTGTGAGGATAGAGGGAGACAATGTAAATAGCATAGCACTGGGCCCTACAAATGGTAAGCAACCACCAAATGAGTCATAATTACTGTCATTGGCACTATTCCCTGCCCGAGATGTGACGGGTGCCCTCAGTAATGGCTTAGATAAGTCAAGGGCCTTCTTTGGAACCTGGAATTTGAGGTGGACAGAACGGGATTGATAGGATTCAGGTGATCAGAGAAGAAAGCAGGCCCAAAGAAAGGCGGAAGTATGAGGAAGGACTGCCTCCCCCACCCCCAGCCCCAAGGCAGGAAGGGACTTGGGGCTCCTCACTTTTCTCTTCAGCTGGGGGCCCTGGCTGGCTATATCTGGTGGAGCTGCGGCGGCTGTTTACCCCCAAACTCCTTCCGCAGTCTCGGCTTTCACCTTCCCCGGAGGTGAACGTTGGGCTCAGCAAGGTTGGAGCCGACCCTCCCTCCCGGAGGAATGTGGGTCCCGTTTCCACTTAACCTCTTCCCCGCAGTCGGGAGCCAGGAGCCCCTCTCTGTCTTCACCCCACCCTCTGCCGGGATCCAGTTTCAAAGTCACCTGAAAGCCATTTCCTTCCGCTCCAGTCCCTCTCCTCCCCTCCCCTCCCTGTAAATCACCTGGAGTTTGCATTCGCCTGGAGCAGACCTTTTTTTTTAAGCTTGTGTTCTTTTTTTTTTTTTTTTAATATTTTATTTATTTGACAGAGAGAAATCACAACTAGGCAGAGAGGCAGCCAGAGAGAGAGGAGGAAGCAGGCTCCCCGCGGAGTAGAGAGCCCGATGTGGGTCTCGATCCCAGGACCCTGGGATCATGACCTGAGCCGAAGGCAGAGGCTTTAACCCACTGAGCAACCCACGCGCCCCAAGCTTGTGTTCTTTTTTAACAAGAACTCTATTTTGCCGTTTACTATACACACTTGTCTACACAGAACCCAGTGATTCGATATCAGTGTCCCATTCCTCCTCCCCAGGTGATAATGTCTAAGCAGTGGGATCTCTTCTGGGGCCCCACCCTGGCCTTCTCTCCTGCCTTGTGCTGGAACAGACAGCATCTTTTTTTTCCATCTTTACTGATGAATTATTTTGCGTTTTAAAATTTATGATCTTGCTCAAGTCCTTACTGAGTGTCCGTGACCCCCTTCCAGGTGTGTATCTTCCCATGGCCATAGGATTACATACAGATCTCTATTACACAGGTTTCTGCATCTCGTTTTATCCACCTAGCAGCCTTTTAGTGGACTCCCTCCCGCCAAGTTACCCGTTTCTTCATCTCCTCAGCTTCCCCGAGGCCGGGATTTACATTTGGAATGGATCACAGGGACCGAGTTGCGGCGAGGAATTCGTGACGTGCCTTTCTGACTCAGAAAAGCCAAGGTGACCTGCTCTGGTAGGCTCGAGACACCCCCAAAGCCGATCGCAACTAATGCCTTCCTTAGCCCCCTTTCCTATCCGCACAACGGGGGCTGTTTGGCTGTGACACCGGCGTGACCCCCACCACGTGCGTCTTTGTATCTGCGAGCATCTGGGCGGCCGCGGAGCGGCTCGCGTGGGGCGGGACGGTCACCGTCGGGGCGGCGCGCTCGCCCCACCTGCGGGCGTTAATCATTAGCGGCGCCCGTTCCCTTCACCCCGGGCTCTGGCTCGCCGCGTCGCGAAGGTTCTCTGGTCCCCGCGGAGCCTCCAATTGCTGGATTCCAGCGGCCGGCCCGAGTCTCCACCCACTGGAAAAATTCCTGGCCCGCTCCTCCCTCTCGCTCTCCCCTCCCTCCGCAGCTCCGGTCCCGCTCGCCCGGCCCCGACTTCCTGCCCGGCGCTGGGAAGGCGCGCGCGGGCTGGGGTCCCGGGGGGCCGCGTCAGCAGCTGGCCGCAACCCGGGCCGCGGAGGGGCCGGACCGTGGGCGGGAGCGGCCGGCAGCCTCAGCCCCTGCGGAGAGCGACTTTCAAACTCGCGCCTGCGTCGCGGCCGCACCTGGGCAGCCTCGCGCGCCGAGCGTGCGGGACCCGGCGGGGCGGCGACCGCGCGGTGAGTGGCCCTCGCTTCTCCCCTCTCCCTTGGCCAGTGGCAGCGCCTAGAGCCCCTCCGAGGTCCCCCACCCTCCCGGTCCCTCGCCCCGACCCCCTGCGGGGTTAGGACTCGGGACGGCTGAGGAGGGCCCGGGGCTGCGTTGGCGCCTTCCAGAGCGACCTCCCCTTTTCCCCCAACGCCAGCAGAGGACAGGAGCGCGGGAGGCTCGTACACCGAGACCGTTTCTGTCCTGTAGTCCCCACCCCGGAACCAAAAGGAGCGAGCGCGCCAGGTGGCTCCGGGAAACTCCATTTGAAAGCCGGGAAGCCCGCGAGGCTGCGCCCGCCCGCTCCCCCCTGAGCGCTCGGGCGCGGGAGGGCTGGCCCTTGCCTGGGACTGTGGGACTTGGGCCGGGTGGACCCTTCTGGGGAAGGACCTCAGCCTCTGGTCCTGGGAGCCCAACGGGCGCCTGCAGCTTGTTCCGGGTTGGTACTCCACAGTGCTCGTTCTTGAGAATCTCAGCTCCTGTCCTGGAAGGGTTAGAGTGGGTGCCAGAAAGGGAATGTCGGGAGCCGAAGGCATAGAGGCCACTGCCTGCCGCTGTCGGCCTCGACCTCGCCCACTCCTGAAATCTGTTTGGTTTTCTCCCCATTCTCAGCCCTTAGGTTTGGAAAGCTAGGAGAAGTGCAAACTTGAAATTTCAAGATATTTTTTAGGTAGCTCCTTTTACTCTTCGGAGCTGCTTTCGAAAACAAAGAGAACGGAGTGGGAAATGTAATGGTAGGAGGCTAGGGAGGTGTGGCCTGGCGGGGGGCGCGGTGTTTGTGCCCGCGGTGAGAGTTTTATCCTCTAGGCCACTTGCTAAACTGTGGGCAGATGGAGGAGACTGTCTTCTCCAGGGCCCCTGGGGAGGCAACTCAGATTGCATTGTCCTACATGGAACCCTAGACTGGGTTCTTAGAGTCTCCCTAGCCCTGCCTCTTCATGCAACCCAGTCACATCGACCTTGCTTAAGAAATAATAAGTAGGGGGCGCCTGGGTGGCTCAGTGGATTAAGCCGCTGCCTTCGGCTCGGGTCATGATCTCGGGGTCCTGGGATCGAGCCCCGCGTCGGGCTCTCTGCTCCGCGGGGAGCCTGCTTCCTCCTCTCTCTCTGCCTGCCTCTCTGCCTACTTGTGATCTCTCTCTCTGTCAAATAAATAAATAAAAATCTTAAAAAAAAAAAGAAATAATAAGTAGGGAGAGTAATGACATCGCCTGCTTCCTTTTAGGAGAGTGCTTTTCCAGCACCTCCCTTGATGGACCTGGAGTGGAATCCTCATTGACTTAAGCTGGGAATGACTTCATTCCAACCTTCAGCAGAAAACCTAGATAGTAAGAACCAAAGGAAGGTGTACCCCTTCTGTCATTCACCCCTTCCTGTGATCCAGGGGTGCCTCATCTCTTCCTTCTAAGCCATATTAAGTGCTCCTGCTGCTTTTGCTGAACCTGTTCCCTTCTCTGGGGGCTGGACAACCTCTTGGCTCCCTGGTATCTTGCTCTGGGGATAGAGCAGGGAGTCAACATGGGGTAAAGCAAGTCCTAGAAGCAGAGGGAGTGGTTTAAGGGTTGTTTTATTAGATGTGGTCTATCAGGAAAGTGGAAAGAGCACTGTCCTGGGAGTCCAGCACAGGATTTTGCTTGAATTTTAATCCTGGCTCTACTGCATACCATCAGAGATTGGTAGAGTGGCTAGTGCTGGAAGGCACTTCTCATTAGCCTACGCTACACATGAAGGAAGCAGAGACTAGAGATGTGAGGTGATTTGAGCCTGATCCCTGTTGGCCAAACAGGGACTAGAACTCAGATTTCATGCTCTGGCTAATCTCTGCTTTCTCCAACATGACCTGGGCAAATCATATATCTTTCAGACTCAGTTTCCACATGAGTAAAGCGGTACTTGCATTCTCTTCCTTATAGAGGTTGTGGTAAGGATCAAATAAAGCAGACATGTAGAAAATACTCCATAAACTTTTATACAGAATAAAGAGCTCACTGTGGCTAGAGGGGCTCTCGAGAGCTTTAAAGTTTACCGGATATGTCCCCTGTGTGCCACAGGAGATGGTAAATACCAGGGTCCTATGGTGGAGGTTTACATCTGTGGCCTGCGATATCTCAGCTCCAGAGTAAACATTTGGCTTACCAAATCCACAGCTAACCCAGGGTCACTGTGTTTACACCGGAGGAGGCCAAAGGCTGTGGCCTGAGGGATGACCGGGGCTAGAGGGGAAAAGGGACTGTGTTCCAGACGCGTGGCTTGCCCCTTCACCTCCACCCCCTGTCAGAACCTTGTGAAGGAGGGCGCTGGGCTGCTGACTTTGGACGGTTAATTGTGGAGCTATCTAGTTATTCTCTGTTGTATCGGGGTTGAGGGGACTCTGGGCTTTGGGGTGGGGGTGTTGCCTTTGCAGCTGCACTGAGGCTCTCTTCAGCGACTCATTTGCCTCCCTCCCCCTTACCCCAGGCTGCCCCTCTGGCCCCTGCCTCTGCTCTGTGCTAGCTCTCTGGCCAGCTGCATGTCCATAGGCCTTTGTTCCAGAGCTGCCTGCTCACCCTCCCCAGCAGAAGCCCTCAGGCTGGAGGCTTGGCAGCTGGAAGTCACTCCTGTGCAGGAAGGCTCTACTAGAATCCACGGGGGACCTGGCAGACCCTCATTGCCTCCTGTTGGGCTCCTCTTAGGGCTGCTAACTTGCTCCTGGCCACGCACTCTTTCTTTTCTCATCTCTCCTTCTTTCCCTGAATGTTTGGATTGTCCCTTTTTTCCCCCCCCTACAATTACGCTTCTTAGTTCTATTTTTAAGTATTCATTCATTCAACATTTATTTGGCACCTACTGTATATGAATATAGATGCAGTGAACAAAATATACAAATATTGACCGGGAACTGACTTGTAGTGGGGGAGGCTGACAGTGAGCAAGATAGAAAATGAAATAGAAAGCATGTCAGTAAAAAACAACAACAACAAAAAGAAAGAATGTCAGTGATAAGTAGAGACATGTGATAGGGAAGGAGGTGGATGTGCATTGCCATGCAGGGAGTGAGATGGCATTTTGGATGGAGTGTCCTGGGAAGCCGCCTGAGCAAGGGATATTGGAGATAATGCCTGAGGGAAGAATTTCCCTTCATCTCTTATCGCCCTTGCTTGACTCCCAGTTAGAGCAACCCACTGCGGGTCTGAGGGGCAGGGTTTGGAATTGGGTGCACCTGGGTTCGAATTCCGGCTTTGCAGCTTGCTAGCCCCTTGGTGCTGAACTCCTCTGAGCCTGTGTTTTTCTCGTGTAAAATGGAGTTAGTCATCATACCTACCATGTATGGTATTAATAGTGTGAGAATGAACAATGAGAATGTGTGTTAAACGCTCAGCAAAGCCTGCAGAGGTGTTCAGTAAATGATAGTCGTATTATTTCTCCAACCGAATTGTGCGGTTTGGGTTGGGGTAGCCCAAGATAGTTCATGCCATTGCTAAGGGCTTAGGATGAAAGGCTTTGCATTTCAAGTGGGCAGGGGTGAGGAATTGGAGGGAGATAAAAACAGAAATCCTGGTTAGTGCAGACTGTCCTGTTAGTGAGACTTTTCTACCGTGTCCTTGATTTCCGATGGTTGGGCTGAGGATGCCAGGCTCCCAGGTGTGTGCTGCTTTCCCTGGGACAGGCTGAACTGGGGGCAGCCCTGGCCTTCCCTTGCTCTGGAATTCCCCCAGTGTCTAACCAACCCTGATGAATCACAGCACCGTCCCTGGCCTCTCCATGCGGCCTCACAGCTGGGAAGGCTATCTGCCCCTCTCCCAGCCTCCTGTAGATAAGTTATGTTCCGAGAGGGAGGGAAAAGGGTAGGGGAGATGAGAGAGAGGGAGGGGAGGGCTGGGGAAATTGCATGGGGGGCAGGAGGATTCTGATGGAGCCTTATCTTGGGTTCTGCCCGGACTCTAACTGCTCAGCTCCCGCGGTGTCCACCCAGCCAGTCTGCGGAGTCTCTTCTCTCTGCTGGAACCACAGCCCTCAAAGGGAGGGGCCGGTTCTAAGACTGCTGTCAAAGCTGTGGTGAGCGGTTTCCTGGGGGCCCTGCCCTGGCTCAGGAAGCAGGGATGGGCTGTGGAGGGTGAGGTCTAGGGAAGTGGTCATCAGCCAGACCACACCCCCTGCAGGCCCTGTGGCACAGGCAGGACAGCCAGGCAGGCCCTGTGGTGAAGGAACTTTCTGGGCCTGCCAGCTGGTGCCTAGAGACTGCATAAAGCTAGTTATAATCTGGCCTCAGAGGAAGTTGCAAAGATAGATGGCCCTGAACAGCCCCAGGAGTTTTTGTTTTTGGGTGACCATAGTCAGAGGAGGAGGAAACCTGGGCAGGGTCCACTACCACATGATCAGAAGGAGCTGCACCTGGAGACGCGAGGCAGCACCCCCTGGGAGTTAGCTGGCAGGAATGATGGCTGGTCCTGTTAACTGGGCCCCCGCTGTGTGCTCCTTATTTTGACTGGAAGCTGTCTGAGGGCAGGAGCTGTGCTGGCTTCGTCTTTGTTCCTGTGGCACAGAGAGCTGTATGAAGTGTATAAGCAGTGTGTGAGCAGCTTGTGCTGAGGTCCCAGCCTGACAGTGATCTGGGCTCGGTGGTCTCCTTGGCTCTGGCTTTCGTTCTGTAGGAGCTGGTTGGGGGGTGGGGGGGCGGTGGAGAAGGCAATGGTGCGGGTTAGGCCCCTCCCGGTGGGCTGTGGCCATTTGGGAATGTAGGCAAGGGGAGAGCCAGGCTTTTTACAGTTCTCTTACAGGCCTTTGGGGAAGGCTTTCTGGTTTAAGATAAGGGAATGGATTTGTAAGGACCTTAAACTTCTTTCCTGCTGAGCAGATTGTGGGGCTGGACACAAGACCTGCTCAGTGGTGGCTGTCCATGCAGCCTTTTGGAAAACCCAGTCTGAGAGTCCTTGAAGTTGCTGATTATTGCTGGGGTCTGGCTGAGAATGCAGGGAGAGGTGCGAGAGGAGTGAGGTCTAGTTCTTACTGTGGTAACAGGATCTCAAGAGGAGAGATGGGTCCTACAAGTCCCGGAAGCTCTTAAAAACACATATCCTCTACTGTCCCGGCTGCAGGACTGTGCGTGTCCGTGTGTGTTTGTGTGTATACATTGGAGGTTCTGGAGCAATAGTTGGCAAGTGTTTGTTGGCAGGAAAAGGGAACCAGTATTCATGCAGCCTCTTTTGTCCTGCACGATGCTACATCCCCAGTGCTTGCTGCATAGTAGGATTCCAGTAAATATTTTTTTAAAAAGATTTATTTATTATTTATATATTTAAAAAGATTATTATTTATTAGAGAGAGAGAGAACATGAGTTGGGGGAGAGGGCAGAGGGAGAGGGAGAAGCAGGCTCCCGGCTGAGCAGGGAGTCCAACATAGAACTTGATCCCATGACCCCAAGATCATGACCTGAGCTGAAGGCAGATACTCAACTGACTGAGCCACTGAGGCGCCCCTACCAATAAATATTTTTCGTATAAGTGAAACCCTACTGTGTGGTAAAACCTTAGGAATTCAAGAAATATTCACAGTCTTCAAAAATGTTCTATTCCTGTCTAAAGACTCCTAGGAGTTACGAAAGTTAACCCGTGGTGGGCTGCTATGGTAGAGGGGTAGGCAGCTCTGGATTTCTGCACCCTGGAGGAGGGCAAGGCTGCTGGGATCACTGGGTCCAGTCCTGCTAGGTGCGCTGTGGGCTCTGCCCCCCTGCGAACAGGAGGGTGTACTTACAGTTTTGAGTATAGTTCGTCCCATACTAGGTCCCGTATTATGCCATTGAAGGCAGTAGTGGGGGTCACCTCTATGCTCTTTAGGACCTGTCCTCTGCAGCCTCGCTTACCTGCATCTAGCCAGTGAGCCTCAGAGCAGCCTCAGAGGGAGCCTTCAGCCCAGCTCCCTCAGACTCTTTAACTTTTATATGTACGTTATGCCATCCTGTTTCCGAGCCAGCAGCTGAAAGGAAGCAGCAAAGGAAAGAGTAAAGAGGTGAGCACAGAGAGGAAAAATGACCCCCGAGTTGTGGAGAGTCGGCAGTGAGAGTGGACAGAGGTCAGAATAGCAGGAAGGGCCAGTGCTGGCGGAAGCCAGGGTCTCTCATTTAGGAGGAATGGCCTGGCACACCTGGGCCCTGGGCCCTGGGGGGAAGGGGGTCATCATTTTCATAATTGATGCTTTTGCTGTAATTGTGACCTTGAGTCATCCAGAAAAGGTTAAATTATGCTCCCTTGACTGTTGAGGAAGGCATGCAAGGAAGCCCTTACTGTGTTTTTTAAAAGATTCCCAGCCAGATTGATGAAAAGTTTTAAAAATGCTGATACTCAGATACTAGTATCATTGTTCCTCTCAACAAGGCAAAAATAGTGGTGTCACCCCCAACCACAGATAAGGAGGCGTAGTCCACCTGAGGTTGGAAATCGGTCCAGGATCCCTCGCCAAGACTTGGCAGGAATGAGATTTGAACTTTTGAATGACCCCCGGGCACAGGCACTCAGCTTTACTGAAGACTGGTTCAAAACTCTCTTAAAAATGTGGCTTTTTGGACAGCAGTCTCCTCGGGCATCCAGCCAGGGTGGTTTACTGTGTTATGGCCCCACCCAGGTAGATTGCCAGCTGCCCCACAGGGCACTTGCCTTAGGAGAAACAGGAATGCTTTCAGTCCATTTGCATTTTAAGCATTTCCCTGGGTGCTGCACAGCACTTTTGGAGGCCAGAAAATAACAGGGAGGAGCTGCAGTTTCAAACATCACAGGCCTCTTTCCATCAGGGCTGTGTTCCTTTGTTCTGGTCCGGGATGCTGCCGTAGAATGCTTTGGTGTGCAGTCTTGGTGCTGGTTGTTGGGTCAGTCTCTGGGAGCCTGGGACCCGCCCCTGCCTAGGAACCCCGACCCGACTCCCTGTTCCCATTATCCAGTCCTGGCAAATGGTCATGGTATCATATTTGCCTCTCTCATTTATCATCGAGATAGAATGTTACCCATGCAATGGAAGCTTCCCTTTTCTTGGGGAACCTTTCTCTGGCCTCCCTCCCCAGAAGAGACATTCTCCTAAATATGTTGTTTATTATACCTTTGCATGTTTTCATACTTTTTACTGTTGTCTATAAGTAATGTATGGTATTGGGTTGTTTTTATTTTGACATAAATAGCATCACATTCAGTGTGGTTTTCTTGAACTTGGATTTTTTATCCAACATTGTTATCTAGATTTATCCATGTTGATGTGTTTAAATCTCATTCATTTAACTGTTGTGTGGCATGTATTGTATAATTTTATCACAGTTCCCTTACTGATGGACATCCATTTTTGCGCCACTGTAAATAATACCACATTGAACATCTGGGCACCAGTCTTCTCTGCCCTGTGTGTCGGCAATAAGTTGTGCTTTTCAAGACGCTGTGAAACAGTGTCCCAGAATGGTTTGGAACTAAGTTACGTTCTTACCAGAAATATGAGAACTCCTGTTTCACTAACTTTTGGACTGTGTCTTTAAATCTGGTAGGTATGAAAGGGTATTTAAAAATTATTTAAAGCAAGGGTTTTTAAAATTAATACTTGATTACAGGTAGGGATGAGCACTTCTCTCGTTTTTTGGCCAATTATGTTATTCTGTCTTTGCCCTTTACATTAAAAAATTTTTTTTTTGTTTTTAAGTGAGTGAATCATCTACATGATTCAAACTCCAAAAGAGAACAGAGTGAAAAGTTTCCCACGTGTGCTCTGCCGTCCCCCAGCTCCCCTGTCCCCACGTGCTATAGATTCTGGTGTACTTTACCCAGAGTTTGAGTTGCCATTGCCTTGGGGTGCCTGGGCGGCTCAATCTGTTAAATGTCTGACTTGATTTTGGCTCCATCCTGATCTCAGCGTTTGTGAGATTGGCCTGCATCTGGCCACATGGTCACCAAGGAGTCTGGTTGAGAATCTCTCCCTCTCCCCCTCCCTACTCTTGGGCTCTTGTGTCTCTGAGCGCTCCTTCTGGCGTGCACTCTTTCTCTCTCAAATAAAAAAAAAAAAAACAACCATAATTGCTATTGCCTTTCCCTTTTTGATTTATAGGAGTTAAAATATATCTGTTGAGTAACTGCTCTTTGGTAGGTTATATTCATTATAGTACTGTAGGTTATTGTAACTATTAAATGTCATTTTTTTATAAGGAAGTTTTAATTTTAATGTCAGATTTACCGATATTTTCTTTGTACTTTCTGTCTCTTGTTCAAGGACTCTTTTCCTGCTCTGATTTTATAAATATATTAAAATATTTTCTTTTAAATTTAAGTTTCGCTTCTCATGGTTACGTTTTAAATTCATCTGCAGTGTATTTTCTTTATGTGAAACTGGATCTCAACTCTGGCTCCACACTAAAGCCTTACAAAGGGCCGTAAGAAAGGACTGATGTCTGAGTCTCACCTCCGATCAGACCAATAAAATAAAAATTATCTCGGGGTGGGGCCCATGCTAGGTTATGAAATGCTCCAGGTGACTTTTATGTCTAGCCAAAGTGGAGAACCACCCACCCTTGTAAGGTTTTTTCCAGAGGAATAGCCAGATTTTCTAGGATCAGTTATTGAATAGTCTATACTTTTCCCACTGACTTACTACTTTGCAGATTTGATTGATTTATACTTTTGAGATATATTTTGTGTATCTTAAAATTCATCCATGTAAAGTGTTTAGTGGTTTTTAGTATATTCACAGGGTCCTGCAGCCATTACCACGAACTGATCCTAAAACATTTTTATCCTCCCCAAAAGAAACCCTATGCCCCTTAGCAGTCATTTCCCATTCTTCCCATCTCCCATCCCCATGCAACCACACATCTACTTTCTCTCTCTGTGCATTTGCCTCTTCTGGATATTTCACATAAATGAGCTCATAAATATGTAGTTTATTATGACTTCTTTCCCTTATCATGGTGTTTTCGAGTCATGCATGTTGTGGAATCAGACCCTCCTTTTTCTTTTTATTGCCCAATAATCCATCATATGGATAAACTGCATTTTGTTTATCTTTTTTTTTTTTAAGATTTTTTATTCATTTATTTGACAGACAGAGATCACAAGTAGGCAGAAAGACAAACAGAGAGAGAGGAGGAAGCAGGCTCACCACAGAGCAGGGATCTTGATGTGGGGCTCGATCCCAGGACCCTGGGATCATGACCTGAGCCGAAAGCAGAGGCTTTAAACCACTGAGCCACCCGGGTGCCCCTTGTTTATCTTTTCATCAGTTGATGGGCATTTGAGCTGTTTCCACATTTTGGCTATTACGAATAATGCTTCTGTGAATGGTTATGTACAGCTTTTTGTATGGACTTTTTTTTTTTTTTTTACAGATTTGATTTATTTGAGAGACTAAGCACAGCAGAGGAAGCAGGAGAGGGAGAGGGAGAAGCTGACTCCCTGCCTAGCAAGGAGCCCAATGTAGGGCTCAATCCCAGAACCCTGGGATCATGACCTGAGCCGAAGGCAGGGGTTTAACCCACTGAGCCACCCAGGCACCCCTATTTAAATCTTTGCCCATTTTAAAATTGAGTTTTATTATTGTTGTTGTAAAGGTTCCTCAGATATTCTGGTTATAAGTGTGTTGTCAGATACATGATTTATAGCTACTTTCTCCCATTTTTGATTTGTCTTTTCACTTTTTTACTTTCTTGATAGGGCCCTTCATAACACTGGTTTTTAATTTTGATATAGTCTAATTTATCTACTTGTTTGGGTCCATGTGATTTTAATATTTAAGAAGCTATTGCTCACTGAGATTCACCAAGATTTACTCCTAGGTTTTCTTGGAAGAGTTTTATAGTTTTAGATCTCACCTTTAGGTCCATGATACATTTTGCCTTGATTTTTGCATATGGGGTGAACTAGACGTCCACATTCATTCTCTTGCATGTGAATATCCAGTTGTCCTAGTACCATTTCTTGAAAGTCTGTTCTTTCCCTGTTGAATCATCTTGGTACCCTTGATGAAAATCAGTTGTAAATGTGAGGTTTTATTTCTGTACTCTCAATTCTGTTCTGTTAATCTAGATGTCTGCCACGGTTTTACGAAGTACAGCTTCCTAGTTAGTTTTGAAATCAGGAACTGTGAGTTTTCCAACTTAGGTCTTTTGTAAGATTGTTTTGTTTATTCTGGGTCTCTTGCTTTTCCACAGAAATTTTAGGATCAGCTTGTCAGTTTCTGTAAAAAAAATCCAGCTGAGATTTTCACAGAGATGGTGTTAAGCTGGTAGATTGATTTGGTGAATACTGCTAGTTTAACAATGTTAACTGTTTTGATGGATCAGAACATGAAATTTTGTTCCATTGATTAAAATCTTTAATTCTTTCAACAGTGTTTTGTGGTTTCCAGTATAGAAGTTTTACACTGCTCTTGTTAAATGTATTCCAAAGTATTTTATGCTTTTTGCTGCTCTTATAAATGGTATTGTTTTCTTTGTTAATTTCATTTTTGGATTGTTCACTGCCAGTGTATAGGAATAAAACTGATTTTTGTGTGTTGATCTTGTATCCTGCCATGTTGCTGAACTCTTTCATTAGGACGAGTGGGTTTATAGTGGATTCCTAGGGTTTTCTATATATAAGATTATGTCATCTGTGAATAGAGATAGTTTTACTTCTTCCTTTTCAATCTGAATGTCTTTTATGTTTTTTTCTTGCTTAATTGCCCTGGCTAGAACTGTAGTACAGTGTTGAATAGAAATGGCATGAGGGGACATCCTTGTTTTGCTCCTGATCTTAGGGGAAAGGCATTCAGTCTTTCTCCATTAAGTATGAAGTACCAAAAAAAAAAAAAAAGTATGAAATACTTATAGTTTTTTTTTTTTTTTTTAAAGATTTTATTTATTTGACAGAGAAGGAGAAAGAAAGGGAATACAAGCCGGGCTAGTGGGAGAGGGAGAAGCAGGCTTCCCACCGAGCAGGGTGCCGGATGAGGGGCTACATCCCAGGACCTGAGCGCAAGGCAGACGCTTAATGACTGAGCCACTCGGGCACCTCCTGCAGGTTTTGTAGATCCTCTTTATAAGGAATGGAATGTTCCCTTCTCTTCCTAGTTTGTCGATGTGTTTTTATTGTGGAAAGGTATCAGATTTTGTCAAATGTTTCTTTTGGGTCTACTGAGATTATCAGGTGGTTTTGTACTTTATTAATGTCTTGAATTCTGTTAATTGATGTTTGGATGTTAATCCAATCTTGTATTTCTGGGATAAATCCATATGGTCATAGTGTATACTCCTTTTTATGCATTACTGGTTTCTATTTGTTAGTATTTTGCTGGGGATTCTTTGCATCTTTATTAGGGATTTTAGACTGTAGCATTTTTCTTGTGATATCTTGTCTGCTCTTGATCTCAGGGTAATACGGCCTCATAGAATAAGTTGGGAAGTGTTCCTTCCTCTTCTGTTTTTGGAAGAGTTTTGTAAAGGATTGGTATTCCTTTAAGTATTTGGTAGAATTCACCAGTGGGGCCATCTAGTCCTGGGCTTTTCTTTATTGGGAAATTTATTTATTTCTTTATTTTAAGATTTATTTATTTGAGAGAGACAGGAGGAGGGGCAGAGGGATTCTTCAAGCAGACTCCCTATTGAATATGGAGCTCTACAGAGGCTTGATCCCATGACCCGTGAGGTCGTGACCTGAGCTGAAACCAAGTCACATGCTCTACTGTCTCAGTCACCCGGGTGCCCAGATTTTTCTTTTAGCTCTTGGAGTAACAGTTTGTTCCATCTTTTTACTCCCTTGTGATGGCTTATTTTGTTGTATGGTTATTAATGTTTATACTCAGCTCCTCTTCAGTGGTTGCCAAGAGTGGGATGCTTAAAAGTAAGGTGTTTTGGAAGTCTACTTGTGATGATGAGATCTAGGACATAAAAGGGGTGGGTGGGTGGCTGAAGTGCAGTAGAGGAAAGGATTGTTGGAAGGCTTTTCCAGAACTTTGCATGTCTGCCTGCTTCTGAAACAGGACTCTGCTCAAGAGTTACTTCCTCAAAGTTGAGAGGCAACATGGGAGGGGGTTGGCGGGGTAGGAAGAGAATAAATGAAACAAGATGGGATCGGGAGGGAGACAAACCATAAGAGGCTCTTAATCTCACAAAACAAACGGAGGGTTGCTGCGGGGAGGGGGTTCGGGAGAGGGTGGTGGGGTTGTGGACATTGGGGAGGGTATGTGCTATGGTGAGTGCTGTGACGTGTGTAAACCTGGCGATTCACAGACCTGTACCCCTGGGGCAAATAATACATTATGTGTTAATAAAAAAAATTTAAAAAAGAGTTACTTCCTCAGAGTCTTCCTGGACCTCTTGACCAAATAACACCCCATCCCCCAACTTACTCCTTTTTTTTTTTTTTAACATTTATTTTTATATTTTTGAGAGAGAGAGCCTGGGAGTGCATCTGAGCAAGGGGAGGGTCAGAGGGAGAGGGATAAATAGTCCCACTGAGCAGGGAGCAGGACTCCACCCAGGACCCTGAGATCATGACCTGAGCTGAAGGCAGAGGCTTAACCCACTGAGCCACCAGGCGCCCCTCCATCATTTTTTAAAAAGATTTTATTTTTATTTATTAGAGAGAAAGCCCTACTCTTTTCTCTGCTTTATCTTTATGACACTTATCGCGATTCAGAAATATCTTAGACATTTGTCTGCCTTTTATGTCCTTCCCCACTGGAAGGTAAGCTCCTGATAGCAAGGGTTTGTCTTACGTATTACTGTGTTCCTACGACTGGGCACGTGGCTTATAGTGCCAATAAACGTTAGGGGTTTTAGTAATCCTGCTTGCAGATGGAAGTCATCTCAGCCTCGATTCTACAGCCCTCAGCTGGGCTGGGTCTGACCAGGCAGTCAAGAAGAGGTGAATGGCTTGGCTCTCTGTTCCCAAACCTTTTTCTGGGCCTCCACTGGGGATGTCTTTTTGTCACATAAGAGCTCAGAAAATACCATCTACCCCGTGTGCTTTATTTCGGCCTTTTTCTGGCATGTGTTTGCACAGCTCCCCAAGTCAGCAATAGGTATTTGAGTGTCAGAAGACATGGAGGCAAAAAGGTACAACAAGATCTGGTTCCTAGCTGTAGGAAGTTGTACCTGAGTTAAGAAGAGAGAGCATTCACAGAAGACACTTTAGGGACTTGCTCATCATGGATCTGCCCTGAGTATGAGTATCCCTCACAGTGACAGGGTGGAGAAAGGCAGCCTGTGCACCTGTCATTGGGCCACGCTCAATGGGCACATAAGTCATTCCTTCTAGAAGCTTCTAAAAGGGAGTTATAAATTCCCAGGTGACTCCATTTTGCCCCCTTAGATTGCCCCGCAGTGGGAGAACTTGTTCTGAGCAAAGTGTTGTTTGTAAAACTTAAAGTGCCCGAGGGAATTGGTACAAAGTGGGCTGAGGGAGTGGCATCTGCCTCTTTTAAGGCCCCGGGATTCCAGGAAACCCTGGTTGTCTCTCCTACGTCCCTGTTGGCCCTTGGGTAAGTGAGCACGTAGCTCTGGACCTTGGGGTTGTTGGGAGGAGATTCCGTAGGGACTGTGTTGAGCACAGGGCCTGGTGCAGCCTGATGACATGCTAGTTGGGATTCCAGGCTGGAATTTTGGGAGCCACTGGTACCTCCGTTTCCTGATCTGTGAACCGCCTGCTGCCCACCTACCCCTGCTCCTGCCCCTGGCTCCTCGCTCTTGTAAGGACAAGGGTTAATATCCTTCGGCTTTGAGGACCTGGGGTGGGGGAGGAGGCACATAAATGGAGTATTGTTGTGCTGGTGAATGATCTGGCTTTGTTCAAGTGTCTTCTTCGGGGTTTGACTTCCTGTAGTCAGTGTCCCCTTGTGTTTAATGGCTCAGAGATTTGCATGTCCTCAGTGGGGCAGTGCTTACCTGCCAGATGTGATGGGGGTCCTCACTCAGGGGGACCTGCTGAGTGAGGGAGAGGAGCCTCATTTCCTCTGTCAGAGTCCTCCCAGGAATCAGGAATGAAAGAAATGCAGCAAGTAGGACCCACACGCGGAAGTGGTTCTGAATAGGACATTTATTGAAGAGGTTTTGCAGGAGGCGGCGGGCACTTTAATTCCCGAGGCTGTTGGTGGCAGCTCGCTGCTTGCCCCAAGCCTGTTAACTGCTCGACTGCCAGGCCCCAGGTGGCCCTCCCTGGTGCTCTGTGCTCCGATGGGAGCCCTTTTTTTTTTTTTTTTTTAAAGATTGTATTTATTTATTTGACAGAGAGAGAGATCACAAGTAGGCAGAGAGGCAGGCAGAGAGAGAGGAGGAAGCAGACTCCCTGCAGAGCAGAGAGCCCGATGCGGGGCTTGATCCCAGGACCCTGAGATCATGACCTGAGCCGAAGGCAGAGGCTTAAACCACTGAGCCACCCAGGCGCCCCTGATGGGAGCCCTTTTGAGGAAAGCGGTAGGTACCCCGCTGAGGCCAGGCTGGGGAGTACAAGGGGGCCTGATGAGGACTCTGAGCTCTGGGCCTCCAGGCCTTTATAAACTCCCTCGTGAAACCTGGCCAGCCACAGGTTTGGGGGCAAAAGGTAGGTTTCTCCCTTGGGGGTTCAGAAACTGAGGAACCCCATGGATGCAGGTATAGGAGACCTATTGTTCTTCCTTCTCTCCTGCCCTGGTTTCTTCTAGTGGATTAGTCAGTTGTGGCTGGGCGAGAGTGAGACAATCCTGTGTTCCTTTTTAGAGGAGACTGCGGGCAAATCTGCTGGGGTTTCAGAGGCCCTTCTGATTTCTGAACATGCAGCGTTGGGTGGTTTAGAGAAGGGGCCACTGTTGGAGGGACCCAGCACCAAAGCGTACACACGGTGGGAAAAGCAGAGTTAATCTCCAACTTTCTTCCTGAAGTTTCTTTTTCCCAGAGTCCACAAAGGGTGGTTAGTTTGGATAAAATCAAGTGGTGGCAGGACAGCAAGTGAAAGGAAGTTCTCCCAACTCTGTTTCATCCCGGATGGACACTGCTGGGCAGGGGCTGTGCCCACCACCACCACTTCTGGAGCTGCGGGCCACAGGAGTGGGGAGAGCGGGGGCCAGGTTGCTGCCCTGTCTTGGCTGGGTTTTTTACCTTGAAGCAAGGCCTTGCTTTTTCAGGAGCGAGAGCGGGCTGCCTGGGCTGTGCTGCTTCTCACCACGTGCATCCCTTCACCCGAGACCCTGGGGTTTGGTGACAGCCACCCCTCTGGACTGTGTTCTGGTCTCCTAACTTCTCAGCTGAGGGACAAATCTCCTTTCCTCCCACCTGGGAACTGGTTGGATGAGTTTCTTGGGCTTCCCTGGTTGAGGCCCCTTAGAGGGGAAGGTGAGGGCCCTGGGGGGTGGAGGCAGGTGCTGTGGGGTGGAGAGTGGAGAGGGGCCGCCTTGGGCTCTGGGAGAGGGTTCTGTGAGGGGAAGTGTATGAGGCCTTGCTTGTGAAGGGCTGGTGCCTTTGAGAGCCGACACTTGCGGGAGTCTATGAAGTCTGCCTGACCTCTTGGGTCAGGCACTAGGCCCGAGATCAGCATCTGGGGAAGATATTGGGGTGGAGGGTTCATCAGTGCACTTTTGCTATAATGCCCAAGAAGTGGGGCAGGCCAGGGTGGTTTGACAGGTGGCAGCAGTTCACAAAAGGGCGTTGCTCACGTGAACGAACGCACTTTTCTGGGTCTGCATGGTCATGCTTGGAATTAGAGTGGAAATTGTGTTTGGGGGAGCCGCCTTTTTGGCAGCCTTATCCCCTAATTCTGATTTGCTTGGGGAGGGAAAGTGAGAATTTGGGGGAAGGGAGGAAACCCTCAGGTGGTGGTTCTGACCAACCCCTCGCCTTTGGCCTGGGATCCCAGTGGGACATTTTCTTCCAGCGAAGCCCCCAGATCTCCATTTTCTACAGTCGGTGTTCTCTTCCTGCTTTCAGAAGCATGTGATTTACACGGAGCTTTGTTTCTTCACCTTTTCTTGGATCCTCATTGCTCCCCCTGCGGCCACACAAGGTTGGAATAGGTCTTGTTCTTTCTAGCAGATGCTTCCTTGGGTCATTCTCTCTTTCTCCTCCCTGATGCTCTCTCTGAACAGTCAGCACCTTCTTGGACCTCTGGATTCTTCCCAAACACTTCTTTGGCTCTACAGACACCTGGTGCCAAAGCCATGTGTGGTTTGTGCTTTCTTGGGGCCCATTCTCACACCTCAGCTCTCAGTCTGAGAATCTCTGTGGTTGGTGGTAGTTTTCCCAGGTGTGGCTCTGGCGTGTCCTTCCCACAGAACTACCGCCCATGCGTTCTCTAGTCTGTCCGACGCCTTCCAGCCTGGCCTCTTGCTGCCAGCTACCCCGGGTCCTTGGGAGGTCCTGGGCCTTTAAGGACTGAACTCTCCCATGCTGCTGCCTTTGTCCCTGGGACCCTCTCATTTCTTCATCACTTGGCAAGTACAAGCTTATTCATCATTCAAGGTTCAGCTGAAGCCTCACCTCCTTTAAAGCTGCCCAGATGCCCCAGGTAGTACCAGCTACTCCCTCTTCTGCCAGCACAGTTTCTGTATTTTTACCTCTGTATAGCACTGAAGGTGTTGCCTGGCGGAGAATTTGTTTATAGGGCTCTTTTTCCTTCTAGAATTCGGTTCCTCAAACCGAATGTCACACTCATTTCATTATCCCCAGGGCCTAGCATCATGCTCAGAAGCATGGAACGAATTGCCAAACCGGAGGCAGCCTTGAACCCCCAGATTGCCCACGACCCCACTCTCCACGCCTTTTGTTATTGGGGCACTTGTCTTGCTTCTCCAGAGAGAGGATCAACCCTCAAGAGTGCGAGCTCTGTGTGTGATTCATCTCTGTCTCCCAGAAGGCTGCCAGAGTGTCTTTGTGCAAAGTGAGTGCTTGAAAATACTTGTCCAGTGAATGCTGCAGCTCACGACCTAGGCAGGGCAGGGACTGTTCTCCCTGCACGGGAGGGTGGGCGCGCTCGTCTGCTGTGGCGCAGACGGCTCACTGCCTCTCTCCCTCATCCCCCCGCTGCTGAACAGCAGGGCTGGGGTGGGGTTGGGACAGTGCTACCCGGAGTCCGGGGCTCACTCATGCTCACTTTGTCATTTGTGCTGTTCCCCGCCTTCTTTGATATTCCCTGTGATTTAGGAAATGGGTGAGCAGCAAGGCTTTTCCCAGTACCTTGAGTTTTTGTCTTATGTCCTGGTTCTTCACATGTCCGTCTTGCAGCTGGATTTTGTTTTTTCTTTAAAACACAAGGGCTAGTGTCAAGGATGGTTGCGACTGGTCACTTATTTGTGCCTTTGCCACCTTCCATTTCCTGTAGTTCTGTTCCTGCTTGCCCCTGTTGTCCTCTGTCTTTCTGTTCCTCTTCAGCTCCTAGCAGGACACGTTGTTTTTCCCTGTGGAGCCCTGAGGAATGTGGCCTGCCTGCTGCAACAAAGGGCTCTGACTCACTTAGACTTCATCTTCTGCTTTGCCCTTCTGTTGGCTATGGATACCAGACTCTGCCTTTCCAGCTGAATTGTTTGATATTTTCCCGTGTAAGATCATGGTTGGAGTCAGCATTGGGATTGTACATGCTGGATGGCTGGTGGGGGAGGATTAGGTCATGCTAGTTCACCAAGTTGAACTTTTATCTTTATTCTTCATGTGAGATGTGGGTAAAAATTATAGGCCCAAATCAGAAAAACAAAAAAAAAACAAAACAAAAAAAAAAACACTTGTCCTAGTGCTTGTGGAACAAATAATAACTTCTCCGTCCTTGTCATCCTGCCATTTAGGGTGGCTTCACTGTGTGGCAGAGCTTGGCTCGCATCCTCTCCATTTGGGGGACCAGTCAGGTGGGTACTTTTGTTCTCATTTCACAGATGAGGAACTTGAAGCTCCGGGAGGTGAGGTGGCTTGCCCAAGGCCACATAGGGCCAGTCCAGGTGGAGTCGTTGGGTTTTAGACCAGATCTGCCTGGCTGCGGAGACTGTGGAGCCGTTTAGTGTGTGTAACCTCTGCTTTGCAGACTCCTGGTCACACGTGTGTGTGCTTCTCTCTCCTCCTCTGCTAGGGACTTAGAGGGTCCTGGTGGGACCCCTCTGTTCCTACTTGCTTTCTGCCGAGATTCTCCAGGGCCTTTGAACGTGATGCAACAGTAAATGCTGCAACTGTTGAAGGCATTGGCTCAAGTTTCCTCCCCACCCCGACTCTAGCTGAGAGGCCCCAAAACCCGCAGCTTCTGCCCAGCCCTGTCACGGGGACAAGATGGCTGATTTGCAGGGAGAGTTTCCTGAAGTTTGCTGGTAAGGAGTGGAAGTCCCAGGGCCTTTTTGTCTAGTGATGAGAGAGGTGGGGCCTCTAGAACACCGAATTTGTCTGTGATTTCTAGCCCCGGGTTTAGCTGCTCCATCTTCTGGCAACATTGTGTTATTTTTTTAATTTTTATTTTTTATTTTTTATAAACATATAATGTATTTTTATCCCCAGGGGTACAGGTCTGTGAATTGCCAGGTTTACACACTTCACAGCATTCACCGTAGCCCATACCCTCCCCAATGTCCATACCCCTCTCCCCTCCCAACCATTGTGTTATTTCTGTTGACTTACCCTGGCTGTGAGCGATAGTAATTGCTCTCATTGGCCTTTAGTATGTATGCTATGAAACATCCTGGTAGACAGCTTTTCCTGGGCTGTTTGTAGGGGGCCCTTATTATAGTCTCTTCTATAAATTCCAAAGTGGCTCCTTGGCCACTTTTCCCTTCCTCTCAGTTTTTTTGTGGCTGGTCACTTGGTATGTGGCATGACAGCAAGGCAGCTATGCCCCTGCTCTAGTCCCTTGTCTGGGGCCAAGTAGAACAAGATTGCTAGGATGAATAAGCAGTCCCTGTTCCTGGGTACCTCTTGACAGACTGGAAACCTCTTGGTAGTGACTAATGTGGAAACGTGTTAGTTTGGGAGGATCTAGTCCAGCCCTTGGTTTTGACCACCGTTTCTCTCTCACCAGACTGTGGGACTGGTGAAAGGTGCTGCTGTACAGTCCTGCAGACCTTCCGCAGGTGTTTATTGAGCACCTCCGTGTACGTTGCTCTCGGGGGCGGGGGTGAAGGAAGGGCACAGGAACGCAGGCCCGGCCCCACTGACTTGCACTGTCTAGTCCAGAAGAAAAGCATGCACATACGAAACCTCAAGTACCAGCACCTGAAGTGGTACTCAGGGTCAGTAGAGTTAAGAGAAGTGTGTATTATTGTTCTCTGGCTGCTGTAACAAACCCCACAAGCTTCGTGGCTTGAAACAACATGTATTTGCTGCCTTAAAGTTCTGGAGTTCAGAACTGAATCTGGATCCACATGGCTCTGTTCCTTCTGGAGGCTCCAGGATTTGTTTCCTCTCCTTTCCCAGGCTCTGAAGCCGTCCAGATCCTTTGCTGGTGGTCCCTTTCCTCTATCTGCAAAGCTGGCAGCCTCTTTCTGTCTGTCCCTCTGCTTTTGTTGTCACATCAACTTCTGACTCCTGTATCCCTCTTGTAAGGACCCTTGGGATTGCATCAGGCTCACCCGGGGAACCTAGGGGTAGTCTCCCAATCCTAAGATCCTTGACTTGATCACATCTGCACAGTCTCTTTTGTCATATAAAACAACAGCCATAGGACCTTTATATCCAGGGACGATTAGGGTGTGCTTATTCTTTGGGGGGAGGGCGGTTGGAGGGGTGAAGTCTACAGTAGTATGTGTGTTGGATGCTCCAGAAGTGGTTGAGGAGGCCTTTCTGATGGAGGTTATCTGACCGAATTTGTGTAGGGAGAGACGATCTGGGACACATTCCAGCTCTGAGAAACCACATGAGAAAGTGTCAGGGCTAGGAGGTGGTGGGGTTAGTGAGGCGCGGGTGGGTGGTCCTCCCACTGAGACAAGATGCCAGGGCCTTCCCTTCCAAGGCCAGGCTGAGGAAGTTTTCTGGACTTTCGTCTGTAGGCCCAGACTTCCTCCCAGAATTCAGGTGGGAAGGCTCCATTGGTAGCCACTATCCCCTTTCCTTCCCAGCAGCTGAAGTCCTGCTTCAAAGACCCAGCCGCACTTGGTGGCCCCTGCTGTTCTGGGGTGGTGGGAAAAGGAATTCACAAGGGAATATAAATTCGTGAGGGGAAATGACTTTGAGCCAGCTGGCCTGGGTTTGTGGCCCAGAAATCCTGATGACACTGTTTGCACAGCCTCTGTGACAGTCACGTTGCTCACATGGAACAAATCGAACACAGTCACTCCCCAGGGAGCCTTCCCTTGTCCTGCCTTAGGGTGCTTAGAGCCCCTGAGTCTCTGGGAAGGGGTGGGTGAGGGGTGGGAAGGGCCCCCAGTGACGAAGCTGCTCTGGAAAGGGACAAGGAGCCAGACCCTCAAAGGGATCCTCCTGTCCCATGGAAAGCCCCTGGGGCTGTGGTGAAAGGTGGTCCCCCCCAACACCTGTGGTGGAGGGGGAGCGACAGGAAGAGCCAGGCAAGAGCCAGGCATGGGGCGGTGCTGGGCTGTGGGTGACAGCACAGCTGAGTGAGCTCTGCGCCCTGGTGTGAGATCTCTGCGGCCGTTCCCCTTGCTCCTGCCATGCTTGTCTGGAGAGGCTGTAGCTCTCCTCTGTTTCTTCCTACTGATACCCTCTCTGTGGACGTCCTAACAGGGGACTCGGGGGCCTTCTGGGGAAGGTCCAAGGCGCTGGCTGGCCAGGTTTGGAGAGCCTTTGGACCGGGTAGGAGGGGCAGTTGAGAGATGAAAGGAGCCCCTGGGGAGGTGTGCAGGGCTGGCGGGTGTTGGAGCAGTTGCCTCTGGGAGAGCCCCCTGCTCTTTCCCTGCCTGCCTCTAGGACAGGTGTGTCAGGCTTCCGCTGCTCGGGTGGGGGTGAGGGGCGGAAGGTGAAAGGATGACATCAGCCTCCTCCGCACCTGGAGCCAGCCTCTCTGAAGCAACCTGCTTTCTGGGGCGTCTCCAGAGTCAGCCCACACAGAGGGTTGTCCAGCGAGTGCCCCCCTCCTTCTCCTGCCTTCTCCTCAGCAGCCCGCTGGCTGGGGAGGGAGGACCAGAAGGGAATGTTGCTGAGTCCTGGGAATTCCCCAGGGCCAGAAAAGGAGAGGTTCTCCGGAGGGTTCCAGGTGAGTGCCCTGTAGGACCATCTTTTCTTTCTTTGTTCCTTCCCTTCCTTTTTGTTTTTTTTTGGTAGGCTCCACACTGGGCATGGAGCCCACTTGGGGCTTGAACTCATGACCCTGAGATCAAGAGTTGGCCACTTAACCAACAGAGTCACCCAGGCACCCCGGGACCATCTTTTCTCAAGTTGGAGATTGGGGAGCAGGGTCCTTTTGCCTCTGACCAGAGGTCTGAGGACAGAACATGAGGGCTAATGATGGGTTTTGTCCTTTTTTTCTGTTGGAAGCATGGGTCTGGGTTAGGTTGGGGTATGGTGCTGAGGCCTCATGAGGAGGAGAAGGATGTGGGACTTGACCCCTGTCATCTGTGCTGGGAATCCAAGGGGCCTGCTGCAGCCTGCCTCTTTGCCTGGGGACATTCGGGGAAGGTACTCAGAAGGGAGGGCCGAAAACCTGGGGAGGTGTGGGCAGAGGAAGGGTGTGGATTGTGTTCATATATAGAGAGAGTTTAAAAAAAAAAAAAAAGAATCCTTTCTCTCTTGCCCCCCCCCCCCCGCCCCGATGTTTATCTGAGCTACTTCTTGGGTCCATCAAAAAGAAGGGCTTGGGGGACCATCACAGGTGTGGGCCTGGAGATACCAAGTTTTCTAGAAGACTGATTCACTGATTGATGATTGGACTGACTCATGTTGAGAGATGGAAGAGGTCATGGCGGTGGGGGCCGGGGCAGACTTCGGGAAACTGGAGACTGGGTGTGGTAGGAGGAGGAAGGCGTGGGCACCTGGCTTGAGGGTTTGGCCGCTCTCTGCCTGTCTCCTTAGGCTCCCACTTCCCCAGCCAGACTGTGTCTTCCAGATGAGTCTGAAGACCCGATTTCCAATTGTGGCTTTGAGGTGAACCTTGCAGTTTGGGGTGATATTCAGTGGAGAGGAAGGAAAGGTTGCCTCTGGCTTGGGCATGTGGGCAGGTGCAGGTGCTGTCTCTGGGAGTCTGAACTACACACATAGTAATGGTTGGGCTCAGGCTTTTAGGACCAGAATGCACTCAGATTGAGTGCAATGGCTCTGCTTACAGCCCCCCGCCCCCAGATTCTGCCTTGTTTCCTCTCCCTGCTCCCCATGCTTGTCATCCTCCCTTTTTGGGTCTTTGCATTCTTTTCCAGGAATTCTCTTGTCCTAGAGAGCCTTGTGGTCCTGGGTCTCCTGATCCCTGCAGAGCTTGTCTCATGCAGGGAATTATAGTCCAGTTCTGGTGACCTCACTGACCTCATGCTTTTTCCCTTTTCCATGACCTGCGATCCTTTGACCTGGAATCTGTATTTTACCATGTTGTTCCAGCAGGAGGGTAAATTGCCAGATGTGACAGAGTAGCAGGTCTAGGAATGGCTATAAGGAATCTTTACTTTCATTCCTTTACTGTCTCCACAGCCGTCATAGGGTAAAATGAAGTAGTATCATGTTAAAAGCCATGATCTTTGAAGACTTAATAAGTCCCCTATGGCTTAGGCTGAGGCAAGGCCATAGCATCCAGGCCTGTGACTAATCGTTTGCCTCTGGCCCTGGCTTGTGTGAAATCCGTTAGGGAGACAGTAGGCAGGGGAGCGGGAACACTGGGGCCTGTGCGCCTGAGTACACATCCAGGCTCTACCACATGCTACTTCTGTCGCCTCAGGTTTCTGTATCTGTAAAATGGGGTAGTGATTGTACTGAGTTCGTAGAGCTGCTAGGAGATGAAAGTGACTCGCTGTGTCATGGCAGTTAGAACCCTGCAGCACTTGGCTGGTATGCTTCGTCTCAGCCGCAGGGGGCTGCTGGGCATGGTGGGGGGGTGCTGCTGGCATGGGTGCTCCTTTGACGATGTGAGCTTGCTTTGCAGGGAGACGGCTGCATTCCACCAGAGGAGATTTCTCCAAGGAGAAGAGATGCTCTTGTTTTGTTTCAGGATTCACAGGGCAATGGGGGTCCCTGAAGAGTGACCCTCAGAAGGACCCCCTGAGAGTGTGGGGGGAGTGGTGGAGGGTTTTGGCTAATCTACTTTAAAACTGACTTGGCCAGCTGTGAAATCCATCTGGGACTTAGCATCCCCATAGGGGCTGACTGACCCCAGGTTTGATCTGGGAAAGGTCTTAGGTCTTAAGTTTCTGCCCCATTGTTCCAGCTGCGACTGACAGCTGTGGGGGGGGGGGGGGGGGGGACATCCAGCGGGTTGTGGAGAGGTTGGGAGGAATGACTGCAGCAGGCTTTGAAGGACTCCACAGTCCCATGGCCTTTGGGGTTAAGGACTTGGGTGGAGTTTGGATCTTTGTCCTTCTTTGGGCTGAAATGACAGAGCTTTACCCTGTGGGCTGGTTCTGTAGAAGGGCCCAGCTGGTTATTTTAAAGGCTCTTTTGAGGAGGGAGGGAACAGCAGCAGTGCTGCATTTCCCAAGGGGCTCCTGAGATGCTCAGGGTTTCACCAAGATGAGCCTGTTAATTCTCCTTTGTTGCACCTGGAAGGGAGGGAGAAGGCAGGATTGGCTTTAGTGCTGGCCCATGTGTCCTTATCTGCAACTGGTGGGGCTCCTGTAGGTCACTGTGGCCAGGCGGAGAGCTGCAGCGGCAGGGTGCTGAGCTGGAGCGGGTCCTGCTAGCCTCTTGACTTGAGCTCAGTAGAGGTGCCAATTTGTTCACCATCGACTATTTGCCAGATCACCGCTAGGGCCCCTGAGCTCTGGTCACTTACAGTCTAGGGCAGGGGATCTCAAACTAGTCACAGTCACACAGGGAGTGGTAGGGATAATCCTGGGGTGCTGTAAGAGTATGTAGAAGGGAGCGTCCAGGTTTGTTTTCTGGGGAGGTTTCTAGAAGGAGGCTGGCTTCTAATCTAAAACCTAAGGATCGGGCATAAGTGACAGGAATTGGGGTCGAGTATGGCTTGGGATAGATGGGGTGGGAGGTGTGGTGCGTGGGGACTTGGGAGTAATGTCCAGGCAGAGAGAATATTTGCAAAAGCCAGGGCCCAGGGCCCAGGGGTGCTGGCACAGCCAGGGCACTGGTTCCAGGTTTGGGCAGAGGCACAGAAAAGCAGGGGGAAATTCAAGATTCTCGGAGTGATGGCACCTAGATCCTTCTTGTAGCTCTAGCCTGTGGTCTAGCAATTTCTGAGCCCTAGAACTAGGGGTGGAAGGCCTTAGGGCAGTGCAAGTGAGGGTGATACTCTGGAACTTTGTTCCTTGTGCAAACAGCAATGAGATGCACATTCTGGAAAGTGGTGTTGTGAGCTGTGGTCTTCTGGGGTTGGGGTCCAGTGTTCCTGTCCTTCCCTGAGGCCTTAGCCCCTCCCAGACTTACTGCTCCAGGGTTTTCCAGGTGGGCCTATCTGTGAACAGCCCCACCTGCTCAGGGACTAAAGTCCACCTGAGTCTGTGTTTGCCTTACCTGGGAGCAGTTTCCTGCCTCCTGTGCTACCTGACCTCACTGTACTAAAGGGAGTTTAGAGAAACTCATCAGTAGCTCAGCCCTGGGGCATTTCCTGTGCGCTGGGAACTGGGGTGAGTCAGGGCCTGTACCAGGTGTTGGGGGTCAGGAGCCTTTGGACTCTCTCCTCTTCCTCCCCTGTCAGTATCTAGAAAGTTTCTGTTCGTGGTGCAGTTGCTGGTACCCCCGGAGATGGCATAATCCCAAGGAGAATTTTACTCTGTGGCACGTGTGTCATCCTAGATCCTAGGAGCAAAGTCTTCTGCTGTCCCTGCTGGTGACCCCAGCTCAGGCCCCAACAAGTGGGCACTTGGGAAGTGCTTTTTGACAGTTGTTATCATCACTGTCTCAATGGTTTATGGAGTCCTTGCCCCGTGCCAGGCACCACGCTGAGACCTGTCGCTGTGGCAGGTCACTGCATCCCCGGGGACACTGCCCCATTATAGGTTCTGAGAGGCTGACTGCTTTGCCAGAGCAGTGTGGGCTTTGGGTTTCGTCCGAAGGCACCCTGATGGCTGCTCTGGTGGAGACGTCCTCTCAGTTCTGCTGGGGCTCGGGTTTCTGAGCCCTTTTTTGTCCTTGGATGCGGGCACCCTTTCTTCCTGGGAATGCCAGAGCTGTTGGAGTCAGGAAGGGATGTAACTTGGGCATCCTCGTGCACACTTGTGGAGCCCGACGGAAGGGACTTTCTCAACATTCACAGCTGTTGTATTTAAAACTGTGGTGAAATACACAAACATAAAATTTGCGTTTCAACCATTTTTAAGTGTATGGTGGCTCGGCCGCATTATGTACATTCACGTCCTTGCTCCCCTATCACTACCATCGTCCAGGACTTCTCTTATCTTGTAAAGTGGAAACTCTGTACCCGTTAAATACAAACTCCCATTCCTTCCTCCCCCAGCAGCCACCCTTTTACTTTCTGTTTCTGTGATGATTCTGAGATCTAATTCTTTGTCTGTTCTGCCCAGAACCTCCCTGGAGTGCCCTCGCCAGGCAGCGATGCCAGGATGCCTGTCTCTGCCTCCCTCCGCCAGGATGGCAGCCAGAAGCGACCGGTGAGCCTGACCTCGAGCACGTCCTCATCGGGCTCCTCCCGTGACAGCCGTGGGGCCATGGAGGAGCCCAGTGGCTCCGAGGCATCGGCCGAGAATGGGGCGGGCTCCCCGTGCGGCCGGCATCCCCCCAACGGCAACACCAGCTCCAGCGGCTGGCTGAGCGGGAGGGGACCGCTGTCCCCATTCGGCGGACGGGCCCCGGCAGCCCCAGCGCACAAACTCAGCTACCTGGGCCGCGTGGTGCGGGAGATTGTGGAGACGGAGCGGATGTACGTGCAGGACCTGCGCAGCATCGTGGAGGTGAGGCCCTCCATGTCTGTGGCTGTGGTGCTGAGGCCACCCTGGGGCTGGCCTTCTGCTCTGGGTGGCCCACCTCTCTTGGGAGCCCTCTTCCACCTTTGGAGGGAGAGTTCTCCCTGACAGCCGTGTCAGAAGAAGCTGCCTTCCCTTGGAGCAGTGGGGAGGCCTCATGTCCCTGCTCTGGGCCTGGGGGGGTGGGGGACGATGACCTCAGATTGTTCGTGCTGCTTTGCGAACTTTGGGTCCGATGAGGAGCTGAGGCCAGGACGTCCTGCAGACCCTCGGTTAGTGGGGAGGGGCAGGGACCGCTGTGCTCACAGACACGGAACCCAGGGAGGAAACTGGCCCGGATGTTGCCCATCTGTGCCTGGATCCCTGCCCTGCTGTTTCCTGGCTGCAGGGTCTCAGGCACTTGTGTGAGGCCTGAGCCTCAGGTTCCTCTGTGAGATGAAGATGCACCCGCCTCACGGGGCCAGCACAATGTGCTTCACCCTGCGGGGCCTGGGCAGGTGGCTGGGTGGCTGCCGCTGAGGAATCCCTCTGCTCTTGGTGAGAGAGGCGTGTTTGTTTCTACTGTAACAAATTAGCACAAGCTTGGGGCTAAAACGCAGAGGTTTCTTCTGTGTTGATTTAGGAAGCCAGAGTTGGAAATCAAGATGTTGGCAGGATTGGGTCCTTCTGGATGGTCTGAGGGGAGAATGCATTCCATGCCTCTCTCCTGGCTTCTGCCAGGTGGTTGCTGCCAATACTTGGATTTCCTTGGCCTGTAGATGTTCTGTCCTGACCTCTGCCTCCATCTTCCCATTGCCGCCTTCTCCATGTCATCTGTGTCCTTTCCTCTTATAAGGACACCTGTCATAGGATTGAGGGCCCACCCTAAATCCAGTATTCTCTTGTCCTGAGATCCTTGACTGATTCTATCTGCAGAGACCCTATTTCCAAATCAGGTGACCTTCTGAGGTTCTGAATGGATATTGATTTTGGAGGGAGAGCTGTCCAGCCCAGTACAGTGGGCAGTGTCTGTGAAGTCCCACTGTTGTCAATGGAGGACAGAACTAGGTGTGGCTGGGGGGGACAGGACTGCGCCGGGATGGGCTGGGTTCTGATGCCTCCCTCCACACAGGACTACCTCTTGAAGATCATCGACACACCTGGGCTGCTGAAACCAGAACAAGTCAGCGCCCTCTTTGGGAACATAGAAAACATTTATGCACTGAACAGGTATGGAATGGGCCTAACACACACCATGTTCTGCCTGTGAGGCCCATGTGGGCCTGGAGGCTTGAGGAGAAGCCCTGGATGTCTGTAGTCTCCTGGGCTGTGACATGGGGGCCTGGGGCCTGATCGCTAGGGTGGGTAATGGTGGTCCATCCCTGTACAGGGGGTTAATTAGCTCCCTGTGGGAGAGGGCACGTGGGACATGTGCCACCTCCGGGAACTGCTGGCCTCTGGCACGTGATGGTGCTCTTCCTTCTGTACCTTTGTGGCTCCTCTGTCTCTCGCATCTCTACTCCCACTTGCACATCTCTTCATTTCTTCCTCACCTTCCTGCTGACCCCATGGGAAGTCAGGTGTCCCTGAGGGTGATCTGACCCATTAGGAGAATGACAGGCCAGACAGAATGTGATGGGGGAGGCTGAGCATAGCCCGGTGAGGGGCTGCTTCAGGGCACAGCGCCTCCTCGAGGCCCTGGCGTGTGTGCTGCCTGGACCCATAGATTCCCCAGGGAAGGGACCCTGGTTGGGAGGGGCAGTGGCTGAGGGGACAGCATCAGTAGACAGAAGGAACCTTATCCTGGGCCCTTTAACGGGGGCCAGAGGGTCTTCCTGCTGGTCCAGCTGCAGAGTCCGGGCGGGCAGGCGCGGGGTGATTTGGGCTGGCCAGTGGTGGGTCGTCGGGGAGGCATCAGTGAAACAGTGTGTTTAGGGTTTCCCCTAATGCCCCATCTAAGTTCCGGGGGTACTGGGACTCACCCTCTTTCTCTCTCTTTCCTGCATCCTTTTGAACTGGGAGCCTTTGGTTACTTTGGGAGTCCTCCCTTTCTCTCATTCTCCCTTTAATCTCTGCCTTTGTGTGTTTGACTCCTTCTGCCTGCAGAGGAGCTGTCTCCCCTCCCGAGGTGGGTACTGGTGTCCCCTGTCTTTTTCTTGCTTGCTGAGCATGTGGGGGTCCTTTGTTCCCCATCTTTGCGGCAGTGCCTGATACTTTGTGTGGTTGCTGGCCTGGGCGGGGCTCACTCTGAGGATGGACGCCATGACTCTTTGGCATGACACCAGGGGCTGACTGTGTATCTGGGCACCGGGAGGCCGGGGAGGGGCATGTGGGAAGCAGTGGAGGCTGTGCGCCGTCCGGGGTCTGATGAGCACTCTCCCGTCCCCCAGCCAGCTACTCCGAGACCTGGACAGCTGCAACAGTGACCCTGTGGCCGTGGCCAGCTGCTTTGTGGAAAGGGTGAGAGGGGCTGCTGGGTCCTTGCCTCTTGTCCTGCCTTGCTGGGGCCTCCAAGGCACAATAGTGCCCAGCTTAAGAGGGTGTGTGAGTCCTGGAGGCCTCTGTCCAGGGAAAGTGCAAGGTGCCTGCCTCAAATGGGAAGGGCATTCTGGCCTAGAGCCAGCGGCTGCTAGGTGAATGGGATGGCCCAGACAGATGGGTCCCAGGATGGGTCTGCAGGTGTTCAGGGTAAGGGGGGCAGAGTGTGCACATGGAGGTGGGGGGGGGTCAGGGCCATATCTTTGCAGTACCCAGGTTTGGAGTCAAATGGGAGGCTCCCAGAAATCACCGTCTTTGTTTGGTCTCCTCTTAGAGTCAAGAGTTTGATATCTACACGCAGTATTGCAACAACTACCCCAAGTGAGTAATTGGGGTGGAGAGGGGAGGCGGAGTTATTCTGTGGGCCTGGAGCACCACATCCCCATGCAGGCCTTCCCAGGTGGTGACGACCGCTTCCCCCGCACTCGCAGCTCAGTGGCCGCCCTGACCGAGTGCATGCGGGACAAGCAGCAGGCCAAGTTCTTCCGGGAGCGGCAGGAGCTCCTCCAGCACTCTCTGCCCTTGGGCTCCTACTTGCTGAAGCCCGTGCAGCGCATCCTCAAGTACCACCTGCTGCTGCAGGTAGCCCGGCGGTCTTCACGCCGCGCGGGTGGGGTTGGGTGCATGGGGTTGGGGGGATGCATGCCTGAGCCTAGGCTGCTTACGCGCCTGTCTTCCATGCAGGAAATCGCCAAACATTTTGATGAAGAAGAGGATGGCTTTGAGGTGGTGGAGGACGCCATTGACACCATGACCTGCGTAGCCTGGTACATCAATGACATGAAGCGGAGGCACGAGCACGCGGTCCGGCTCCAGGTGCTCCGGGGCTGGTCGCCAGAGGGACTGGCAGGCTGGGGGATGCCGAGGGCGGACTTCCTGGCTTGGTGGGCTTGGTGGGGAGGGGGGTGCCTGTGGCTGCGTGTGCTGGGTGGCTGTGTCTGTAGGAGTTTCTGGGGCTCCGTGTTGCCCCCAGAGGGTCATGAGCAACCTGACTCTGGGAGTCGGGGCTTCTCTGCTGTAGGAGATTCAGTCGCTGCTCATCAACTGGAAGGGGCCAGACCTGACCACCTACGGGGAGCTTGTCCTGGAGGGCACATTCCGCGTGCACCGCGTGCGCAACGAGAGAACCTTCTTCCTCTTTGACAAAGCGCTGCTCATCACCAAGAAGCGAGGCGATCACTTTGTCTACAAGGGTCATATCCCGGTAACCAGGCTGTTCTCACGGCCTCTGTCCCTTGACCCTCTTACCCTTTACCCCCCTTGCAGTGAGCTAGGCTCCATTCTTTCCTTTTTTTAAAAAAAAAGATTTTATTTTTAAGTAGTCTCTCCACCCAGTATGAGGTTCAGACTTACAACCCTGAGATCGAGAGTCTCAGGCTGTAATGTCCGAGCCTGTCAGGCGCCCGCAGGCTCCGTTTTCTTGACCCCCGCATGGGCCCTGGGTTGGACTGGATGCAGCCCCATCCTGAGGTTACTCTCCCTGCCTGCCTGGGTGGTCTCAAGGGGCTGGGACCCCAAGTCAGCCCCTGCCCGTTCCTGTGCTTGACTGTGCTCTCCCTCTGCCCCAGTGCTCCTCCCTGATGCTGATTGAAAGCACCAGAGACTCCCTGTGCTTCACTGTCACCCACTACAAGCACAGCAAGCAACAGTACAACATCCAGGTGAGGGCCAGGCCAGGGGGGCTTGGGCTGGGGACACACTTGCCACCTCGGCTCGCGTAGATGTGTGGGGCCTCCTGGTCTCCCTCTCTAAGGTGGGGATCCCTATGGGCATCTCTTGGGTTTTTGTGGAAGATTCCAGGTAACCTCACAGGTCCCAGCACAGGCCGTCCTTCTGCCTCGGTCCCCCTGATGGAAGCTTGGCCCATGGCGGATGGCTCCAGGCTTGTGGTTATAACCCTGGCTCCCTCTCCCTTGGGTCTTTTCAGGCCAAAACAGCAGAGGAGAAACGGAGCTGGACTCACCACATCAAGAGGCTCATCCTGGAGAACCACCACACCACCATCCCGCAGAAGGTGAGTTTCCGGGGTGCAGGGAGAGGGTGTTCCTCAGCCAGCTCTGGGGTCCCACCAGTGCTTCATCCTTGGAGGACGTTGGCTTCCTTGGAGACCGGGGGTCAGTGCAGTGGGCGCCGTGGGCTTTGGCACAGCCCTGTGGGGTGTCCCAGTATAGCAAGAGCAAGTCGGTGGGCCAAGAGAGGCATGAATGTAGAACGTAGTAACTGGGTGTGTTTCCTTTCCTTCTAGGCCAAGGAAGCCATCTTGGAAATGGATTCCTACTGTAAGTGTACTCTTTCTGCCTGCTTTCTCCCTACTTGGGCACATCTCTAGATCTGTGGGAAGCTTTGCCCGAGACTTCTGTTCCAGGGAGCAGGGAGAATGGGGAAGCTCTTTCTAGTCAAGGGCTGGGGATCTACTGCAAGACCAGGGGCGTAGTCTTGGCTGGCAGGTGGGACTCCCACTGCCTACCATTTCCGAATGGAAGATAGAAGAGGAGGGCGCTCTGGAGGCTTCTGGCCCCTGGAGCTCGGGCAGGCGGCAAAGGTGTGGTCAGAGTCCAGGCCCAGGCTGATTGTCTGTCTCGTGTGCAGATCCCAGTCGGTACCGCTGCAGCCCAGAGCGCCTGAAGAAGGCCTGGTCTTCCCAGGACGAGGTGTCCACCCACGCGCGACAGGGGCGCCGGCAGTCTGGTAAGGGAAGGGCGCTGTGGGCAGAGCGGCTTCCTCACAGGACTCTTGACCAGGAGGGGGACTGTCTGCAGCAGCATTTGGGGCTGGCTCTCCCCTCCATGGACATCCTGGGAAAGGGCAGGAGGGAGGGTCGCCAGGCCCACATGGCATGTCCTGTCCCCGTGCTTGTGCTACCCTCCACTTTTTTTCAGGCCCTTCTTGCCCGCCAGGGCTGGGCAGCCCACCTTTTCCAGGGCCCTGGGAATGCTTGTTCACTCAGGCCTCTGTGCTCTTTCTTAGCTTTCCTGGGACCAAAACTTTGTTCCTTTGTCACTCAGGATCCTGGGACTCAGCCAGGGGTGAGGCTCAGATGTCATGGGGGATCCCCAGCCCAGTTCTGGAGCAGAGCAGACGCAGGACATGGGGAAAGATGAATTAGATGTCAAGTGGCACCAAATCCAGACAAGAAATATTTACTTTGGGTCTCAGGGAAAAGTTCCATTTTTTCCTCTGCTGGGTTTTCTTCCATGACTGGGCTTGCTACTGTGTACTTGGATTTATTGGAATGAATTGTCTGTTGAAGAAGAGAAAACCTTGCTTTTATTCTTAGCTCTGGGGGTGATAAGGCTGTGTGTTTTCTGTGTTTGTCTGTTTGTACTCTGCTCTTCAGTCTGAGGCCCAGGGAGAGATTTAGCTTCCACTGGGCGCCTGGCGAACACAGATGAGGTGGGAGTTGGAGTGAGAAGTGTCTCAAAAGGCCCTGGAGAGAAGATCCAGGAGTGACTGGCGCACTGTCTTGGTGTGGATCTCCGGGTGTATTGGGCTTTGGCTGTGACCCATGGGTCCCCTGAACAACTCTGGGGATTGTGTCATATTCTGGAAGATAGAGCCAAGTGGGCTCTGGAAAGCTTTTGTAGTTTTGTTTTGTTTGGTATTACCCCCAGTGGATTTTGAACCCTAGGCAGATTTGTGACGGTTGCAAACGTTTTATGACACCGTGTGTGAAAAGCCCCCGACTGAGGCTGTTACTTTATAGATTTCTGGCCTTCTTCATTTTCCTTTCTTCTGAGATGCTCTTCCTGTCTTTCTAGCATTCCCCTCTACCTTGTCATGTGGCTTTGCACTGGAAGCTTCTGGCACATGGAAGAGCTGCTGGTGGTGGTAGGAACCGCGGTGCCGCCTGTCATGACATCAGCATCCACACCATGGCTGTCATGGCACGCAGGCAGTGAGTTGTTTCAGAGCTCAGTCTCTGCTGAACTGAGATTTTAGCCTGTGAATGAGTCTGGTTCCGCTTGCTTGTTTTCATACTTTAGTCTTAACCATTGGGAAACAAATGTCTCTCTAAAACATGCTTCATCCTTTGCAGCTTCTTAAGGTAGAGGATGCCAACCACTGTGGAACTTTTCCTTCTCTGGTACCAGTGTGACAGCATCCGTTGGGCGTGTGCGCTGCTTGGGGCTGGGGGTCGCCATGGCGGCTGCGCACCCGAGGAGTGGTATCCCCCTTACCCGGCAGGTGTCCCCCGCCTTACCCGGAAGCTGTCCCCTCTTACCCGGAAGCTGTCCCCCCTTACCTGGCAGCGTTGGTTCTTGTCTGTCACAGTGTCCTTGCCTGGAGTGGCTCTTCTCCCTGCTTGTTTGAAAGTAGTCGATTGAACTTGTGATCAGTGTGGGTAAGGACCGGCCAGCAAGGGGTGCCTCACTGGCTCAGTCAGAGGAGCATGCAGCTCTTGATCTTGGGATCATGAGTTCAAGTGCCATGTTGGGTTTAGAGATTATTTTTAAAAAGAAAGTTAAAAAAAAAAAAAGGCCAGCAAGTTGCTGAGAGGGAGATGGGGCCCCTTGTGAGCCCTGCAGTGACAGCTTGGTGTCCCGTGCTCTGCCTCTGGGCCTCCTCTTCCCAGAGAGCTGAGATGGGCAGAGCGGTATGCTCTAGATAATTAAGGTGCTGCTATCACTGCTTGTCACTTTTTTTTTTTTTTAAAGACTTTATTTATTTGACAGACAGTGAGAGAGGGGATACAAGCAGGGTCAGTGGGAGAGGGAGAAGCAGGCTTCCTGCGGAGCAGGGAACCTGATGCGGGGTTTGATCCCAGGCCACGAGGATGACCCGAGCCAAAGGCAGACACTTAATGACTGAGCCACCCAGGTGCCCTAGCTACTTGTCACTTGTTAAGTAATCTTGATTACAAGTTTTAAGATGGACGAGTAAGGCATTTTGTGTTTCTCACTTTAAAAGCTCTCGGATTCACAGTGTACTTAGGTTGTGCAGATGGCGTGTGTGGATACACATGTCTCAGTAGAAGAAACTTGTGCAGTGCGCTCCCCTGTAAGATTTTCCTTTGCCTCTGAGTGTACCGTGGGCTTCCCAATTAACACTAACTGGGCAAGAACCTTGTGGGGTGAGGTCACGGCTCTGTGGAGAGGTTCCTGGACACATGTCCTCTCCTACCTGCCTCTCTCAGGTCTGTTTCCAGAAAGGCTGGGATACAAATTGGTGACACCATCAGCCTAATGGGTGTGTTTTGTATCTTGTTCCCAGAGCCTGGTCAGCCCTGGTTCCTCCGGGCCACACTCCCCAGCAGGCAGCGAGGCTTCGTGGAGCCAGGCCTTAATGGCCGTAGGAAGTCGGGTGCGACCTCTGCTTTCTAGCCGGGCTGCTGCAAGGGGGCTTGGCCTTGGGTGTAGCTGTTGTGCTCATGAGCTTGTTGCAGGGAGGGTGGGGCTTGAGGTAGAGTCAGATCTCCAAGGATGCGGCAAGCCGGTCTGAAGGAGGCAGCTTGGGACTGCAGCTCCAGAACCTGGGGCCCTGGGTGAGACGCACTGATGCAGGGATTGTGGGCGGGGCTGTTCCTGGGGTGCCAGCAGTCATGGCGCAGGTCTCTGGTGCTGGATGGAGGTGGCCCGGGCCCTGCCTCCCTATGGGGGAGGTAGGAGGGAGGGGGGGCCCCAGGCTGGAGTGGACTTTGAGCTGCTGGTGGCGGTACGGCTGTGAGCATGGGACCAGGGCCAGACACAGCTGTTCCCAGGCCTGCACTGACTGTCCGTTCACTTTCCTTCTCAGAGCCTACCAGACACCTGCTCAGGCAACTCAGTGAGAAAGGTGAGTGTGAGCGTAGCCAGCCATTCCTGCCAGGCTCTAGGGTCAGGGCAGGGAGGTGACACAGTAACCTTCTGGGTATTGAGGACAGTTTGGAAGGGTCCCTGCCTCTCTTCCTCCCTGGAGGTGGGCCTCACCCCTTGCTGTATGGTGAGGCGGCTGAGCTCTCCTTCCTCATACTTCTAGTACCCTGTCCTTGGGTGACAGTCCTTGAGGGACACAGACCTGTGCTGCTCTTCCCCCAGGGCCTCTGCTCTGGCAGTCATTCCTTTGAAAGCCCAGGAGATCAGGTGTGGGTTCTGGGTATAGGAGCCCCAGGGCAGCCTTCCTTGAGGGGCTCCTGGTCTCTGTAAAGAGGCTCTTTCTCCTGCTTACCGATCTGTTCTCCCCGCCCCTTGCCTGTGTGCTGGGACCTGGCCGTAGCGGGTGCAGCCAGAGCAGCAGGAATGAAGGTAAGGCCCGTGGGTGAAGAGAACTGGCCTGCCAGAGGGGGGTGGGACTGCCAGGTCAGCGCCCTGGCCCCTTCAGCTTCATCTTCGTGCAGTGACAAATACCTGTCAGGCCACTACTGTGTGCTGGGCTCTGTCACAAGAGTCCCAGAGATGAGTAAGCCATGGCCCTTGCCCTGGGGATCCTTCTGTCCCCTTTTCCTGGAATGGGACCCTGGTGTTGGCCCACCCTGGATCTTCTACATTTTCTTTCTCTGGGATAGTCAGGCCTCTCTGGGTCTTGAGTGTCTGACCCAGCTTTCCCAGGTCCCAGCGTCCCACCTTGAGGACTCCCACCCCTGTCCTTCCTCTGCTCTGGTGGAGACCAGGGGTTTAGGTGTGCCTTTCCCCATGTAAAGCCTCCGCACCCCCAGCCGCTGGCGGGAGGAGGGGCTTGCGTGGAGGCCGGTCACGAGGGGGTCTTCTGCTCTGAACAGCATGCAGGCAGTGCCGGTGCTCTTCTGGACTTTGGGAGGCCTCCTCGTGCTCAGGGTGTGCAGCCGGAGGCTGAAGGGGCTGCCCGGGAGGAGGAGGAGGAGGAGGAAGAGGAAGTGGTGGTGGAGGAGGAGGAGGAGGAGGAGGAGGAGGAGGAGGAGGAGGAGGAGCGGGCCTTTCAGGTGTCTCTGGAGGACCTGGCAGGGCATGAAGGCAGCGAGAAGGGGGCCAGGCTGGAGCCCCCAGGCGAGGAGGAGGAGAGCCTGGCAGTGGCGGAGCAGGTAGCCGACTTTGCCAGCTCGCTGCTGGCCGCCCTCCACTGCTGGCACTATCGGGCCAACGCTTTACTTTTCTCCCGGGGCGCTATGGTGAGGTGTCTCTTTGATCTCCCCTCCTCCTTGCATGTTCCCTGGCCAGTGCATGCCCATCCGGGACTTCTCTCCCCTGCCCTCCCACCCCCTCCGTCCTGTTCCCTCACTCCTGCCATCAGCACCTAACCCCTTGCCCGCTGTCACGCCCTGGTGAGCCCTTGGCATGTGCTATTCTGGTTCTGGGCGTGAGCTAGTGTCCTACCCAGTGAGCATAACTAACGGGGTGGGGGCGGCGGGGAAGGGGAGAAGCCAGCGGGTTGGGCTTTTTGGAGGCTGCACACCCGGTGGGGAGTTCTGGATCCCCCAGACCTGGCGGTTCAGGCTCAGGTCTCAGGCTGGCTCTCAATATGGCCCAGACCCCTTGAGGCTCAGAAGGTTTGCTCTTGTGGGGCTGCAGAAGGGATGAGCTCCCAGTTGTCCCAGGAGCTGATGATGGCCCTCTGTTTGCTTCAGGAGAAGGGGCGCAGGGAGTCCGAAGGCCCCCAGAGCTGTAGAAGGTCCAGCGGCCGGTCTCCAACAAGTGCTGAGAAGTGCATGAGCTTCGAGTCCACTTCTCCCCGGCCAGAGGTGAGCAGCCGGCGGGCAGGAGGGCCCGTGCAGGAGAGCCCAGAGCTCAGGTCTGTGGGTGGGGCTTGCTGGCCCCGGGCTTGCTTTTTGGGCCCATGGGGACAGGGACCCCCCCCACACTCTCGGCCCCTTTAGGAAGCTGGTCTGGCCTCTGGGCCTATGATGGGGTGAGCAGGTAGCCTTTCTGTGAATTAGAAAAAGAAGACCCTTTTTGACAAGATGCAGTCTCTTGTCAAAGGCCCTGTTAGCAGAAGTGATCAGATCTTAGGTCCCTTTAGGGGCACCTGGGTGGCTCAGTCGGTTCAGATCTTAGGTCCCTTCAGCCAGGCCTCCTCGTGTAGGGCATACAGCCCTGCTCCTGCCAGCTGGACAGTGGACTCACACCTGAGCGCCCCCCCCACCCCCGTACTGACATCTCCTGGCCACTTCCTCCATGTCCGATGTTTTATTTCTTCTGTTCCCAACAGCTCAGGTAGAAAGAGGCTCAGAGAAGTTGAGTGACGTGCTTGGTGTTGGGCAGCTCCTGAGGGGCAGAGCTGAGCTCAGACCGGTCTGTGATTTAGAAGCCCACTTTCCACTTTCTGCCACATGCTGTGTGTGGATGGAACCCATACCTTTGTTTTCCCAAAGTTACAAGAAAAAGTGTAGGAGGCCTTGACCCCAGGGCAGGCCTACCAACCGGGGCAGGTCTGAGGAACCTGACATTGGATTAGAGTTTGGGGTGGTGGTGTCCTATGATAATAGGAAGCAAGCCACACATATAACTAAGTTTTCTAGCTGCCATGTTAACAGATTATTTAATTATTGAATGTTAACTATAATTTCAACATGTAAGCAATGGAAGAAGCTATTAAGGACGTTTTATATTGTATATGATGTTTTTGCGGTCTGGTGTGTGTTTTACCCTTACAGCTGTTCTCAGTTTGGACTAGCCACATTTCAGGTGCTCAGAAGCCGTTTGTAGCCAGCAGCTGCTGTGTTGGGAAGTGCAGGCCTTGACCATGGGTCCTGCTTTGCAGACTCTGGACTAGAACAGTTGGGATTGGGTCTGGTTTCTCTGAATGTGGAGCGTCTCCCCTTCTTCCTCAAGGCCCCTCTGAGAAGCCGCCTGTACTGGCTGGTTTCATGGTGCAGATCCTTCAAGGTGGTCAGGAGGAGGTTCTTACGTTTGCTTCTTCCTTCCTTCCCTGTCTGCTGGGCATTGGCAGCGTTGTGCCTGGGGCCAGAGGCTGGCTGGGGGGAGCCAAGTCCCTGTCTTTACCCACTCTGATGGGACTCCAGCGTGTGGTCCTATTGCCATCTGGACCTTCATTCACACAGGAGGTCCTGGCCCCTTGGGGTAGTTGGGTCTGAACCCAGAATAGCCTCCAGGTGCCTCTAGGGCTTTAGGAAGCTGCCTCTCCAGCAGGCATACCCTGTGCCGTGTGCTCCCTCTTTGGCCCTGTGGCTCCTAGGCAGGCTGTCACTGAGAGGTGCCACCACTCTACCCCATCTGTGTTCCTAGAATTTTCCTTGCCCCCCCCCGCTTTTTTTTTTTTTTTTTAAAAACAACCCAAGGCTGTTAGCTGAATGATGACTGAGGGACCTCAGCACGTTCCCCTCCCTAAGGCCCTGTCTCTCCCACTCTTGAGTTGTGCTCATTCTCATTGCCTTTGGTCCGAAACTGCATGCCCTCTCACTGGGCTTTGCAGGTCGTGCTGTCCCTTTCTCTGGGTCTCATGAGGGAGGGTCTTGGCTCATAGGAGTTCTGTTGTCCCAGGTTGAACCAGACCCTGAGCCTGAGCTGGAGCAGGAAGTATTTGTTGCCATGGAAGTTCCCAGCATTGAGGAGGTGCCCTCAGACACGGAGTCTTCAGAAGTCCTGGAAACACAGCTTGGTGCCCACCAGGAGCTGCTGGGGCTGGACCCCCCGGGTGACATGGTGGGCTTCGTGGTGGCTGAGAGCACCGAGGACCTTAAGGCTCTGAGCAGTGAGGAGGAGGAGGACATGGGGCCCGCACCGGACACCGAGAGCCTCCTGCCGCCCTCTGTGCTGGACCAGGCCAGCGTCATTGCCGAGCGCTTCGCCAGCAGCTTTTCTCGGCGGAGCAGCCTGGCACTGGAGGACGGCAAGGCCAGCGGCTTTGGGAGCCCAAGGCTGGCGAGCCGCAGCAGCAGTGTGCTCAGCCTCGAGGGCAGCGAGAAGGGCCCGGCCCGGCCCGGCAGCACCACGGACGCCCTCAGCTCGCAGCCGCCCCCTGAGGTAGACAGCACTGCGGGAGTGGCCACGGACAGTGGCCCTTCGGTCAATGGGATGGAGCCCCCGAGCCCAGGCTGCCCAGCAGAGCCCAACAGGCCTTCCTGCAAGAGGAAGGCGTCGACCCTCTCCACCCGAGACCGGCTGTTGCTGGACAAAATCAAGAGCTACTATGAAAGTGCAGAGCACCGTGATGCAGGCTTTAGTGTCCGGCGCCGGGAGAGCCTCTCCTACATCCCCAAGGGGCTGGTGAGAAACTCTGTTTCCAGATTCAACAGCCTTCCCAGGCCAGACCCAGAGCCCATGGCTCTGCCGGGGCATAAGAGGCAGGTGGGCTCCCAGCCACCTTCATGGGCTCTGTGCGACCTCCCGGGACCCGGCCAGGCTAGTGCTGGGGAGTCAGCTCCTATCACAGATGCTGAGTTCCGGCCATCTTCAGAAATCGTAAAGATCTGGGAGGGAATGGAGTCTCCCAGGGAGAGCTCTCTGCAGGGGCCTGGCCAAGGCCAGGCCAATGGTTTTGACCTGCACGAGCCCCTCTTTATCCTGGAGGAGCATGAGCTGGGAGCCATCACTGAGGAGTCGGCCACCGCCTCCCCTGAGAGCGCCTCCCCCACGGAACAGCCCAGCCCGGCCCACCTGGCCCGGGAGCTGAAGGAGCTGGTGAAGGAGCTGAGCAGCAGCGTCCAGGGGGAGCTGGTGACCCCGCTGCACCCCCGCATCGTACAGCTCTCCCATGTGATGGATGGCCCCATGAGTGAGCGAGTCAAGAACAAGGTCTACCAGCTGGCCCGCCAGTACAGCCTTCGCATCAAGAGCAAGTCTGTGACAGCCAGGCCTCCTCTCCAGTGGGGAAAGGCAGCTCCCACCATTCCTTGCCTGCAGGAGGAGGCCGGAGCACCCTCAGGCAGCAGAGGTACAACCATGCGGGTGGGGAGTGGGTCCTTCCTGCAAGTCTGGGGTGGAAGAGCCTTTTAGGAGCAGGTTGGCTCCTGGGGGAAGGTGGCCCCTGTAGAACCATGACCAAAGAGGGGGCTGGATTCCACACACAAGTGGAGTGAGCCCGGGTGGTTAGTCCAACGCCCAAGGCCCAGCGTGTGGCCCTGGTTGAGCCTCCTCATGGCCCTCCCCGAGCTCTACTTGTGGAGCAGGGACCTTGGGAGGAAATGTGGCCACGGGCCCTCTCTTTGAGGAGAGTAGAGGCTCTCGTCTTTTCCTTTGACTCCCGACTCTGTTCACTGCCTTTTCTTTATTCTTCCCATTGCTCACCCCCTGCCTTTTTTTCTTTAAAGATTTGATTATCTGACAGAGTACAAGTGGGGCAGAGGGAGAGGGAGAAGCAGACTGCCCACTGAGCAGGGAGCCCAATGCAGGACTCGATCCCAGAACCCTGGGATCATGACCTGAGCCACAGGCAGACGCTTAACCGATGGAGCCACCTAGGCACCCCTCTACCCATTGCCCTTTGATAAAGAGGCCGTGGATGGTGAATGATTTCTCTCCCCTCACAACCAAAACCCCAGTAAGCAGCCTTGCCTGGAGCACGAGCAGAAGGCAGTGCAGAGTTGTCGCTTGCCCTCTCCCTCCCTGCCCGGTCACTCAGTCCATTTACTCTCTATTCATAGGTAAGAGAAAGCCGGTGCTGTCCCTCCTCAGCGATGAGCAGATGGTGGCCCAGGAGCACAGCCCGCCCAAGCCTGGCTCTCCTCGGCATTTCTCCTTCAGCCCCACTACTGCCAGCCCGAGGACCACCTCGCCTGGGGCCCGGCCTTCCTCTCGAAGCCCCCTCAGCCCCTTTGACACTGAGACCTTCACTTGGCCTGATGTCCGAGAGCTCTGTTCCAAGTATGCCTCCCACGACGAGGCATTCCAGGCCGAGGGCAGCCGGCACCGTGGCCCGCCTGTCAACCGCAGCCGCTCGGCGCCCGAGAACATGATGGAGCCCCCTCTGGCGGGCAGAGTGGGCCGCTGCTGCAGCGTGGGCGCCAGGAGGGGACAGGGGGGCCCAGAGGCCGCCCAGCCTGAGCCTCCTGGGAGGTTGCCCCAAAGCAGGCCGGTTGGAGAGGAGGCCCTGTATGTCACGGCGGACCTCACCCTGGAGAACAACCGGCGAGTGATTGTCATGGAGAAGGTGCCCCTGCCCTGCCCTGCTGGGGGGCTGGAGGAGGGCAGTGGGCAGGGACCACACACACCAGTAGCCGCGGTGGGACAGGGCCTGGATTTCCAGGAGTCTGGAATTTCCAGGAGTCCAGAGTATTGGCAAAAGGAAGAGGGTCCCAGGGACCCAGCGGACCCAGGCCAGCAGGGCAGAGTGAGAAACCTGCGGGAGAAATTCCAGGCCTTGAACTCCGTAGGTTGACTGAGTCCTGGGAGAGGGAGGAGCTGTGCAGCGGAGGGACGCGGAGGAACCTTGCCGGGCTTACCCACAAGCCTGGGCTCCCTGGGCTCACATAAGCCCCTGAAAGAACGGGCTGTTGGGCTCAGCAGTGCTTTCACCTGCTGGGAATGGCCCGGTGCTCCCAGAGCTCGTGGTGACTTTCATAGGGCCAGCTGAGCCCTACTACCTGCCCAAGCCAGTGTGGCCACTTCCCTTGTATATAGTTCTTGTCTAGTAAGAAGCCAGATATTTAAGCTCTCCGCTTCCCGGGGGAGTAAGCCGTGCTCTGGCCTCCAGTGTCGGGCTGACCACTGCCAGGCTGAGGAGCCCAGCCAGGGTAGCTGTGGAAGTGGCCTGGGGAAGCTTTGCTCTTTAGTTGTGCCTTTTCTTAGGATCCAGGCAGGAACAAGGCCCATAATTTATTGCTTCCCATTCTGTGGTGCATTTGCGCACGTGTCTGTGAGTGTGTGTTCTCCGGTTGTTGATTCCTCTCCCGTGAAGAATGTAATGGACTGTCCAGGTACTTTTGTAGGTTGTCTTGCTGACCCTGTGGTTGTCGCTCATGTACATACATTTCATTATTTGCCAACGGTGCAATAACGCTGCTCACCAACCAACCTGTGTGTGCTCCTCACTGGGCCTCGGCTGGGGGTGGGGGTGGGAGGGTTGCTAACCGAGGCCAGGGATGCCTCAGGGAGGCAGGCTGTGTGGTGGCTGCTGCACATTCCCTCCTGCATCAGTCGTGCTCGCGACACATAAGGCAGCAGGGTGCTTGCAGGGGAGGCTGGGGCAGCGGTGTGTGCGAGAAGGAACCTGATCTCTGGCTGCCCTGGCCTGGTGTCCTGCGGAGTGGGGAAATAGCATCGTGCCAGCCTTAAGTTCTTTTTCTCAGGGACCAGTGTTGGCCTAAAAAAGGTAAGGAAATGAACATTTTTCTAATAGGCAGAAATTTCCAATGTCTGGTGCCTTTTCTCTCCCTCTCTGGTTCCCAGGAGACATCACAGGAGACAAGGATTCTAAACTTGGAGCCTAGACCTGTCTTGCAGTGACTTGCAACGTGAGGAGAGCAAATGCATTTTTTCTGGGGATGGAGCCTCTGTTTTCATCCTATTCTCAAAGTGCCTTTTCTCAAAAGGGCTGGGAGTGCCTGCCGGTTTCTGATTGGGTTTTCTCCCTTTTCTCTGTGGTGGACCAGCCTTGTTTGGCCGTTTCTGTAGGCAGGTGTTCCACTGGTCTGCTGGGTCAGGGCTCCGTGAGCTTCTGATCTTGCAGGACAGACTCAACCTGAAGGAGGTTGTGCAGAGTCTGAAGAGGTCAGGGGGAGAGTGGAAGCCAGGGGAGGCCTCTCCTAGGCAGAAGCAGATGGCAAAGAGCTACCTGCTGTCTTGAATGTTCTGTGACCACTGCTACTGGTGCTGGGGATAGTTGGCTCCTACCAGACTTGGGGTTTGATGCTCAGGAGCCAGGTACGGAGGTGAGAGGACACTCAGGTTCTGGTCCCAGCCCTGCCATTAATTAGCTGGGTCACCTGAACTCTTGTTCTTTTTTCCCTCATCTATGATTTGGAGAAAATGGATCATGCACTGCTTCTCAAACTCCCTGACTCAAACTTTTCAGAGGGTAGGGCCTGGGAAGTTATAGTGAAAACTTTTCCCCAGGTGATCCTTAACTATCCAGGTATGACTGGGAGCCTAGAACCAGCTCACTGGTTCTCACTCGTTCCCACTGAGAGTCGTCTGTGGAGCCTTTTGAAAAGTGGTGATGCTGGTTTCATCCACCCAGACCAAAAGAAATCCCCCCCGCCCCGCCCAGATGAATCTCGGGCACGGCACCTCTAATGATTCCGCTGTCCAGCGAAGGCCAAGAGCTCTGTGGGGAAGGGCTTGCTGCAGGCCCTCAAGGTGGTTGACTGTACGAACGAGCGAGCTTCTGTCAGGGTCTCCGGCAAGGCACAGCAGCTGGGCCCGGGTGTGAGACGCTTTGGGGACCAACCAGAGACTGGCTCTCCTATGTCTCCATGGTGGTCCCTCCCTGCCCTTGCGCACTCAACCACCCTTCCTTGGTCCAATTCAGAGGGAAACAAAACCAGTCAAATAAGTAACTGAGAGAAAGATGGAGCATTATTGATTTATTAGAAAAACTAGTAAATGGGTTTTCTCTGGTTGTGGAAGCACATTTGAGCAGGTGGAGGATAAGGCCCAGCTGGCCCCAGGGCCAGCACCAGATTGTGTGGTCTGTGCCCAACAGGGTTGTAGTCTTGTGGAGCTGCCTCCTCCCTTGTGTCCTCCCTGAGCTTGCTTGTCCAACGGACCAGGCCGTATGGTCCTCTGGGTCCTTGCCCGCTCCCGCTAATGGGCGGCGAGCGAGATCCAGGACCAACCTTGGGAACCCTAGCTGCCCTCCGATAGGCAGGAAAGAGAAGTGGTGTGGTGGGGACGCTGAGCCTTCCACAAGCTTCCAGTTACGGGTGCTAGTTGTGGGGGCTGAGGGGGTGCCTGGCGACCTTCCATACTGCCCCCCCCCAACCAACCATGAGGGGCCAGGGGATGAAGGGGAAGGAGAGAAGGAAGGAGGACCACCTGACCATACCCAGAAGGAGCTTCCTCTGAGCTGCCCTGGGGAGGAAGCCGGTTATGCTGGTGTGGACTGGAGCGTGTCAACCTAGTTTGGGAATACTGTTAAAAGATTGCAAAGTAGAAAATGTAAGGAGGGGAAAACCCTTGCCAGGGGCACCAGAAACTTCACCCCCTGTGGCACAGTCTCCCCAACCCGGGCTCCTGTAGCTTCAGTGCTGTTGGGTGAGTGTCTCGGGGCCTGTGTGATGGGGGAGGGATGCCTGGGGGCGCTGACAAGAGCCGGTGGGTCACATGCAGCTGGCTGCCATTGCCTGGTCTGGGAGTCCTGGGGTGGTGGGATCCTACCTCTTCCTTTGGGGCCCTTTCAGTCTTTGGGCGATGGGATTACTTGCTGGAAGTTTCTCACCTCAGTTGCTACTTTGGCACGCATGGCAGGAAGGGGCGCCTTGTCTCCCTAAGGGCGCCCAGGGAAAGAGTTGAGGAAGATTGTTGCCACTACCTGCTCTGCAGTAAGGAACATGCTGTTTGCCTTGGAGCACGACATGCCCTCAGATGCTCCAGAGGCCTTCGTTGCCAGGTGAGTGTAGTCACCACATGGCCTCCTTCCTCAGTTTCCCCAGAGGGAGAAAGAGGCTGGTAAGTGGTATATACTAGCTTCCTTGTAGATGCTAAGAAGGATGTAGGATTAGATGCATAGAGGCCAAGAGCAGACCCTGGCTACAAAGGTGAGACCCCCTGATCTGGGGATGTCAGGCTCCCATGGAGAACTTCCCTCCTGCTGTTCTTGTTTGAAGTTCATTAGCTACTCTTTGACAGGGTGGTTCTGATCTCTAGACTGTGCCTGCAAGAAGGGCTCCTGAGCCTAATAACTCTGGGTGCCTACCCCTGTGGTTGCAACCGGAAGCTCACCCCCCTTCCAGAGGAATCATCTCTGTGTCCCCGAGGCTCCTCACAGGGAAGGTGATAGAGTAGCAGCTGAGGTCCCAGGGACTTAGGGTCTCTTCAGGGGGAAACACCTGCTGCCCCCAGTTTGACCCTTCTTGTGGACCTAAACCCAGTGAAGGTGCTGGGTTGGAGCTGTATTGCTTTCAGAGTGGTGGGGGAGATCTTTGTGGGAACGAGTGCCCTCTTTCCCCCAGAGGTTGGACCTTCACAGCACAGGGAAGGCGGGGTGGGGGGAGGCTCTCCCTGGGGAAATCGTGCACAGGGCTCTTTTCGGCTGGGCTTGGAAAGGGGGTGTTAGATGTTTGGTGGCCTTTGTACCCATGTGACTTGGTAAGGACCTCAGGAGAAGCTGAGCAAGGGGTGCTGTACCTTCATGGTCCAGGCCCCCGGCATTTGTCATAGTTTCCCAGCGGTGGTGTGACGTGGGTGGTAGTACCCAGGTTGCGGTTCCGTTTGCCACCCAGAGTGATAGGTCATGAACTTCACTGTCTGTTCAGCCAGTGCCCTCAGATGGTACCAGCTACAGCCAGGACATTGAGCCTTTGGCTTTGGGCTGCTTCACTGCAGATGCTGGCTATCCATCTTCGGTCTGGGGGAACTGTACTGTCCCTAAGGGACCCTGGGTCTGAGTTGGACAGTGCTAGTTTGGCTGGGAGTTGGGGAGGATCCCAGAGTGGAGAGGCAGAGCCTTGGGCAATGTCAAGGTCTGTCTGCCTCCTTCACCTCTGAGCCCTATGCTGCGCTGTTGTTCCAAGAGGACCAGCTTGAGAGCTCTTGCTCCCTTTCACTGCCTGTGGTGGTAGCAGAGGGCCCCAGAGGCAGTGGAGGCCCTTACATTTAGGACCCGCCAACCTTGGTAGGTGCCCCCCCCCCACTTTTTTTATTTGGTGAGAGCAAGAAGGTGGAAGGGATATGGTGGCCCCTGAGGTGTAAGTCCCAGTTCCAAGGAAGCCCCGTGGGGAAGTGGCCCCTTGTGTCTCTGGGGTCCCCAGCAGCCCCTCGGCTAGAGCTAGTGCCCTGGGTGCCTACCTGAAGCTCCTTCCTCACGCCCCTAAGGGGCAGCTCAGGCATTTCCCTTGTCATCTTCCATTTCCCTGGCCGTGACCAAATGGGAGGGGGCCCCGAGCAAGGCCTGCTTTGGGAGTGGGCAGCATCTGAGGAACCTCCTCTGTCTTCTCCAGTTTTTGTGGGGCTTGAGGGCCAGTGGGCCCGAGGGCCCTCCATCGGGAGGAGGGGGCAGGCGGGAGAGGAGGGCGGGCGCCTGGGAAACCGTTTCCCGCCCCAGGGGCTCCTGGCCCTGGGTGGGAGCCTGGGCTGCATGGGAGCGGAGGCAGGCAGGAGCCGGCGGAGGCGGGCATCGCAGCACAGCGGGCCGGGGCTGCTGGCCGTGGTCGCGGTTGGAACAGGCAGGCGCAGGCAGGGGCAGGGGAGGACTGGGCCCGGGCTGAGGCCGCGGGCACCCCGCCAGTCCCTACACGGCCCGGTCCCGCCGGCGGGGCGCCAGAGAGGCTACTTCTTTTTGGGGAAGAAGCTGAATCTCTTCTCCTTGTCTTTCTTGCCAAGGCTGGCGTCGGGGCCGGTGACGGAGGGCAGGGGCAAGCTCTGTGCCTTCATGCGGATGCTCTGGGACTCGTTGATGGCGGTGCTCACACCCTGCAGCCAGGACAGCATCTCCTCCTGCAGGGCGGGAGGGCCATGGGCCACCAGGGAGGGACATGCCCCAGGACTGCTGGTCGGAGGGGGACCTCTGCTCCTTGGGCAGCAGGGGTCTGGGCGAGGCCACTGTGCACTTACCTCGTCCTTGCCGTGGAAGAGCCACTCACTGCCATTGCTCAGCCTAGGACAAAAGAGAGTTTCCTGCTAGGTGGCCACCTCTGCCTGGAGAGGAACCAGAATCCGGAGCCTCCCCTGGACCAGAACCCTCACAGGCAGCACAGCAACCTGCTGAGAGAGGCGAACATCTGGACTCTAAGCTAAGCCTCTCTGGTTTGAAAAAATTCCTGAGGGGCAACTTAGGTGAGGAGCTGGTCGCCCCCAGGCTCCTGTCCAGCCACTGCTGCCAAACTGAGCTGCCACGGAAGGGGCCCTGGATGGGAGGGGCCTCACCGCAGCTTGAAGACATGCTTCTTCTTCTTGTAGTTGGCTGCGATCTCACAGATGGCGTGTCTCAGGGCCAGGGGTTCCTCCCCATGGTAGGGCACCCCCAGCGCCAGGTTCTTGGCGTCCTTGTAGAAGGTCAGCTCGCTGTTCCGGAGCACGCAGTACAGGTTGTTCCACGACCTGTGGAGATGCCGGCCGGTCACGCACATCCGGGTGCGACACCCCCGTAAGCAATTCTTACAGCTTTGCCCTTTTTTTTTTAATGATACCATTTTTGCCCCAATAAATAGTAACACATTTTACAGTTAGAAAAGGAAATGGAAATCATCTGTATGTAATTCCACTACTGAAAGTTAGCTATTGTCAACATTTTATGTATTTTCTTCTAGTCTTTCTATTCACATGTTTAATGAAAATGGGTTATAGTGTATATTCAGTTTCATAGCCTGCTTTTATTTTTTTCAAATCCTGCTTTTAAGATTAACACTGTGTCAGGGCACCTGGGTAGCTCAGTCGGTTGAGCATCCAACTCTTGGTTTTGGCTCACGTCATGATCTCAGGGTCCTGAGATCGAGCCCTGTGCTGGGCTCCGTGCCCAGGGGAGTCTGCTGGAGATTCTCTCCCTTTCCTTCTGCCCCCACCCCCTCATGCCCGCTTGCTTTCTAAAATAAACCTAAAAAAAAAGATTAACAATATATCATGGATATTTTCACATAGCCTTCAAATATTTCCTAAAAACAATTTTAGGAATTAATTTTAGGAAATAATAGGGTATCCCATTCTATATATAATCCCTTTATTGGTGGGTCTTACAATTACTGGAAATTTAAACAGTGCAGTTTAAACAGCAATGTGGTAAACATTCATGCATAAATCTTTGCTATAACTTGGGTCTTACCTTGAGGTACATTTCTTTCCAATTTTAGTATATGTGCTGCCGAAGCGAGCACTTGAGGTACGTTTGTAAGAGTAGGATTAGTGAGTCTAGGACCAACACTGTAACCTTAACTTTCAGAGCCCTTCTGCACCCATGAGCAATGGGATTCTCACCACAGAACTGAAGGGAGCAGAGCAGCATTCTGTTCTGGTGGTTGTTTTTCGTTTTACTGAGGAGATCTGCCGGTATACTATACAAGCACTTTTTAAAGAAACACGTTTATGCAAATCAAGACTCAGCTGATGTTGGTGACAAGCTTATAAGCTTATGGGTAGGCTGACCTGAGCTCCTTGACCGACTAATGGGAAACTCAGTACCTATTCACACTTCACAGGAATGAATGCTGGGGAACAGGGCAACGGTCAGCTTTTCCTCCTCCACTTGGAGGGCAGGAAGGTGGAGAGCTTGTTGGGCTCATAGGGAGGAAAGACTGCAAGTTGAAAGAGAGAACTTGACCTGTACTGGACGGGCAGGCTATAGAGCCTTTTCATGGGGCCCAGAGAAAGATCTTCCAGGAAAGCTCCGGTCTTTCCTGCAGCCCTCACTACCTGCTTTGAGCTTGGACTCCCAAGTAAAGCAGTTGCTGAGAAGGAGCTGGGTCCTGGAGTAAAATACTGCCTCAGACAAATGACTTCTCTGAAACTCTGTTTCTCCATCTGGGAAATAGAAACCTTGGTATCACAGGGTGGTTGTGAAGATGGTATCAGTCCGAACGATGCCTTGCATGTTGTAGGTGCTCAGTAAATGCTAGTTTCCCCTTTTCTGGTGGACTCTGTATAAATAATAAACTTCTTCAGGGTGCTTGGGTCCCCAAATTCATTTTTGGGATTTAAATAGCTTTAGCATGTCCCACCCTGCTCCCAGCCCAGGCTCTGTATGCTGCCACTTGCCTTCAACCTCCTGATGCTGCCCTGTGTCCCCACAACCCTGGAACGCTGCCTGAAAACAGCACCCCCCCCTCCCCGCCCCCGGGACCTTGGGTAGCAGCAGCCCTGAACGGACTGAACTCAAGGACGTAACTGCCTCAGGGCCAGGAAAGGATGTGGCCTTCGAATGAGTTCCTCAGGGTCACAGAGTTGCTGCAGGACAGCACTGGGAGGGACCTCCGGAAGGCATGTATGCCAACTCCATTCTTCTGTCCTATTCTTCAGCTGGGGAAACAGGCCCAGATTGGTTAAAAAGTGGGCCTTGGTCAAGGATATGTTGTTACTGCCAAGATCTACCTACCTCTTACCAAGCCCTGGCATAAGAATAATGGCTAGTATTCACTGAGAACCCACTCTGTGCTAGGCCTGGGATCTGTGCCAGAGGTATGGTCTCATCCTCATTTTGCAAATGGGGAAACAAAGGCTGAGTCACTTGTACAAGGGCATAGGATTTGAACTCGGGATTTCCCCATCATGCCAAGTAGCTCCTGGGCTGGCCCAAAGGGAGCTCTCAGATCAGAGGCAGAAAGCCCCCTTTCCCCTACAAACGCCCATGTTGCCGAGGCTCTGTGAGGGGAGAGGTCCCTGGGAGGCGCCCACACCTCCCCCCAGGCGGCCCCTCCCGCACACACCTGTTGGATGCCTTCTTGTTGGGTCCCTCCAGGTCATGCTTGCGTCCCAGGTAGCCCTCCATCTGCACGCTGTACCCGTGGTCCCGCTGGGCTGGCAGCGTTGTAGGCTCATCACCCTCACTCAGAGGCGTGTCTAGGACCTTAAAGAGAGGCTCGGTGGCGGGCCTCTCATCCCCACTGGATTTCTCCTGCGGCCCCGGAAGGAGTGGTGGCTTTAGGTCCTGAGGCCACTGGCTCTCTGCTTCGCCCTGTTCAGGGGCATATGGGAGGAGCACACCTCGCTAGGGGTTCAGACCCAGGGGTGGCTACTTGGCGGGACTGGGAAGGCTGAGCCCCCGCACCCCTGCAGCCTCCTTCCTTTCTGGCTTTCCCTTGACCTGCGGGGCCACCTGGTCTGCTCCCATAGGCTCTTCCCATGCTTCTGGCTCCATCCGCCACCCCCCCCCCCACAGTGATGGAGCTGCTTAGAGTCAGCTGAGGGGCCTGGATGATGGTTTCAATGCTGGAGCTTTCCAATGCTGCCCTGGCCCCTCCAGCTGAGTTAAACGTCCAGCAAGATTTCCTGTGAAGGGTTGTGCTGCTAACACAGATGTGAAAAACTTCTAGTATGATGTTGAATGGGGACTCTGCTGGTACTTGCTTGTGTCTAAGTCCCCAAAGCCAAGGGGACAGGCCCTAAGTCTCCCCTGCCACCTTATGAAGGCAGAACCTAGGTCCTCCAGGGTCACCGCTCCGCTCGGGGCTAACTGGTCCTGCCCCCTCAGTCGACTGGGGTTGGTTGGAGTAGGGCAGTGGCTCCTAAGCCCGGTTGCCTTCTACGGTTGCCTTCTACCGTGGCCTCAGGAGCTTTCACAGAACACACACCGGAGTGGGGGTAGCACAGTGGTAGTTCTGAGTAAGCTTTTCACACTCTCTGAGGAGCTGATGTTGAGAATTCCCACAAGAAGGAGTCCCTGCTGGGCTGGGGGGAGGGGAGGTGGGGAGTACTGTGGCTTTTACCTCCCTGCACTTCCCTGGGGGGCATGGGGTGCTCTGGCCCCTGCCCAGCCCAGTGAGGGGCCTCCAGTGGAAGCAGATGTCCACAAGAAGGGGAGCAGACCTGGTCCCATCTGCAGAGGCCTTTGTGACCTGTCCTTGCGCCTATGGCAGAAGAGGGCAGGACAGATAGGAGCAGCAGGGGCAGCCGGCCCCACCGCCGGGTCAGGCACAAATGGGTGGGCGAGTCTTCTGTGTGCCAAATTAGCATCATGCGCAAGCCAGCTCGTCAGAGCCCTGGCTCCAGGCCTGACTGCTGGAGACCTTACAGCACCAGGTGGGAAGGGTCTTTCTTGCAGGTCGTTGAGCTGGCCACATCTGGATGGCTGAAGGACCAAGAGCATCAGCCCAGGAGGACTAGGGCTTCCCCAGGCAGGAGACACGGCTCCCTTTGCTACTCCCTGCTGCTTGCCCCACAACTGAAGGTGGAGCCTGGAGAAGCCAAAGAAGGGCAGAGACCCTGTGCTCCCCATTGTGGGTCCTTCAGACCATGACTCAAACCTGAAATAGAGAAATGGAGGATGGGAGAAAGTGGACACAACATCGAATAGTGGATTGAAGCTTTAAACAGAGACACACTGGGTAGACTCTTTAACAGCTGAAAGTGACTGAGGACTGCCCGAGATGGAGTAAAGCAACAGAAGGAGAGGCTTAATGCCGATGTCTGACACCATGGCTGGGAGAAAGGTTTGGATCCCATCAAATTAGGACTGCCCAATACACAGTTTTAAGTTGGGGTTCCAGTAAGATCTTTAAAGAAAGGATAATGGGACTGAAAAGTTTGAAGACCACTAACCTAGTCCAATACCTTTAATCTATGAGGATATCTATGCTCAGAGAGGTTAAGTGACTTACCCAATGCCACACAGCTAATAAGTATCAGAAGTGATTAAGAGTATGCACCCCAGAATTAAAGAACGCAAGGGTTTTTTTGTTTTTTTAAATTACATCTTTAGGTCTTTCATCTTTTCCTGCCTTAGAGCCCCACGAGAGCTGTGGCTGGCTGCCACTCATCTTAACTCATCCGTAGTACTTGTAGCTTCAAATGTCTGCAGTGAGCTAGCACTGACCACAAGGATCTAGAGGACCCAAAGCCCTGTCCGGATCATCCTCTAGCAGGGGGAAGGGCAGGACTGGCAGGGATGAGTCTGGGAGCCTGGGTTCGGGCTTCTGTGGACTCAATCAGGCCGCCCTTCTGACCGGGTGTAAAACTTGTGTGTGCGGGGGGGTGGGTTATTAATGCAGAAAATGAAGCCTTTTTCATCCCCCACCTCTCCATCTGGCTGTACTGCTCCTAGTCATGGGCCAGAGCTTTCCCTGCACCTGCAGGGGGTTGGGGAGGGTGAGTCAGAGAAGACCCTTGCAGCCTGTGTGCCTCTCGCTCAGCCTCTGCTCTCTGCAGACTGGTTTTACTGGGGACTGTGTCCACATACTCTCCCCATGCTGCCATTCTCCTTCCTTTCTGGAACTGTTCTCTGAAAATACAGTCAGATTTTTCCAGGACTGCCAACTTCATCTTAACCTTCCTTCTATTTCCTCCTCCTGAGTGCCGGACCCCCACCCCCTAGCAGGGGCATTTAGAGGCCAATGGCCTGCAAGGTCACAAGTTAAATAGCCAGGTCACGGGATTATTTTAGAAAATGGGGTTTTCCCAATGTCTGCAAAGGTTTCTTCTGTGGTCTTGACTGTTTGTGTGGAGACAATTTAAAAGCCATTCTGTCCCTTCTGTCCTGAAGGCCAAGGCCTGAGCAAGAGCCCAGCATGAGGGTGAGAGGAGTGTTTGGCAGAGCGGCTCTTCAGGACTAAAGGAGGAGCCTCGGATGAGAAAGATGGGGCAGAAGGGTCTTTGGCCAGAAGGATCTAACTTTCCCAGCCCCCTTTCTAAAAGAAAGCTTGGGGAGGGGTGGGAGGTTGGTGGGGGGGTGTTCCTGCTGCCCCTGGAACTGTGCCATGCTCCGGTATGAAGCACAGATTTCACCCACATTGCTGAGGGTGCCTCGCCGGGGGACGCCACTTGGGGTGGCTAGAAGAGGGGGACTGGAGGAAATTCTTGGTGGCAGACTGGAGCAGCTGGGCAGTCTAGCCGATAAATGGGAGTGACTGCCTGTGGGAGAACGGCCTGGGTTGGGGGGCTGGAATCAGGGATGTGGAGCCAGGTTCTCCCGTTTGGGGAACAGGTGGCTGAAGTGGGGGCATCTGACAGGAGGTGTGTGTGTGTTGGCTGCTGGGATCGTGAGGTCAGAGGAGCGTAGAGGACAGGCAGCATTGTCTGTGGTTTGGGGACATCAGGAGAGGAAAAGTCCAGACAGGAGAGGCTTTTAGGATCTCACAGGACTGTAGTCAAGCAGGGAGAGGCCTCTCAGTTCCTGATGGGCAGGGGATGGCCACCTCTTTTCGGAGTCTTGTAAGCTTGACTTTTTAGGGTCCTGCCTTGCTAGGAAGGTGGCTTGGGCAGGTGAAGTATGCAAAGGACCACAAAGGAGGTTCAAGAAGCGGGGGAAGATGGGTACATTTCTGCTCTGGACTAAAGGAGCTGAAGGTGTACTTCCAGGCCCAGCCAGCTGGTGGTGCAGAAGACAGCACAGAGATGGCCAACTTCCCAGCTCCCACGAGAAAAATCACCTGGCCTGGGACCACAGGGTGTTTTGGAGGTCCTAGAAGATGCTCAGTGAACTCAAGATGTATTAACAAGCAAGGTAACACAAGTGAGGGAGCTTCTCTCTAAAGGAGATGCTGACAAGCGAGAAGCAGGCCATGAGGGTGCCCCACCCCCACCCCTGCTGAAGACACCATTCTACCTTGTCATGTGCTGGTCTTGCCATCTGATCTCACAGAGGACTGAGCCTGGAATGAATACTTGGGCAGATCAAGGGGGAGGCCCTGGGGTGGGGGGGTTGGTTTGGGAGGGCTCTGGCAATGGATGTTAGAATTCATATGGAGAAGGCTTCTTTTAAGAGACGAAAGACTGGGGGCACCCAGGTGGCTCGGCGGGTTGAAGCCTCTGCCTTCGGCTCAGGTCATGATCCCAGGGTCCTGAGATCAAGCCCTGCATCGGGTTCTCTGCTCAGCGGGAAGCCTGCTTCCCCCCTCTCTCTGCCTGCCTCTCAGCCTGCTTGTGATCTCTGTCAAATAAATAAATTAAAAAAAAAAAAAAAGACGAAAGACTGCAGTGAGGGACAGAAGAGAACGAAGGGAAAAATAAAGGCTGATACTCTCCTAGATGCCAGAAGTTCTACCTATATTCTCTCTCCCAATACTCATACTTGTGAGGCAGGTATCATCACCACCCCTATTTTATAGATTCTGGAAAGTGGGGGTCGGGGGGATGAGTAACTTGCTCAGCCACACATCCAGTGAGTGGAAAGTCAAGGTCCCAAACTCTGCATTCTTCCTACAGAATCCTGATGCACCAGGGGCGGGAACCACGGCTCCAGAGGAGGGCACCTACATGGTGCAGTTCTTGGTCAAAATGGGCCGAGCCTGCTGATGTGGGATGAGTCAGAGAACACCTGAAGGGGCCAGAAGAGGGGCTCGGGGCCACAGGAGACCTATGGCTGGATGCCTGAGGCAATCAAAACAAGGCTATGAAACGAGGTAGGGGAAGCCGGCCACTTCTACAGCTGAGAATTGCATGCTCCCCCTTGTGTCTGACGTCTGGGTGCTTGTCCTCTGGGAAAGAGGTGGGAAGGACTGTGGGCAGTCAGGCTGGGAAGACAGTTCAGAAGACGGTTGTTTACAAGAAAAGAAATGCTTTGTTGAGTTGAAAGAAGAAATGAAGAGATGGCAACTCAGGGTGAGCAGAGACAAATGCCTACAGAGAGAAGCTGGCAGGAGTGGCTGGGGTGCAGCTGTCATGAGAGGTGGGATGAGGGGGCAGAATGGCTCCACATGGGACCCCAGGGGCCAGCCATCCACCTGAGATGACAACTGGCAGAGCTTGGAAGATGATGAGGGTGGAGGAAGGCACCAGGTGAAGTGAGGGGAAAGGAGGGAGGGTTTGGGGTCCCCTCAGACAGGGATGGGGAGACCTGGTCCACTGCCATCATGGGTGGGAGGAGAATGAGGCTTCCTTGGCAGCGGTCTTCATCATTCCTGCCAGCAGTGTGGGCTCTTCTGGTCCCTCTGCCTTTGAGAAGCTGGTGGCTGCTCCATCCCATGGTGACTCTGAACCAGCTACTCAGAAAGATTAATGATGCCCACTTCCCCATCCAGCTCCGATGCCCAGTGGTTAAGCTGGCAGCTTCAAGCCCCATTTCTGAGATGCCGCCAGTGTTAACTGGGTTCTGTCCCAAGTCTGTCAGTTCTGGGATGCTCTGGAATACAGCTTGGAAGAAAGAATTTAGGGGTAGCCTTTGGAGCAGCCCAGCCGGGAGGGTCATGTGTGGCCACAGCACAGAGAGCTGGACACACCCAGCAGCTGACACAGGTCCAGAAGGAGCCCGGGGTGGCAGGGTGCAGGGCCAGGCTGCAGGCAGACCTCAGCCTCGCCACCACCGATTCAGGCATCTGGGGGAGACAGGGCCACGCCCAGGTTTGGGGAAAACGGGTCCTTTCCAGGCCCCTTCTGCTCCTTATGAACAAATTCGCCTGGGCTGACAAATGCCTGAAGCAGCAGCTCTGTTGGGCCTCACGGGGCGGGGAGGAAAGATGGGGAAAGCTTGCTCGGGCACGAAGAAACACAGCTGCTCCACACACACCCACGTCCCTTCCATCCAAGGAAGCGGAGCCCAGCCTCTGGCCGCGGAGTAAAGCTTCAGGCTGCTCACCAGGGAGGCCGCTCAGAGGGGAGCTGCCCAGCCTGCCAAGGGGCGACAGTGGACGGAGCCAACCAGGCATGGTCTGAAAGGTATCCTGGCTGTGACCCAGAGCCCGCTCGGCACTGGGCACACGCCCCTCACATCTGCAAGTGCCGGTCATTTCCCTGAAACCACAGCGACCTCCGAGACCCTGGAAGGGAGGGGCGCAGGACCTAGGCAGCCCGAGTGCCCGCCCTCCTCCCGGATGAGCCGCCCAGCCCTCCCCCGGGCAGCCAGCAGCGGGTAGTCTGGGAAGGGTGTGCTGACAGTGTCGTCTGTGGGCTGCGTGGGGGTCAGACTTCTCCCTGGGCAGCTGACGAAGGGGCCCGATAGCAACAGCACCCAGCAGTCGCTCGCTGGAGTAGCCTCACGTGCCACCCCGTGACTCTGAGGACTCACTCGCTCTTGTGGTCACAGCCCCTAGGAACACCAGTCCCTTTCAGGGAGGTCCCTCCCATGGTCACAGCTGCCCCACTGGGAGAGCTCCTCAATTCTGCCCCACTGGGAGAGCAGGCCCCAATTCCCATCCCAAAGCCAAGAAACATGCAGTGCGCAGCAGACGCCCAAGCCCTGTCGGCTGGGGACCCTTAAGCCCGGAGTGACTTGGACCCACTGCGATACCGTCCATCCGCTGTGAAACCAACCACGTGTCACCACAGATACTACACCAGAGACTCTCAGGCCCCCAGGTGCTGGAAGATGAGGGTGCTTAACAAGACTCGGCCCCTTCTAGAGCCACACCCCAGATGAAGGGGAGAAACACAAGGCAGGGGTTTAGGGTGACAGTGCCCCAGGCACTAAGAGGAAAGGGGATGGCTCAGCCTGCTGCCAGGCACCCATCCAGCACCCTGGGGCCATCTTCAGAGCACAGACCCCCCCCCCCCCGCCCCCGGAGCTGAGGCTCAACCCTGCCTCTCTGCCAAACAAGGACAAAGGCAAATACCCCAGCCCTTTACTTCCTTTCCCCTCTCCAGCCTCACACCAACTAGCACCTGACAAGCGAACAGGCTCCTCAGAACTAAGGATGAGACCAGAAGAGAGAGGGGAAACCCACCTCCCCCAACCTCTCCTTTACTTCGGTACATTTTTGACACAGGAATGTTCTAGACTTTCTGTAATCCCTAAGAGAGGGCTTTATAAAGGTAAGGGGACCCAGGAGGATTAGGCGGTTTGTCTAAAATCATGCAGGAAGACTCCCCCAGAATTAGGGACTAGAACCCAAAGTCCTGACTTCCACTCAGAAGTTTTGGCTTTTGTGATACCTTGTTTTTTCTGTGTGGCCTCATACACACTTAACACACTTACCTGTATGATTTTTTTTTTTTTTAACCAGAACATGCTCTAATGTGGAAAGGGGGTGAGGGAGGCAATTCATTGTATGGTGATGTGCTTGAGGAAAAGACTAACGTGGAGTGGCACGCACGCAGCCAGGAGAGGGAGGGCTGAGCTGGGGCCAGCAGGCTGCTCCCCACCCCCACCGTGGTGTGTAGCCGGCTAGGCAGGGGTTCAGGTGCCTGGCCCACTCCCATCTGCGCCCCCAAGCAGGAAGCCAGCATGCACTAGTGACAGGTTTCACAGAAAGCAACACCACATGGTTCTATTCTACAGGGTGCCCACACCAGACCAACATAGGGGACAGCAGGAGAGCCACCGTGCCCCAGGCCAGGCCAGAGAGAAGGGGCAGCGCACTGCCAGCCCTTCCCAGGAGAAGCCTGTGGTTTCTGTAAAGGTGTCCCAAGCTGCATGGGACCCATTTTCCTCTCTTCTCAGGTAAAAGACCAATTGGAGATCCTCATAAAGCCCAACAAAGGGCTCAGAAACGAGAAGTAGCAGGGAATTTGTTTCCATGAGGCCTCAGGCCTGGTGTTCCCTGGATTTGCCATCTGGTTTCTTCCTGTACCAAACACAGGTGTTTTCCCCTCTGGCGCGGTGGCCGGCTCTCTGGGAAGGGTCTCAAATATGGGCTCATTCCCTCCTTCCAGAGACACTCAGGTCCAAGCAGATTTTATTTCCCCAAACCCAGTGACATTCAGGCGCTGGACAGAGGCAGCTCTGATGCACACATAATTCCATTTGCACAGACGTACAAGACACAAACCACGGAGTCGCACAGGTGGTCACAAAGGAGCCTGAAGACCCAGGACGCCACTGCACGGAGACACACAGGGATGGACAGCCGAAGCACGGGTGGTGTGTGACAGTCCCTGCCCCAGCGTCCACTGTTCCTGCCAGCCCCAGAGTTCTCGCTCCTTCCAGGAGGGGCTGTCTCTGGGGAAAAGGGGCTGGGACGAAGTCCACCAGAGGCCCCACATGCGGTGATGGTGCTTCAGAGGGCACTTCTGGGAGAGGCCCTCCATCGGGAGCCCAGGAATGCCCTCTGCTGGACATGAAGGGCCGGTGCAGCTCAGGAAGGGAGGCCTCTGGCCAGGCTGGAGGCCACAGAGGGTGCTCGGCGTGGGAGGGGGTGTGTATGACTCTCAGAAGTGTGAGAAGAGCTGAGATACAGACCTGATGGGGATTCTGCATGGGAAATACTCATTGTTGGTGCATTTTTCTGGGGTGGCTGGTGTATCAGAGATTTCCACCTAGAATACCAATCTCCCTAAAGGTGCAGGCAAGCTCCAGTGGCAGCTGGACAGGTGGGGCGCATGCACTGGTGAGCCATGCAAGGCACATGCTGAAGTCTTGTCTTCTTTTTAGCTGCTCCCCAGGGCATTTCTCCAAAATTGGGGTTATAGCCTCAGGCTCCCTGCACAGACACCCTGGGTCTTTTCAGCTAATGGACCTATTCCTTCCTGAAGCCATGTGCCCCACACCTTTGGCAGCTGGTCTATCTTGGACCCTTCCAACACTTCCATCAGCCAAGACTCTGCTGCACCCTCCTTTTCTGCAAGGTGGGGGGACTGGCCCTGCGACCCAGAAGCCCTGGGGCTCTCTTTTGCTCCAGCAGGGCTCCCTGAAGTCTGTTCCTGCTTCAGAGCCAGCTCCACATCCAAACCCACCCATAGGCATTAGGCCAGGGGTGGGGGGAGCAAAGGGGTGGGGGTTCAGGGTAGGAAGGAGGGATCTGCTAGAGGGTTGGGTGTCCCCCCCTCACTGCTCTGAATGCCCGTGGCTGGAGCAGGTGAGATCGGATGGTCTGTCTGTGTATATGTGAGTGTGTGTGTGTGTGTGTGTGTGAGAATGTGTGTGCAGGGCGTGCTGGGTTAAAGATGGAGTAAGAGGGAACATGGGAGAATGAGGATATATAAAAATAAAACTTCCCTGGATCAACTCTTTCTCCTCATGTAAATAGTGATGTATTTGTACGATAAAATGTACTAGACTAGATAAAATCAAACTAAAGAGAGTCATGTCAGTGGGCTGGCATGTCAGTTTCTTTGGGGTGAAGGAAGGAGGGGAATTATTCTAGAAATTAAGAAAACCTGAGTGAAAAAGAAGACTGATCTGAAAGAGGAGTCTGGAAGCGTGGGTGGTGCAAGCCTGTCCTCACGTTCTGCCCTGGCTGAGCCTAGTAGGGATGAGAGGGCTCTGGCACCAAGGACTCCCAGGAACCAGACAAATAGGACAGGAAACTGACCGGGGACGTTCTCTCGGTGGCTGCGCGATGCGGACCTCGGGGAGCCTCCCCTGCTGTCTCCCCTTCTTCCTCTTGAGGCCTGTGGAAGACCCAGCCCCTCTTTAGAAACTGCCTTCCCAAAGGCAGTGCCTGGCTTCCTGCTCATCCCACCAGGAGCCTGTCCACTCTCTCCTGGTCCGGGCCTCCCAGCAACAGTCACTCAGCAAGGAACTGGAAACACTATGGCAGATTCTTCAGAAATAGACATGGTTGAAGGCAGAATAGCCTCTGGAGCATGTGTTCAGTGGCTCCCAGAGCAGGGGGGCGTTTCTGCCTGCACCAGGCCTTCAGACCACCCGTGATTTGGGGGAAACAAAAGCTCCTCTCTGCCTTTAGGCTGCAGACACCCCAGATTTCTCTGGCTAGTGGCCTAGGTGTGAGAGGTATTATTAAGATGTCAGGAGGTCTGTTTCTGATGAAAAGTACCCTCCCTCCCCCTTCCCACCCATCTGCCCTGGCAGAACGCTCCTGATAAATCCACCTGGCCTTCCCCACTTACCCACTCTCCTCTTCGGGTCTGTCTGGGGTCTGGCGTTCTTTTAGCTCAAGCTAAGGGGAAGAAAAGACCCAGGGTATCAGAGCAGCCACAGAGAAGAGGCTCTCACTGCTAGACAGCCTTCCCTAAACACAGCTCCCCACGCACCTGGTGTTTGTTCTTTTAGAAATTACCGCCTTTATCTTTTGCATTCGGAAGTGCTTTCTATGTCTATTTCCTTCCCACTCTGCCCCTCACCAAGCGTTTTACACTGTCTGTGTGTGCCTAACAACAGGCTCAGAGTTCCTGACTTGAGGTCCCCCCTCCTCTGAGGTGTGGCTGCGGGGCCTCCCAGTGCGCATTCCCAGCTCACCGTGGTGGGCTTCTCCAGGGCAGCAAAGCGCTCCGCCCAGCTGGCCGTGGACTTCTCAAAAGCCTCATGCCTCTTGATAAGCTTCTCCACACCATCCACCGTGTGTCCAAAGTCCCGGCTGGCCAGGTAGGGCTCTTGGGCGATCAACCACGCTTCGGCCACAGAGGCGTCCCTTGAGAACTTGCATACTTCCAGTACTGCCATGGGAAACAAGCCACAGACCCACCCACAGGGCCCAAGAAGGGCCTGTTAGCACTCAGCAGTGGACTGCTCCACAGACGAGGAGCTGGTGGCCAGGCAGGAGGCCCTCACAGGGGTCCCTGAACCATGGGGACACCCTGCTCAGTGGTGACCTACTGCCTGAGACCACTCGATCCCATACCACATGGGGGAGGGTTTCCTCATCTCCATCCATAGTTATATTTGAAAAAAATGTAGTTTAGAGTCTCCTTTTGACAAGCAGCCTTTTGCCCTACACTCTCTTTTCCCAGTCCTTGGCTGCCTCCCATAATCGTGCCCAAGCAGCCATGGGGCTGTCAGGCCTGCCTGGCTTGCATGCAGCTCTCTCCCGAGTGGTAGGAATTTCCCTTTCCTCGGTCTCCAGCTGCAGAGGACAGAGCTCTGTGTCTGACATGCCTCAGATCCAACACATGGCAGGTACTAGAGCCGTACGTAACCTGACCCCTCTCCCTGGCTACAGGGACACCAGCCTGGCACACGGTGGTGGTGTCCTCCTGGCAGAAGCTGAGCCATGTTCTGCCTGGACCCAGGCGGGGCCAAGGGCAGGCAGGGAGAGGGCATGCGGGCTGGTTAGAGGTAGGCAGCCAGCAGTGTGTCTATGCGGCTCCTCTGTGTAGACCCTCGAGGCCCTTGGCTCCAGAACCTTGCTTATGGGTGGCGTTCTGGGGTCTCCCCTCTAGGAGGGGAAAATCACTCCTGCCCCCCCCAGCAGGAGTCTGCCCCCTCCCCAAGTTCTGGGTGTACTCACGCATGCGGAGCTGTTCCTGGCGGTCCTCCCACTTCTCATCCATCTCCTTCCTCCTGGATAGCACCTGTTTCAGTTTCTCGCTAATCTGTGGGAAGGAAGGGAGAACAGCTCAGGCTTTTAGTAAACCTTCCCCTTGTCTGAGGTGGTATGTAAATGCGTCCTGCAAAGCATGCTGGGTTTGGTCACAAGGACCTCACTTCAAGTCTTGGCCCTGCCACTAGCCAGCTGTGCCACCTTGGGCAAGTGACTTAACCTCTCTGAGGCACGTGTGCCTCTCCTAGGAAATGGGTCTTACCAACGCCACAGTGTGCACACATGTGGGTGGCTAGGTGGGCTACGAGCCCGCTCTCCTCTACTAAGCTGCCAGCCTTGACTGGGGCTGATGGGGCCCCAGTCCCTGGGCCTGCACACAGCCCTGATGCTCCCCGAGTGAAAGAGTCTCCTCAGAGGACCCATGACCCACAGCTCCCTCCCAGGAAACTGTCCAGCCCGGCGAGAATGCAGGCAAGGACAGACAGGGGCTCCCCTTCACCCCACTGTCCTCTCACCTCCTCCGAGGCCTGGTGCTGCCTCTCCAGCAGGGACTCCCCCAGCTCTAGGCAGGCGCTAAAGTTCTTGCTCCGGGTGTCGATCTCTGCCTTGATGCCCTGGTGATACTTCATGAGCAGTTCCACTGAGGAGACATCCCTGGGGGATGGGGGGTGGTGGTCAAGAGTCAGGGAGGGAGTTTGAGGAAGAAGGAAACTCTGGGTGACTCTGGCCTGCCTGATGCCAAGTCCAGACCACAGAGGGCCGCCTTTCACCTGCCTGGCAGTCTGACCCCACTTCCTCCTCTCTCTCTGGCCAGCCAGGGAGTCCTCTGCCAGCCCAGCCCCAGCGGGAACATTGATGCCCTAGTGTCTTCCATTGGTCAGCTGGCAGGGGATGAGTTAGGGGTTCGGGGACCTCAGAAGGAGGCTGGGAATATTATTTGACAATAAAAAGGAATGAAGTTCTGATCCTTGCTAGAACATGATGAACCTTAAAAGGTTTGTACTAAGTGAAAGGAGCCAGTCCCAAAGGACCACGTACTGTAGGAGTCCCCTTCTAGGACAAATCTAGGACAGGCAAATCTAGAGAAACAGAAAGCAGACTCAAGGTTGCCAGCTCGGGGGAGGAGGGAACTTGAGGACTGCTAACGGGTACCGGGATTCTTTCTGGGGTGATGAAAGTCTTCTAAACTTAGAATATGGTGAGGGCCATACCTGGTGATTGTGCGAAAACCCCTGAATGGGACACGTTAATGGCCGAATGGTATGTTAGGCGAAGCGCATTCTGAATAAAGATGTAAAGTATAAAGTCTTGGCCGTCATGACGGGCGCTCCAGGGCAGAGGGACAGAGACGGGCCAGTGACCACTGCCAGCGAGACAGTCTCGTGGAGGGCTACTCCCTGCCCAGGGTCTCACTGCCATGAGCCACCCCCGCCCCCACCTCGCAAGCACAATAAGCTCCTTCTGGAGCTTGGGGCAAATGGCCTCTGCACCCCAGCATGGGGCAGATACATAGGCTCAGACCTGCCCAGCTTTGGGTGTGCGAAGTGCTTACTTTCCCTGACAGCTGTGGTCACTGCCCTGCTATCAGGTCTGAATGACAGAGGTCTTTCTTGCCACTCTCAGGGCTCCCTTTACTCTGAAATGGTTGGTCCCCCCAGGAGAAGCTAAGCTACTCCGTTTCTCCCTGGACCCAATCCCAGGTGCTCCCACAGTCCAAGATGGTCCCCCAAGGAGGAGTCCCAGGGCAGGGGCCTGCTCTGCCAGCCTCGGGGACAAAGGGGCTGAGGCGTGGGGCTGTCTTGAGGATGTCCCCCTTACCTAGGCTTTTCCTGGGTCTCAATCTGCCGGATGACGCTTTCCATCCAGGAGAGGAGGTCTCGGGCCATGCTGAAGAAGCGGAATTTGTCTGCCGTGTCTACCAGCTGGGTGCGGCGGCCAGCACAGGCTTCAAGCAGCGCTTGCCATGCGGCAGACACCTCTTGCTCCTTGTTCTGGATGGTCTCTGCTTTCTCCCCAGCATATGCCTTCTGCAGGCGGCTGGCCACATCCTGGAACTGCTGAACCTGTGGTTGGGCAAAACTGAACGTCGTTCCCTAGAAAGATGTGCCTTGGGCCTCTGCTGGTCAAGGGGTCTCTCTCCTCTGGGTCTCCCTCCCCAGGTGTCTTCTGGAAGGCAAGATCTTAGCCTTCCACTAACGCTGGGGGAGAAGTCTCCTTGTTTTGGCCTCTACGGACCCAAGCCATCCTTTGGGTTTTGATGAGGATATAAGAGTGAAAGGGACTCTGTGTCCTTTGGTCTCCCCTGAAGTACTGTAATAATAGTAACTATGTGCCAGGCATGTTTCACAGGCACCCTAAGAAAGAAAGAACTCCTGTGATCCCTATTTTTGAGATGAAGAAACTGAGGTACAGGGAGCCTGAATGAGTGGCCTGAGGGGTGCAGACTGGATTCCCTGTTCTTAACCTCTCTGTAAGTTGCCTGTCCAAGGGAGGGGCTCCCCCAGGTCCCCTGAGGCCAGTCCTGGTACAATGAGGCCTCATTCCTGAGACTTCAGTGGGCTGTGCCCCCTTCAGGGACTGCAGCACCCCTGAAGCCCAAGGCCTGCAGGGCAAGCCCCACCACCAGCTGGATGACATTCCCAGGAGCTTCTCTTTGGAGTGAACCAGGGCCCGACCCACCTCGGTGTCCTATCCCTGAGCCCCGCTGAGTGGACACAGGACTCCACAGCCAGCCCGTCTCTCCTGGGGCCTCTGCAAGGCTTCTGAGGCCTAAGCAGCGGGGGACCCCTGCTCTCACCCTTTCCATCACACCAAGTTCTGTGGAGCCCTATGGGCCTGCAGCAGTGTCTCAGGGACCACCCCAGTGATGCGAGGAGCAGATCTCAGCAGTTCCTGGGGTCCCCCCCACCCCGCTGGCACCCATGTGGAAAGACTGAACAGCCCAGTGGCTGAGGGCATGGGGACTAGAGCCAGGACGCCCGGATCCGAATCTTGGTGGCACTGTGCACACGCTCTGCTCTGTGCCTTGCTCTCCTCATCTATAAAGAGCAGATGATGTTTGTTTGTGCGTAGCTCTGGAGTCGGGGACAGAGTGTGATGCTGATACCAGTACCGAGTGCTAGAAATGCACCATGTGCGTGTCTGCCAGGAATGCTGTGGCACAGCCAGACGCGGAGCATTTTTAGGTATTTGATGCCTTGGGTTTTTGTGAGGTTTCAGATTGAAGAACTACTTCTGAAGCCAAAGAATGACCGAAAGCCACAGCTCCCAGCCTTTATGCCCCAAGCTGTTGCCTTTTGAAAGAGGTGAAATTTGCTGGTGTCCATTCCAGAGGCTGACACCCCCAAGCCCCTGGGGAAGAGGTAGATGGCAGATCCCTGGAGCCTGCAGGGGGCTGGGGGTGGGGGCGGGACAGGCAGCAGGGGACAGAAGGCACCTGCAGTTCCAGCAGGTGGAGCTCCCGCTCGAAGGCCGTGTGCACCCGGTGGAAGGACTCCGCCGTGCTGGCATCCAGCCCCACATCCTCGGGCAGCTCTCGGTGCTTCTCGTCGATGAGGCCCAGGATCTCTGTGCCCGTGTAGAAGTAGCGGTGCAGGTCGTAGGAGGCGGCCAGCAGCTGCATGCGCGTGTCAATGAGCTCCAGGAGGTCTGCCCACATTTCGTTCAGCCCATCCTTCCACTCAGCAATCGTGGCCGCCTCGCTGTAGCCGGCGTCGATAAGCTGCTCGATGATGATGTTCGCGTTGTCCACCCGCTCCTGCCCAATCGCCCCCGTCTCCCGGGCAAAGTCCCGGAACTTGTCGCGGAGCAGCTGGACATGGGGGAAACAGAAAGGTGGTTATCGGGGCCTAGGGCTGGGGTGTGGGGTGTCATCTCCCTAGCCGCAGACTTTCGCAAGGCGGGAACAACAACCACCTGGGGCCACACCTTCCCAGGGAAGCCTGGGCTCAGGGGCGGCGTGTCTCCAGCTCTGTGTAGCACTGTGTGTGTGTTTGTGTGCACGCGCGTGTGTGTGTGTGTCTGGCCTGACTGAACCTGCGTCTATGGTGTTGAAGGAAGAGAGAGCAGTCACTGTGAGTACTCACAGTAACATGGTCAAAGTCTTGCCCCATCTCAGGGGAGGAGGCCACCAGCTCCTTTTCTGAAATCCACTGCTCCAAGTCATCTGTCTCCCTCTTCAGCTGGAACAGGTGATACATGTTCTCCAGCTTCCGCCTGCGCTCTTCGGCTACCTCCTTCAGCCCTGCGTACTGCTTGTCCACTTGCCCCTGAAGTCGGATGATCTGCTCCCTGGAATTCAAAACCAGAAAGCACTCAGAGACGAAGGTAGAGCGCCCAGAGCTCTGAGCCCAGCTCAGAGGGGCACATCTACTCCTCCCCAGCCCCGTGGCAGGGAAAGCTGGGGAAGGGGAACTAGGCGGAACGAGAGCAGTTTTTCCCGGGAAGTGCTGGGAGGGAAAAGAACTATCCTGTAGACCAGAATGCCTCAGGAGATGACAGATATGTGTCCTGTCTCCACACGGTGCCTCCCCTCATTGTCCCTCACTCCGGGAAGCTCAGGGAGACAAAAGGGACCTCCTCCATTATCATCCCGAGGAGGCTGACAGAGCAGCACTGAGAGCCCGGCTCCAGGGGCAGCAGGGATGGGGCTCAATCCCGGGGGCTCCTTGGGAGATGCTGGGGTGGCTGCTGAAGCCCCGCAGCTGTGGAAGCCCTGCAGGCAGCTGAGGCCCAGGCCGTGACTGGGCGAGCAGCTCGACAGGTCTCGCCCAGCAGACCCACTGACTAGATGGATGTAGGTTTTCTACCTTCATGCCTATATAATTTTTGCTGAGACACTGAGAGATCCTGAGGTACCTTCTGGACCATAAAGAGAAAAGCAAAGTTACTCTCCAGTGTCTCTTAGCATAATCTAATTCTTCAAAAGATTGGAACTCTTGGTTCACCAAGAGGGTAGTTTCGCTATTGTATTTCCTGATGTTCTTGAAAACCAGGCCTTAGCTGGCCTTGTTTGGAGCTCCTCATGCAAAACCAAGGCATGAGATGCAATCAGGCCAATGAGCAGTCCAGAAAGCAGTGGTCTCCCATCCTGGTTCTTCCCCAAACTGTTGCTGTTTTCCCCCTTAGACCTGAAGGGATCCCAGCTGGTGGGGTCCCCCAGCCTGATGTCCATCACCCGGCCAAGTCACTCCAGTGGCACACGCACCCCTCAGGGTGGCCCGCAGACAGGAGGCCCTGGGCCCTGGCGGCCAGCTGCTTGATGTTCCTCCCGTACTCCTCCAGTGCGTGCTGCTGCCTCAGATGCCGCTTCAGCATCACGATGGCGCCCTCTTCGTCCTAGGAGGCAGTGACTCTCAGGGCACTTGCTCCCAGAGGTGCCTGAGACTGGGGTGCAGGGTGAGGGATGCAGCCAGGCTCGGAGGACCCTCACAAGAGAGTGGTGCACGATTCCTTCTTGCTACTCGTTCCTCAACAACACCCCACCTTCCTTTTGATCTTCTCTGACGCCTACCCGTCCAGGCCCAGCTCCGATCTGACCCTGTGAAAACCTCCTTAGAGATGCCTCACCTCATCTCTCCCTTCCTCCTGGCAGGCCCTCCATACAGAAGGCATGGCATGAAAAAGTGGGGAAATCTTGGGTTCGATCACGTCTAAGTTGGCACATGGGGCACCCGGCTGCGGGATGTCTGCCATAGCAGCTGACCCTTCAGACGCCCGGACTTCCGCTGTGCGACTGCCCACTGCTGGCCCCGCCCCTGCTCTTGGCTCTCAGCCTGGCACCAGCGCCCCAGCCCGGGCCAACCTTGGGGATCTCGTCGGAGATGATGTAGAACTCTTGCTCGCTGATCCAGGCCTCAGCCTCGCCCGCGTCCAGGTAGTACTGCTGGGCTTCGCTGGCGTCCCGCAGGCGCTGCAGCCGCCCGGCCGCCGCCTCCTGCAGCGTGTCCCATGCACCCTGCAGGTGCCCCAGGCGCTCCTGGATGTCCTGACAGTCGATCTCGGCCGCCTCCAGCAGCTGCCGCCCTCTCTGCAGCACGTCCTCCACCCGTGGTGCATGGCCCAGGATCTCATTCTGCAGCGTCTGTGGCCAGAGGGGAAAGGCTGGGAGGTGAGGTGGGGTGCTGGCCCGCAGGCAGCAGCTCAGCCAGGGCCCCCTCTGGTCACACAGGCATGCTCCGGAGCTAGTGAGGGGCCGGTGGTGGCCCGGGCCACGTAACCCGTGCATGGTAAGCAGCAGTGCGGGCCTTTGGACGTGGCTCTCCCTGCTCCCTAGGCCTCCCGTGTCTCAGCACAGCTTGCTTCTTAGCCCATTCCTAAATGGCCTTTGAGGTCCTATTTTAGCACCTCTGGCTCCATGGGAGACAACAGCTGATGGTGGTGCCTTGCTCAGAGTCCGCCCGCCATTTCTATTTCTCAGATCTTTTGCGAACTCTGTATTATTTGCTGTTTAAGCCTTTGGTCACCGAGAGGGCATTTTCCTCTCTCTCTGGTGACAGGGTGGCTTTTTTCTTTGATGGGCCATTACCCGTGTGTGGCTCACTTTTGGGTCCTAGAGGCCCTGCCTTGCTGCTGCTTGCATGTGGGCTCTCGGCTCCCACACCTCATCTCCTCCTTTTCTACAATCTCCCCGCAGCCTTGAAAACCATCGGAGGGCAGGGGAGAGAGCCCTACGCACAATCCAACAGTGACTGTCAGCACTGAAGTCCACAGAAGCAGCAAGAGCCACAAGTCACCTAACTTGCTGAAATACCTTCTGACCCTTTATACTCGGAATCTCAATCCTGTTTTTCATGGTCCGTGCAAGTGAATTCTAACAACCCATGGTATCAGCTCTGTGTGCCACTTTCTTTCCCGGAGATCCTGTGACCTCTGCAAGGGATACTAAAAGGTATCTCTCTCCCTCTCTTTTTTAAGTAATTCCTTTCTAGGCTCCCATGCAGTGTGCTTCCTTATGATGTATTCTTTCTACCTCATGTGTCCAAAGAGAGCTATGAAGTCATTTCCTAGGTCCTGGGCCTCCTAGGCTCTAGGGACAATGTGGAAATAAGATCAACAAAACCCCTGCCTTCATAAAGCTTACACTGTCATAGACAGAGTAGATGGTAAGCATGGAAATAAGTGAATAAAGGTGGATAATGGGTGCTATGAGGAAGATATCCCACTGAGATCGAGAACTTCTGCCGAGGCGTGCTGGTGGCTACTTGAGCTGGGGGGAGTCAGGAAGGGCCTTCCCAGGGAGATGGCATCCGAGTGAGGCATGAGCAGTGAGAAGGAGGTAACCATACAAAGGTTTGGGGAATGAGTGTTGAAGGCAAGACAGAAGAGAAAGTGTGAAGTCCCCAGGCTGGAAGCCAGCCAGGACCATCTGGAGGCCAGAAAATCTAGAATACTATGGAGGAAGGTCAGAGTGGTGAGAAGTGAGCTTTAGAGGAAGGCCGGAGCCAGATCAGGTGGGACAGTGGTTCTTAACCCTGGGTGCACACTGAATAATCTAGGAAAACACACACAATCAGGGCCCTATCCCCAGGGACCTTAATTAATTGATCTGAGGTAGGAACGGAGCATCCACAGGTTTAGATGTCCCCTAGGTGATTCTACTGTGCAGCCAAAGTTGAGAACCATTCCTGTGGGCCCTTGCAGGAATGGTTCTAGCTGTAATGGATAACCATCAGAGCAGTGGTTCTCAAAGTGGGATCCCACACCAACAGCATCGGCGTCATCTGGAATCTTGACAGATATGCAAGTTACCAGGCTCTCCTCCCAGAGTCTGATTCAGTAGACCTGAGACTGAGCCTGGTCAACAGTGTTTTAACAAGCTCTCTGGGTGAGTCTGGTGCATACTGAAGTTGAGAACCACTGCAACAGAGGGAATGAGAAAATGAGATTTAAGCTATAGCTGGTCTAGCCTGGAGAAGTCTTGATGAGGGCAGCCATGCTTTCCCAAGAGGCTATCTTTCCATTCTTGGTTGGGGAACCCCACCCATATTCGTCTTGCCCTTTTCCTGAAATAGCAACCTTCATTCAGCGGAGCTGGGAGTCTTCTGGCAATCACACCGAGGCCAGACAGAGTCTAAGACTTTAGTGGCGAAAGGACTGATGTCAGCTCGTTTTACAGTTGAGGAAACTGAGGCCCCAGGATACTGCCTTCTACCAGTCTCCTTCCTTTAACTACAGGTTGTGGCATTCGTGGAACCCCTATCTACTACCTTCTACCCAGGACCCTGCCTGTGCACACTGGAGCCTTTGTGACTAGGTCAATGTCAGCTACGGTCTGAGGAACTTTTCAGACACCTCTTTGAATGTAACTCAGACCCTTGCCCAGTTGCTGGGCTCTGTGAGCAGATGTCAGCTGCTGTTATTGTGAGCAAGTACTGGCTGCCATGGCCTTTCTTCCCCAAGGAGGTGCCGTGCTGACTCGCATTCTGGGACACACTGCTCTTCTCCAGGACCATTTCCTAGGCTCTCATTGCTCTTGGGCGTGGCTGCCCCCACTTCCTGACCCAGAGAGTTGAGGAGGCAGGAGGAGCCACACTCTGCCCAAGACCAGGGGTTGGCCACAGAGACACCATGAGCGCGTGCAGCTGGCCTTCTTGGAGGACAAAACACGACACTTGTACTCCTGATACAGGAAGAAGTATTGCATCTGCTCACTTCCAGGAGTCTGACCAGGGCCTCTGAAATGATCCATGAGGTTTAAGAAAGAGCAGAACAGCAAATGAATGTTGCTCCAATAGGCTCAGGGGCCAAGTTTAAAGGCTTCCCATGAGTATCCTCACGAGGCAGAAAAATGGGGCCTACTTGCCCTGAGGATATCCAACAGGCCAGGCTCGTCCTGAAAGAGGGGCAAGTCAGTCTTAGGAAAGAAACCAGGAGCTATGGGCTTCCTTTCAGGGAGGACACGGGACACATGACACCCCAGGCCAGGGTCCTGTAATCACTTGATGCTCTGGTGGGTCTGAATGGCTCCAAATCCCAAATCATCTGGACACCTCCCTACCAGCCCTACCATGGACTTCCTAGAATTCTCTCTGCCATCACCAAAGCTCTTTTTATGGGATCTGGGGGCCCCACAGCTACCAACAAGAACAATAATCTGGGGGCACCTGGGTGGCTCAGTGGGTTAAAGCCTCTGCCTTCGGCTCAGGTCATGATCCCAGGGTTCTGGGATCGAGCCCCGCATTGGGCTCTCTGCTCAGCAGGGAGCCTGCTTCCTCCTCTCTCTCTGCCTGCCTCTCTGCCTACTGGTAATCTCTGTCTGTCAAATAAATAAACAAAATCTTAAAAAAAAAAAAGAACAATAATCTGCTGTTGCTGGCCCTCTGAAGGTCAGGGCTGGGCATTCCGCCCTGTGCAGAGCAGGACAGGGCAGGGCTGTGGCAGGGAGGGGGCAGGTGGGGGCACTAACGAGATGAAGCAAGACTCACCTGGTTCTTCTTCATTAACAGCTGCACGTTTTGCAGATTCGTGCCATAGTTGGCTGACTGGGCCAGAGGCAGCCTCTCTTCCACCCAGAGCTGTAGAGACCAGAAGGCAGGGCTCAGCGGATGACAAGTACCGCCACCCTCTCCCAAGCACTCACCCCAGACAGAGTCAGACAGAGCTCTCTCCTGCCGTGTCTCCCTGGTTCTCTTCCTACACCCCATCAGGGTTTTGTCCCCATTTTACAGATGGGGACACTTAGATGTTTTGAATTGAGGTTCCAAATAATTTGTCTGGTCCTCCAGGTGGAAGGAAACACAGCTGGATCTTGAACCCAAGTCTGTCTGTCCCAAAGTCCAAGACTGAGTTACTGTTCCAAAAGCACTGGCTTTACTTTCATATTTAATATAATTATCATAACAGCTCTGAGACCAGGAGGTGAGAGAGGACTGGACATGTGCTAAGAACCGCCCTGGGCAGCAGCCAGTTATCCTGATGGCAGCTGCCTGCTCGGCCCCTGGGGGTGAGGTCTGCGGCCAACTCACCGTCTCATCTTCTAAGTCCCTGGTGATCTGCAGCTTGGCTCGGGATGATTCCAGCTGCTTCTTCCTCCTCTCCAGGGGCTCTAGGAGGTCCAGGAACCGCCTCTCGATGCTCATGTCTGTGTCTCCTGCCTCCTCTCCCAGCGAGGGCACCTGGGCAAGCAGCTCCCCCAGCTCCTCCTTCCGCAAGTTCACTTGGTCCTCCACACGCTGGGACACAAGAGGACAGTGTCGGTAACAGCATTGGCCCCTGGGAAGCCCTGCGTCTGCTTCATCATCCATATCCTTTCCATCCTTAAAGGTCCTGCCTCGCCCAGGAAGTCTCTCTGGATGCCCCACTCAGCCTTCCCACAGGTGCCTGTCCTATACTACCTGTGCATTTTTTTTTTTTGAACCCAGGACCCTGTCTCACCCACTGCAAAGGGGTAGGAAATGGGTTATCAACCAGGAGACAGTTTTGCTCAAGCCCCACTGAGAGGAACAGAAGGAGTCCTTACTTTCCGGTTTCAGATTCCCTCCCCAAGATCTCCTATTCCGACACCCCCAGTCTATAACCCCACTCACGTGCCTTCAGCTTCGCCAACATCCGGTTGACACTGGTCAGGTCCTTGCCGGGGTCATCAGACCGCAGCTGGTCCTCCATAGCACTGATCCACTTGTTGAGGTCGGCGTGGGTCTGTGAGCGCAGGTAGGAGCTCCTGGCAGCTGAGAGATGCTGGGCCCTCTCCTGTGTGGTGGCCTGAAGCTCATCCCAGAGCCGGTGCAAGTCTTCCAGCCTCTGGGTCACCCGAGCTGTATACTGGGTCTTCTCCTCCATCAGCTGCTTTCCTTCCTACGTGGGGAAGCAGAAGGGCTCACCCTCTGAGGCCCAGCAGCCTTGGAGTTGCCCTCCAAGGGTTGTAGTTGCCAGGGGTTAACTGAGGGGAGGTCAGGGAGGCAAAGAATGTGCCTAGAATGCAGGTGAAGCTCCGCTGACTCTGCACCCCCAGAGTTATTTGCAGGAGAAGATGTGACAGGGAGAGGTATGTCTGGGGCTAAGGACTCCGGAAGACTGTAGTATGGGGAGTTGTTGCTGACCAGGATCAGCTGATGCTAAATTATTTTTTTTTTTAATTATTTTTTAATTAAAAGAAAAAAAAGAAACAAGATCCACCCAGGTCCAGCCAGCATGGAAAGGACTCTACGCTCTCAACGGTCTTCCCAGCAGCTGTGCACTAGTCTTCGGTGATATCTTTTAGTTACTGGGTTTGTCTTACCGGGTTTTCACCTGCATAAATGTACCCTTTCGGGTGGGTACAGTGTAATGCGATTTGGGCCTAGGAATGTATGTTGCTAATAATAGCCAATATTTACTGAATACCTCATAAGCACCAAGTACTATGTATGCTAAGTGCTTTAATGTTCACAATTCCCTTGTGCAGGTACTGCTATTATCCTCATTTTTCAGATGGAGAGACTGAGGCTCAGGGAGATTGAGTCGCCGGACAGTCTGGCTCAGAGTCTACACCTTCGACCACTATGGCTGCTGCCCGTGTGGACCCTACACCTGCTTCTTCCTGGACAGCCACAGCAGTGGGGAGCAAAGGTGAGGGACGCCCGGATCGAATGCCAGCCACATTTAACTTGGGCCCTGGAGCGGGCTTGTTATAAGGGGGTCATCCTCCTAGTGTCCCCCTTCTATGAGGGGTGTGAATGACCACTCCCTGGTGGTCTTGCCCGTCCAAACAATGAGGTTGCACGGTCCCCTGGACCACTCTGCTCATCTCCCACATCCCCCTGCTCTCGGGCAGGACAGCGCTGGGACCCTGGTGAGGATAATGGAAGCACACGGAGAGAGCTGGTATCCCGGCACCAGAGGCTGAGGCACACGCCCATGTCTCCTCAGTGTCTGGACTGTCCCCAGACTCAGGTGCCCCAGTGGACACACCGATTCTGACCAGGCCTAACAGGACTGGACGTGGCAGGAGCACTGAAGGTTGGACTACTCTTTAGAGAAGTGTTTCACTTCCAGGCTCTATACTGTCCAGTAAGCTTCAGAAGGTGTCCGCGCTCCGTGTGAAGCCCCACTCAGGCACACACATCTGGGAAGAGAGCCCCCAGAGCACCCCACTCGCTTCACTTACCGCGTCGATGCTATCCAGCCACCCCTGGTGGGAAGCCAGGTCTGCCATAAAGGCCTGGTGCTTTGCCCACTTGTTTTGCAGGTTTCTGGCGTCATCATAGGAGACATCCTGAGATGTTAGCAGCTTGTCATTGATCCAGAGAGTGAGCTGTGGACAGAAGGAAGGAGTCCAACAGTCTTTGAGTGGACCTCTTTGGCCAGGGGCTCAGGGAAGGACCTGCTATTCACATGTTCACTGCAGGAGGCAGCCCAGGAGAGGAAGTATGAACACGGCGGAGTACTACTCTTGAAAATGCTGGGTCCCTGACTCTGAGCACAAGCAACTTAACCTGTGTTGTCTCAGGGCTAAAACAGCAGTACCTCAGCGTCTTCCCCAGTCAAGTGTACCCAAGTGACACCAGGGATAGTTATGCTTCTTGCCATTTTTCCAGGACCTAGGACAGGGCCTGGCCCGCTGAAGGAACTCAGTGAATGCTAACTGAATGGAGAGATAAATCCACCCCTTGGCAGTAGGGTGAGAAATCACTAATAAACACAGACAAAATGTTATCTGAAGAAGCCAAGGGCAGATCTTATAATTAACAATGAGGGAAGAACTCTGATGAGCACCCGATGTGTCCAAGATGTCCTGGCAGCAGACCAAGCCTGGTTGGTGCCAAGGGCAGAGGCAGATGGAAACAAAGTTGTTTGGGCTGAGAGGAGAGGGGTATGAGGATGGGAGAAAGAGAGAAGTCAGAGAAAGCACCATTCCACACAGAAGTACCACTCATGGAGGGGCTCCATGTGTACTCCAGGACTGCGGGTTAAAAACATTCCTTGCACAGCTCACCCCAGGCTGAGTAAGGACCTTCTGAGTTAGCGCTCCAACCAGGAGACTTGTTGAAAACACTACTGTCTCTCTCATCCCTTGAGGTTTTGATTCATCTGGGCCTGAGCAGGGCCCAGGACGTTGCATTTAACAAGTGCCAGGAGTGGCTCCATAATCTGCAGGGCCCAGTGCTCAAAATTATTAAGAATTTCAAGATGGCAGGGGCGCCTGGGTGGCTCAGTCATTAAGCATCTGCCTTTAGCTCAGGTTATGATTCCGGGGTCCTGGGATCGAGCACCGCATCAGGTTTCCTGCTCAGAGGGGAGTCTGCTTCTCTCCCTTGCCCTCTGCCTGCTGCTCCCCATTCTTGCTATCTATCAAATAAATAGATAAAGTTAAAAAAAAAAAAAGAATTTTAAGATGGCAACCACAGAGCATTAAAGCAAGCATGAGGCCCTTCTGAGCACAGGCCCTAGAAAAATGCACAGGTGGCATGTCCTTAAAGCCGGCCTTGATCAGGGCGCCATGGGACTTCCACAGAGATAGCCCTCAGGCCACTCTTTGAGAAACCCTGCCCTGGACCAGGCAAATTAAAATTTGTAGATTTGGGGAAAAAATTATACAACCCAAGATTCTAAGGATGACCTCAGAGCTCCCCTTATGAAATTCTAGACTCTCGATTTCTTTCTTTTTTTCTTTCAAGTTTATTTTTTTTAGTAATCTGTACACCCCAATATGGGGCTCAAACCCACGACCCCAAGATCAACTGATCCTGCTCTTCGAACTGAGCCAGCCGGGTGTCCCCCCAGCCCCCATGACCGTTCTACCTCTAGGGCACTTTGGTCCTAGCAGGGAATCTCCTGCAAGGTGGCCTGCCTTGCTGGAGCCTCACCTCCTGGCAGTTCTGGAGGAAGTGCTGGAGCTCCAAGTTGTCCTTCAGAACGATGGAAACCTCCTCAGCCTTCTCCTTGTTTTTCCTGTGCCTGGAAGGGAAGCCAGAAGCTGTTGTCACCACAGTGCTGAGCCCGGGGACCTTGCACAACATCACCTGCCCTACCTGGCTCTGGCCCTGTGACCTTGGGGGCGGAGAGTACCTGTCCTCGATCAGCTGCACCTTCTCCACGATCTTGTCTGAGTAGAGGTTTTCTTCAGCTACCAGCTTGTTTCCAGAGTCCACAGGACTCAAGACCTTATCCTGGTTGTTCTCCATAGATACCAAGAAGTCCTCAAACTTCCGGATTCCAACCTCTGCAGCTTCAAGGGAGTCTGGGGGCTCCAAGTGAGCCAGAGTATATTCCTGTTGAAGCAAGTTTCCAGACAAGGCATGGACACATGCTGGGAAGGCAGTGAGGGCACGTGCCAGGCAGAAGCACCCTGTGCAGCCGTCTAGGCTTCAGCATGAACGGTGCTCCCTGGAATTGAGCAAGGAAGAGACAGCACCCTTGGCCTTGCCCCCACCCCCACCTCAGGGGCATCCAGTGAACAGTGTGCCTGAAGCCACATGGAAGGGTAATGGCTTAGGGGAAAATTCACCTCTCTAGCCTGTTACTGACCCAAGGACAGGGCACAATTTAGGAAACAGGGCTGGAAAAGGCATGTGCTAAGGAACAAAGAAGATACCCCCCCAACTCTAGAGAGAGTCCTCGGAATCCAGAATTTGAGGAGAAAGGGGAACCTTCTTGCACTGTTGGTGGAATGCAAACTGGTGCAGCCACTCTGGAAAACTGTATGGAGGTTCCTCAAAAGTTAAAAATAGAGCTGCCCTACAACCCAGCAATTGCATTCCTGGGTATTTACCCAAAGGATACAAAAGTAAAGATCTAAAGGGGTCCATGCACCCAATGCTTATTTATAGCAGCAACGTCTACAACAGCCAAACTATGGAAAGAGCCCAGATGTCCACTGACTGAGGAATGGATCAAGAAGATGTGGGGTGTGTGTGTGTGTGTGTGTGTGTAATGGAATATTACTCAGCCATGAGGAACAATGATATCTAGCCATTTATAACAACATGGATGGATCTAGAGGGTATTATGCTAAGCAAAATCAGTCAGAGAAAGACAAATATCACTTATATGTGGAATTTAAGAAAGAGATGAACATATGGGAAGGGGGAAAAGAAAAAAAGGAGAGAGGGAAACAAGGCATCAGAGATTCTTACTGTTAAGAACAAGCTGAGGGTTGATAGAAGGAGGGGGGTGGGGGATGGGCTCAATGGGTGATGGGGATTAAAGAGAGCACTTCTGTTGAGCACTGGGTGTTCTATGTAAGTGATGAATCACTGAATTCTACTCCTGAAAAAAATATTGCACTGTATGTTAACTAACTAAAATTTAAATGCAAAAAAAAGTAGGATTTGGTCTCTGAGGACATTCATAGACTCACCAGGGCTCTTACTCTGAGAGATATCACCCTCCCCCCACGAGCCCCGAATACCTCTCCCTACCTGATTGCTGAGGATGGCTTCAGCTTGCTTGGCATCTCTCTGGAACTCCTGGAAGCCGAGGCACTGGGCGAGGGAGTGATTGCGGCTCTCCCACATGCGGCACAGGGCATCCCAGCCAGCATCCAGGCCCTCCAGCCTCTGGCGCAGGAGCTCGTACTCTGGGTCTGTCTGATCATGGATCACATTCTTCCCGGACTCCTTGACCTTCTGGAAGCTCTCTTGGTGACTGTCAATGTCGTCTTTGATGGCCACGTGCTGCTGTAGGAGCTGCTCGGCCTCCGGGAAAGACTCAGGCATGTCCTCGGAGGCCACAGATTTCTGGGCCATGGACAGCCAGGCCTGGAAGTCATCCAGATTCTGCAGGAAGGTCTGGAGCTTGCTGGCTTCCCCCAGCGAGGCTTCCTGCTCTTTCAGGGCTTCCTGCAGTTGCTGCCACAGCGTCTCCACACATGCCTGCCACTGGCCGATGTCCTCTCCTTGCTCGGGGTGTGAGGCCATCAGCTGCTGCGACTCCTGCTCCAGGGTACCCACACGGACCTGGATGGCGGCCACATCCCGCTCCAGTCCTGACAGCTTCCGCTGGATGGCAATGATGCCAGCCAGGTCCTTCATGGACCGCACCACCTGCATCTTGTCCTCGATCCACTTGCTGGTCTCCTCACAATCCACGCAGTAGTTTCGCACCCGGAGGGCTGAGTTCACTGCCTTCCGCCGGTCTGACACTATGGTCTGGAATGCCTGCCACCTGCAAAGGGGGACACAGAGACACCCTCTTTCTTTTGCCTTTTCTTTTTTAATTAACATATAATGTATTATTTGCCCCAGGGGTACAGGCCTGTGAATCATCAGTCTTACACAATTCACAGCACTCACCATAGCACACACCCTCCCCAGTGCCCATCCCCCAGCCACCCCAACCCTCCCTCCCCACCCCCCACCAACTCTTAGTTTGTTTCCTGAGATTAAGAGTCTCTTATGGCTTGTCTCCCTCTCTGGTTTTGTCTTGTTTCATTTTTCCCTCCCTTTACCTTAGATCCTCTGTCTTGTTACTCAAATTTCTCATATCAGTGAGATCATATGATAATGAGACACCTTCTTTAGCATTTCCCACAGGGCCTCCTTACCCAGATTCCCACCAGAGTCGCTCCCCATAGATCTTGTACCCTGAAAACATCATCTACCCAACACACTGTGATGAGTAAAACTCATTTATCCGATTTTCCCCAAGACAATATAAACTGTCAATCAGATCTTCCCATCAGCGGGGGGCAAGCAGTGATGTGATTCCAACCATAAGTAAAGGAACGAAAAGGACTCTTAGCTCAGCTCTGTAGGTAGTTGAATTTTGGGCAAACATAGAACTTCCCCAGATTTTTTGAAATGCTAAAAATAATTAGAAAGCTTCCATTTATCAACTTAAGGACAATTTCAGGCATAGGGCCCCATAGGAACCCATAGGTTCCCGCTAGAGGAACCATACAAATGCCTGAGACCGTGTTCAAAGTACTCAAGGCCTAAAAAAGTCACCTTGGCTCTAAAAGGAAACAGGCCTTATGAAGGAGGAGGGGGAAGGGGGAAGCTGGGGTTATAACTGAAACGGATAGCATAGGCTTAACCTTCAGACACAGGGTTGGCATGGAAACGGGAACTATGCAAAGGTCTGGCACATGCCCTGGGTCTGGGGTTGGCCAGAGCTCCCGATCATCCTCTTCTAAAGAGCTGTGCATCGCGCTGGCCCAAGACCACCAGGGACCCTTTCCTTGGACTCACTCTGAGTGACATGTAATATGTACGTAACATGTAAGCACATGGGAGTGTGCTGACTGCTCATTTGCTGAGCCCGTCTTTCCTGAACACCCACAAGGTGTAAGCATTATGTTAGCTATTGGGAGGATATAGTCCTGGCCAGACTCTGCCTCCCGGAGCGTGTGATTTAGAGAAAAATTAAGACAAGCTCCACAAAATAACTGTAGTATAGAGTGCTGTGTATAACGCACACACCAGGCAGAGAGGGTTAAGGGAGCTGTGAGGGTGACAAGGGTGATGGGGGCAGGTCTCGTGGCAGCCATCTGAGCGGGATCTCAGTGAGCACCTCTCTAGCACTGCCACCGTAGTGACCTACTTAAGGATGGGGCCCTGGCTATCCCACCCTTCTCTGTACCCCCAGCACCGGGGGGAAGGAAGCTGAGGGACCAGGTAAATGGCCTGGGGAGAGTGTACTGTGGGTCCTCCTACGGTGTGACAACAGCTGCTAGACAGGTCTGCGAAGAGAAGTAGGAGACAGGCAGGGGAGACCTGGGAATACCAGGAGAGAGAAGAGCAAGAGCCCAAAGATTTCGCAGCTTCCCTTCTAGACAGAGAAGTAGTCCTTCAGTTCTGGAGAATTCTGTGCCTCCGTGCAAGAAGCCTCAAGGGGATTTTCTAGGTTTTTCCTGGTGTGGACTCACTGCAGCCACCAGCAGAGGCCACAGCAAGCATGGGCTGGGAATTACGTATGGTTCTCCCTGCTGCGCTGTGTCCCAGATAAAACAAGTTGACAGAACCACTCCAGTCAGCCCTGGTCAGGCCAACTCAGAACCTCAGGTTTGGTCCTGGGCCCAAGATTATTAAAAAATATATATATATTGGTCAACTGGAATGCAACGGCAGAAGGCGATCACTTAATTCTTCAGTCAATGTCTGAGTGACTCCTATGTGCTGAGCTTGGCAGAAGATACTTCAGTTTTGTCCCTGTTCACTCATTCACTAAGCATTTATCAGGCAACTGTCCTGTGCCTTGTGCCAGGCACTGTTCTAGGCTCTAGGGAGGTAGCAACGAACAAAGCAAAGTCCTTGTTCTTATTTATTTGAGTGGGAAGGGACAAATAAATAAGTCCATGATTCATCCAAGTGGTGACAAACACGATGAAAAACTAGAGAGAGGTGAAGAGACAGAGGCATGGGGGCTGGGCGGGGGGGGGGGGGGAGGTAGTGGTGTTTTCAACTGGGTCAGTGAAGTCCGCTTCAATAAGCTGACATGGGAGCTGAGATCTGAATAACGTAAGGGAGTAAGTCATGTGTCTATCTAGGAGAAGAATATACCAAACAGGGTAAAGCTCAATTATGTGCTTGGTGCTCAAAGCACTGTGGGCAGTAAAGATACTGCTTTTACTTGCTTATAGTCCAGAAGGAAAGTACTTCAGGATAAAAGTAATTATAATACAAGGTAGAATGTAAAGCTCTAAACCAGTACAGAAGAGGGAAAGACAGTTTTTTTTCATCTTGGACACAGGAAAAAGAGGAACCTGAACTGGCCCAAAGGAGGGGCTGGATCTGGAGCAGAGAGATGGAGAAGAATGTGCTCTGGGGCAGAGAACTGTGGAGACTTGGAGGCAGGATTGTGGGCAAAGATGAACGACAGTTGTTCCAAAAAGTATTTGAAGAGCTATCACATGGAAGAAGAATTAGAATCAGTTTTGATCTCTCTAAAGGGCAGGGACAGAACCAAGGTGTACAAGTTGCAAGGAGGGAGATTTCCATTCAATTAGGGGGTCAAATCTTTTAACCCAAAGGAGTTGCCTCCAAATGGGATGGGCTGCACGGGGAAGGGGTGATCCCCACCCCTGGACGTGTTTGTGTGAGACACAGTGGTCTGGGGGCATTCGGCTGGACTCGATGACTCCTCAGGTATGTTTCAGCTCTCAAGAAAACCATCTTACCATTTCATGCCCCAGTTCTCTCTCACCTAAGGATGACAAGCGCCCTGATGTATTTCACTTTGGATGGCATAAAGCTTAGGGATCCGTAAAGATCATCCTCTGACGATAGCTCATTCAGGCAACAGATATACAGCTGACAAGTTCTTCCTGTCTGTCTTGCATGCTCACACACATACACACACACACAACATACCCCCACGCCATTACCTCCAAGCCCAAAGAAGAACAAAGGAGCATCTTCCCCTTCCTCATAAACCTCAGATTATAGAGGTTCTCTACTGTGCTGACCTCCTTTTATTTTATTTCCCCACACAACTGGGTCTTTTCCTAACTCCACCTCCCAGATCGCTTCCGACAGAGCAAGGCTCAGACACAAGTGTGGGGAAAGGGGCTGGGACAATGAGGAGCTGGTGAACACGTGGCACTGTGTGTGCGCGGCCCTGGGTAACAAACAGGAACACAGGCTGTCATGTGCTGTCCTCAGAGATCCTTGAGGAACTCATGGCAATTATACCTCAGACCGAAAGCACCCCATCTCCAAAGGCTCCTCGGGGCCCGTTTTTTTGTTCCAGCCACAAAGTGTGCTCAAGGCTTCCTGCTAATTCTCCTCGTCATTCAAGCCATCCTCATTATTGATGCTGCATTTTGGCACAGGCTGGAGCTTTCTTTTATGGACAGTACTTAAGAGCTCTCAGAAAGCAATTTTCCTGGCCTACGAATGTCTGGGGAAATGTGGCATGAGTAGCATATGGCCTGATGCTAACAACGCGTGCACTCAGAATGGCTCCTCCATCCCCCAGGATATGTGCCCTGCCCCCACGGCATTCACCGCATTCACCATGCAGGGCCTCCCCCTTGTAGCTACTGCTCCAGAGTCAGAAGGAGACTGGGGCTGAGAACGACAAGAGCTTGGAGGGGACAAAAGGGCAATGCATGGCAGGCATCCTGACATCGGGGTCACCCCCCAGTCGGTTGCCGAGAGAAGGCGCCGCCCTCAGCCCCAGCCCTACCCACGCCCCACCTGTCATTCAGGTGGTCCTGGTACTGCTTCACTTCCGCACTGCGAGGGTGGCCGCTGTCTACCAGGCTGTTGGCAGCGAGGTTCACGCCGTCAATCTGTGTCATCAAGGTCTTCATCTCCTGGTCCAGAATGTCAAACCTGATACGGACAAAGAAGATGACTGGGGAGGAAGCATGGGCACTTTGCCTACCTACCACCCAGTCTCTGGAATGTGGAGCTCTTGCTTTCTCCTTCCATCTCCAGAACACATTTGATGGGGTAAGGCGGCAGAAAGGAAAAAGATATGCTGACATACCCTATTTCCTGGTTCATGGGTTCAGTTTCATGGTTTAGGATTTCTTGGACCAGGCTAGTAAAATGCTGGTTGCTTACTCCATAGGCCACTGGCTCAATGGAAAGGCAGAGGGGAATGAAGAGGTGTGTATGGGGGCTGTTGATCACCTCAGAGAACACCTGCCATACCTCCAGGGCCACAGCTGTAGCCCTTGGGCCCTAATTTCATGCCTTGGCACCTTGCCCTGAAGGATCCCCTCCCCAGCCAGGTGCTCTGTCCTAGGAGAAAGGGGCACGGCCGGGGGCAGGAATGTAATTCTGAAAGTGGACCCTTCCCTTCAGCAACCTGGGCCCACTTCAGCATGCTCTAGGGAGCGGCCTCTCATGCTCCTCACCTCTCTGATTCTGCGCTTAGGAGGGCCACGTGGATGGGGGCATGCTCCCCCATGCCCGAGCACGGAAACAATCAGAGTACTGGAAAGGAGAGTGGCCTTGCAGCCTGGTGCTTTGGAAACTGGTCCCTGGGGTCCTTGGGAGTTCTGTGGCTGAGGAACTGCCATGGAAAGCTAGAGCTGATGGGGTTCTGACTTCTCACCTCCCCCTTCACTCAACAGTTCTGTTTTCCTCTGTGCTCTGTGTCAGGGGTTCTGTCTACAATTCATTTGAACAAAGACCGCTGTGGCTGAAAAGGAATTCAATACCTTGTCTAGAAAGACCCCCTTTATTTTAAGGAAGGCCCCACAGTGTAAAAGACCCAAAGCCACAGAGGCTGATAAAAACCCGTGACTCTGATGCATAGCCTCAGCCATAAAGGGCATCCTATCACCTCTCAAAGAGAACCTTGCTGATGGAGAGGTGGTTCCCACCCTAGGTGGGGGGTGGAGTGCAGGCCATAGTGGAGGGAGGTGAGGAAGAGAAAGTCGGACTCTGACCTGTGCCGTGCAACCTCCAGGTCCTCCAGTGTGTCTGGGATCTCCATCTGGGCGAGCCACTTCTCCTTCTCCCCCATCCACAGCTCACAGGCATCTGTCTCCCCAAACACCGTGTACAGGTCCAGGGCGTCCTGCAGCCTCTGCCGACGCAGGTCTGCCTGGGCCACCACCTGCTGGTAGAGCTCCCGGAGGGCCTGCAGCCGGTTGGTCACATCTGGGGAATCCCGAAACTCTTGGGGGAAGTCCTGGGCCTGCTGTTCCAGATGCTCCATCACCCCGCGGCTCTCCTCCAGCTCCTCCAGGAAGTCCTTGTGCTTCTTCCCGAGGGCCCGCGTGGCCCCCTCATCCTGCCCCACGTCTTCGCCCGAGAGCAGCCGGTGGGCGTCCTGCAGCCAGGCCTTCAGGTCGTCAGCGTCCCCCTGGAACTGGAAGAAGTTCTCGGCATCCTGGAGGTTCTTCTTGCGAAAGGCAGCCAGCTCCTTCAGCTGGTCCCACTGGGCGGACACCTCCTTGATTCGGGCCTCAATCTGTGGGTGCCCAAACTGCTTCCGTGCGACCATGTCCTCTGCCTCCTGGAAGATCTGCTTCAGGTGGGTGTCCAGTCCGCGGAGCTCATCCTCAAAGGCCTTGTGCTTGCGCTGTAAGATGAGCACACTCGTCAGGTCCTTGCCATAGTCCAGGGAAGAGTAGATCTGTTCCTTCTCCTTGATCCAGCTCTCGGCCTCATCCATCTCCCAGAAGAACTTCCAGAGCCGCTTCGACTGCTGCAGCTGGGCCTTCCGCCCGGCTGCCATGTTGCTCAGCTCCTCAAAGCACTGCTCCAGGTGGCTGACACGGTCCCGGATAACCTGGGGGTCACAAGGCTGGTATCCTGAGAAGAATGAGAGAAGGGAAGACAAAAGAAGTCAGGGCTTTGCTTGTGGGCAAGCTTTAGATCAGCTGCTAGGCTAGAACCCCATGATCTAGAACCTGCCGTCTCACGGGGGCTGTGGGATTACATAGCGGGCACAATTGCTCAGATGGCAGGCCAGGTTCTTTATAATTAGTTCCCACTAACACTTCAGGAGTAAGTTGGGTCTGCTCTCAGTAGAAACGCACAACAAGAATTTTTTTTTTTTAAAGGGCCCAGACACCCAGGAACCCTGGGGGCACAGTCGGTTAAGCATCTGAATCTTGATTCCAGTGCAAGGTCATGGATTGAGCCCCATGTTGGGCTCTGAGCGCTACACAAAGTCTGCCTAAAACTCTTTCCCTCTCCCTCTGTCCCTCCTCTCTCTCTCAAATAAATTAATCTTATTAATTTAATAAGATGAAATAAAATAAAATAAAACAGAATAAAAAGGCCCAGATTTCAAGATGACTCTTCAAAAAGGCAACAACTTCTTTTATTTAAGACCCAAAGCTAGAGGGGTGCCTGGCTGGCTCAACTGGAAGAGTGTGCGACTCCTGATCTCCAGATCATGAGTTTGAACCCTCTGTTGGGTGTAGAGATTACTTAAACAAAACTTTATTTAAATTAAAAAAAAAAAAGACCCGAGGCTAGAAACCTAGATTGTCTCTGTTGTATCTTGAACTAGCAGAGTGAATAAAAGGCAGATGATGCCTTGCTGGTGCTTCTAAACGCCTTCTGATCAGATTACCCAAGCAGCTGCCTGCTTCCTAGAGAATTCTGCTTTCCTTCAAGCTTCTTTCTTGCACCATTAGCTGATGGAAGAAGCAGAATTCTAAAGCTAGGAGACTGATCCACGCTCGGGTGCTAGAACGCTCAGCCAGGGGATGGAGAGACAGCTGCGGCCTCACCTTTCTCCTCGGTGAACTGCAGAGTGGCTGCGGTGATGGCCCTCACTTTGTCCCCTTGGATGGCGATGTCAGCCTCCATCAACTTGTGCTTCTGTAGCAAGTCCTCGACCTCCAACAAGTGCTTCCCGAACTCGGCAGACAAGAGGTGAGCCTGGCAAAGAGGACAGACCAGGTAGAGGGGACGAGGAGAGGTGAAGACACGTACCTGCTAGGAGAAGAGACCCCTCCAAAAGGAGTGTCCATGGTATTTGGGCCTGGGAGTCAGATGCAGCTGGAAAATGGATGCCACTCCGCGTGGAAGCTACAGAACAGGACTTCCTACTGGGAGTGCCTTTCAGAATCAGGCATGGAACATTTTTCAGAAGCTCAAGCCTCACACTTGATCTCCTGCATCTGTCTCAAGGTTTGGGGCCTGAGCATGTGTATTTTAAGAAAGCTCCATGGTCGGTCTGCTGGGCGTCCTCGGTGAGACCCACTGTGGTGGAGGGAGAGGAGATTCAGACTTCTTGGTTGCCCTTAGGCTGGGAGGTCTGGATTCGAACCAGACTCAAACTGTGATCACTCAGAGCCTGATTCTCTGGACTCCTGATTCTGGTCTATCATTTCTAGGTCCTGTAGGTTGGCACCTGTGCTACCATGAGCCCAAGATGTCTCGGTCACCTGAAATACTGTGGACCCGGGCTGGTGACTTGTCTGGAGCAGAGGGAGCCAAGCAGTTGCTAGGCAGAGGCAGCCACACACCGCAGTGCCTCAGTTTCTCCATGCTGGCTCAGGGTCATGCTTGGCTGGGAGGCATCTAAGGAAGCAGCACTAACTGCAGGACACCCCCTCCCCCCAGCATGGAGGTGGGCTCAGGGGCACGGGAGCGCGGGGACGGGCAGCCTCCAGGGCGCACCTTGATCTCGTCCATCCAGTCAATGCTGTGCAGCATGTCCTGGAAGAGCTTCTGCAAGGCCAGGGTGGCCTCGAGCCTCTGGCGCCGGGACCGCAACAGCTCCTGCAGGTAGCTCCACAGGCGCAGGATGTTGTCCTTGCGGGCCGTGATGCGCTTCTGGTCGTGGTAATTCTCCTTCTCCAGCTCCTGGGCCAGGTCCTCCAGGGCCTTCACCCGCTCCTCGTAAGCAGCCGTGTCCGTCTCGATGGCCTCGTGCTTCTTCTTGGCAGCCTCCACGGCCGCCAGGTCATACCCAAAGTTATCCTGGCCCACAGGGAGAAAAGCAGGCAACTTACTTGGGCCCCCCTTGGCTGGTCCCCTTAAACACAGAGAAACAGTGGGCCCCTTCTGAACAGTGGCCTGAAGGGAAAACCCATCGCCGAGGAGCTCATTCTGTGCTGTCTTTTTCAGCTGATCTTGTCAGAGCCAAGTTCCAAAGACTACATGTCTTATAGGAACCTTGAAAAGCAGCTCATAATTTTATTCACTGTGCCATGCGTGCGGGAATGCTGTGTGTGAGTCACTCACAGAGCCCTCTGGCGGCCTGCTGGCGCTCACCACCCTGCCTGGGAGGGACCTACCCGATTCTGGGCAGGAAGGGGCCGCTGCTCACTCAGGAGCCCTGCAGCTGTAAGCACATGGCTCGCCCCCATGTGATCGATGAGGCACGCACCCTCCAGTTCTCTCACAACACTGGCTTTGGCCTGCCCGGACATTTGAGTCCAGACTCTTAAGTGGGAAGCAACAGACGCTCTTATGGCGCACATCCCCGGGGTCAATTTTCAACTAGTGGAATCTGACCTGGCCTTTAGGGCCAGAGTCTGTAGAGAAAGTTCTTCCTCAAGCGTGAATCTGGATCTACCCAGGGCTGCAAGGCCTGTGGCGGGGCTTATCTGGCTGCCACCGAGAGGCAAGCTGGGTCTCTAGCCCCGCTGACCGCTGGGGGCTCTGGAAAGCTTCTGCCGCCTGCCATGCCCTGCGTGTCTCCCACTACCTGAGCCACGAGGCGCTGGTTTTCATTGAGCCACGTCTCCCTCATGGCAGCCTTCCGGTCAAAGCGCCGGGCCACCTGCTCCAGCTTCTCTTGTCGAATGAGCTCATTCCTCAGGGCCAGCTCCCGCTGATACTCAGCCTCCTCCAGACTTTCCCAGGCCTGTGTGGGGGATAGATGAGAATTCTTGGGGCACAGGGGCACGCCTGGACTTGGGGGTTCCAGCTCTTTTACCCAACACTGAGTGATTTCAGGAATCCAGGCAGAGCCTAAAGTTCAGCAAATCGTTTGGCTGCCAAAGATTTGGGGAGCACTGGTCCTGACTTCCCAGTTCCCTCCTCCCCTAAACCTGCCTTAGACTGCTGGCCTGATATAACATTACTTGTCTCTGTGGGAGTTCAGTACATTCTCACTGACTCATGGCTACTTTCATTGTGTTAGAACATCCAAGTGGTGCAAAGCCTCCAATCCCTGAACTATCGAAGGTGTTTCCCTTCTGTCATAAGCAGGTAATACTCATTCTATAGTCAGAGAAACTCAGGAATCTATAGAGACTAAGCTATAAAACTAGCTCCGAAAATGGACTCTGGGCATCTGAGCAGGGGGCTGAGCTAATGGACAGTGCGTGGTGTAGGACCTCTCAGAACTAGGTTCAGAGAGTAACCCCAAATAGCCAGCATGTGTAGTTAATAACACCAACAGAAAGTGGCTTGGTTTAACCCTGTCCAGTAACCATTCCCTGTGACCTTGTCAGAAACTCAGCTACCCCGCGGGGAATGTATAATGGAAAACACAGCTGTACCCGGTTGATGTCTGACACTAGTTTCCCATCATGAGGGGTATACACTTTCTGATTGTTGGCTCTCATCCGGGACTGGATGGTAAAAAGTAGGACTTCCAGATTCCCCTTCTCCTGGAACCTGTCAAGAAAACAGAGGGAGGGAGATTAATGTTGAGGTCCCCATTGCCAAATGTTTTGCTAGTCAACATGGAACCCTGGCATATCTTGGAGCTTAGATAGTGAAACATATTTTCTTTAAAAACAAAAAATAAAGAGGATATATAGGTTAATTTACCTGTTAAAACATCTATCATACTCACCAACTGTGATCTACTAGGGGCTGAGTCTTTAAAATACAAACCAGAAAAAATACAAGAGCCTCCACAGTGTTTGCTTGTCATCTGCTTCCCCAGGGGAATGGCTAACTGGAGGATTCTAGTAATTCCTGCAGACACCAAGAGTTTTACCAAGCAACACAGAGAAATCTCTTCCCTGTTCTGTGAACGATGAAGACTTCTGACTAGCTCTTTAGTTGTTTTTTTAACTGACGAGCCAATAAAACCTTAGAAGGAATATTAGCCACATAAGAACATACTGTCTTGAAAGCAACTTTCACCGGACTACTGAGCAGCCATCCAGACAAGTCCTAAAGGCCTGCTGCTTCTGAGGGGAGAGGAGAGGCTGCGCTCCAGGCGGAGAGCAGGTATAGATGAGAACTGACAGCAGGGTGAATGTCTTGAGACTCAGCTCAATGGAACTGCATGCTTTTACATTTCTGCATGGACACCAGTATCTGCCTACTTCTGCACCTCCCACATAGTGGTCGAAGATGGGCTGTCGACCAGGTCCCCACCTGAGGCCAGCCTAACAGAACTGACCATTCACAGTCATTTCAAGTGGGCTGGGGCCCAGAGCACCATCTACTCGGCCAAGAGGTAGCACCCCTGTGGTGTGCGACCTGAAAGAAGCCCAGGGGAGGTTATCTGTACTGAATTTAGGACTTTAAAAAAGTGGGTTACTGTCAGGCCAGAAATCGGTTACTTGCTTATAGTACATTTTAGACTCCGTGTCTCACCTTTCCCTGTTGGAGAGTCATGAATGAAGTGTGGGAGGTGAGGGGAAGGAACAGGGCCAAGGATACCACCGATGAGCTGGAGACTTGCTTCAGAAAAGCTGGACAAGCTAAGGGCAGGTGAGCTGGAATGCCCCCTCTGTTTGTGTGTCCACATGCCTATGGGTGTGTCTGTGCATGCATTCACACGCATGGGTGTGGTTGTGCAGACATACGTGTACTTGATCCCTCACTGGGTCTCACTGGGTGAAGCAGAGGTCCTGAGAGGTCCCCACATGCTCTGTTGATGAGCAGTGACAGATTGGAGAGAAATAGGATGTGTCTGGTCATCAGCAAGACCCCATACAGAGAGCCCTGGGGCTGTGGATACAGAGGTCATTACCAGGTAACAAAGCACAGCTCAGTGCTTCGGAGTTTCTCAGAGAGAAACTTTCTAGTACTTTCTCTGGTTACTCATCAATGCCCCTTTCCTCCAGGCTGATGGCTTGGGAGCAGGAGAGCAAGGGGGGGATGAAGGAGATGACAAATGTGATGCTCTCTCGTTTCTAGGTTACACCTCCGGGTATACTGCTCAAGGCCCAGAGCCTGGCTCTGCCTTTGGCAGTCGGGCTCCTAGCCATGGATGCCCAGCCTCCCAGAGCCCAGACCCTTACTTGGGGGGCTTCTCCACGGTGCGGTAGGTGCTGAAAGCCTGTAGCTGTTGTTGGACGCCCGTCAGGGAGTTGGCAAACTTGCGGCTGTTCAGGACGGCGATGGTCTGCTCAATCCACGTGAGCAGCTCTGTGGCCAGCCCACTATACTTTTCAATCATCTTCTCCGTCTCAATGGCATGGTCAATGACCTACGGAATCACTTTATTACTGATCCTTATCAGAAGATCAGTGACATCAATGAGGCCACTGGTGGGGCCACCTTCATTGTGAAGCCAGAGTGTTCCGTGTTGGGTTTGTTCCCTGAACTCAAAAACACTGCTAAGGCAGGAGGAGGGGACTGGCAAGATTCGCAGGGAGCTAGCTCCGCTGGGGTTCACGGGTAGCTCCACCTCTGCCCCAACCCTATAAAAGACTGGTAAGTTTGCTGGGCCAGGACATCAGCCACGAGGAAGGCTGAGGTTTTGTTCATTGTAAAATGCATTATTAGGAATCCAAGGCTTCTAGGCACTGCCTCTGCTAAACACCAGGCACACAAGGGTGAATGAGAAATGGTCTCTACCCTTGGGGTGCTGTGGACTGGCAGGGGAAAGGAATCTGGCAGGAGGGTCTGTACAGTGGATTGGGTTCCCGATACACTACGAGTGAAGAGGCCCAGAACCACATCCGACTAATATGTAGAAGCCCACTGTGTCCCATGGAAGTGTTCAGAAGATGGGGAAGAGGGGCTCAGAGCTGTAGCCCAGGATATTTTTCAGGACAGACCAGCAGCTTGCCTTGGAATTTAGCTTGGGAGCCATTAACGTGGCAGTGCTTGGCTTCGGAGGACGGTGGTGGGGATTGATCTGTCTCCCTTCCCTGCAGCTGGGGCGCAGGCACAGAGCTCTCAGGACAGGAAGGGAACATCACCGTGTGGCAAACAGGGAACCAAGGTGACACCCTGCAAATCAGCTCTGTACCTTGCCAACACGCTTGCCCTCTACCGCGAGCACCTTCATCTTGGAGAAGTAGTGGTAAAACGCCACCACGTAGGTAATGATGGACTTCTCATCGGGGTTTTCTGTGAAGACATCTGCAAGGGGAAAGAGTGCATGCTCAGGACCCAACTGGAAGCTGGAAACCTTGGGCTCAGAGGGTTCAGCTCCCTGTTCCTCCAGCAGGAAATTCAACTCCAGGTACCAAGCAACAACCAGAGGTTGAGAATGAAAGTGTGATTGTGATTTTCGCCAGAGGATGAACTCCATACTAGGACCACAAACGGTGTGGAAAGAGTGAAGAAGAAGGATCCATAGATGACAAATGGGCCCCTGGCTGGGCCAGGTGAGGGTCAGGAACCACCATGGATCTGAAGAGCCGGCCCGGAGCAGAGCGCTGGCCCAGCCACCAGCCCCTCGCTGTGTCCATGGCTGGCCCTGCGCCAGGCCCAGACTCCTCCCAATTCCCCCGGCAGTCCAGGGCTCCCTCTGGCAGGAACACTGCCTCCCTCCCAGCAGCCGAGGGCTGGAGCAGGTGCCGCTCACCTTCGGGGTCCAGGAGCGGGATGATGCCCAGCTGGCGCTCAGCCACCTTGAAGGCGTGCTCCAGGTTGTGCCGCGCGTTCGAGTCCTTCAGCTTATCAAAGTCAATCAGGTCAGGCCTGGGGACAAGGCCAGACTGCTAAAAGGCGGTGGCCGCAGCATCCCCCACCTACTGGGCAGCCCCAGCACGAAGCAAAGACACTGGACAGACAGCTGGGCAGAAGTGGAAGGAGGAGACAGAAGCAGGGGAGGGACAGCTGTGAGCACCTGAAGTGGGGGAAGGGACACAGGGCATGCCTGGGGTTTCAGGGAGGGAGGGAAGCCGACAGTGAGAGAAGGCTTGGAGGGACCTACATGCGGTGCGTGCTGTATCTGAGCAGCCCAGGGGTTCCGCCCTCAGCCCTCCCCTCCCTCTTACCGGTGCTTGTGTATCAGGGCGTTAAAGGCCAGGCCATCCTTCCAGCTGGAGGTGAAGTTGGTGACATTGACCTGGGGGTAGCTGTATCCAAAAGAAACATTAAGACCTAAGAGACAGACTATTTTGGGGTTCTCGAAAGTGTCAGAACTGAGGGACCCATACACGGGAGAGAAATGGATCCACCCCTTCTTGGGCCCCTTCAACAACAGAGAGCAGTTAAGCTACATGAAGAGGTTCCTCCCTAAGGTGGGCCCAAGACACTCACACACCCAACGGACACCACAGTCTGACCCAGGCAACTCTGGGAAGGAATCCTGAATTCCAGGTCTCCAAGAATCAGGTCAGAATACGTTTTGCATCTGTCACACTGAAGCTGCTATAGTTCTGGGCGATGGTATGTGTGTCCCTTGGGTACGGTGGTCCTTGGGGGAAGCAGGAGGACAGTGGGGAATGGAGTAGTGAACTGGTGCCCAGGGCTTACCCTGCTGTCTTCATCTGACACCACAACAGCAACGCGTCCTTGGCCGAGCGTGTCTCACGACCTTCCTGAGTTTGTACAACAATGTCCTGAATCTAGGGGTGCAGGAACGAGAGAGAGAAATGAGAGTTGCATCTGGATCCGTGCCTTCCTGTTCTCCCTGGGAAGCTCCTTCCCTCTTTCTTCCTTCTTAGCTCTCTATCTGCCTTGCCAACCCTGGGTCCCCGTGGCCTGTTTCCCCACCTTAGTTGGCTGTAATGGGCCAGGGATGTCCTCCTCATGTCAGAGGAGACAGCTCTAACTAGATAACTAATGGGATACTGAGAATAAATAAGATGCCCCAAATCCTCCTCTGAGGCACAATGTCCTGTAAGGGACAATGTGAAAACTGAAAGGTATTGGGTTTTGATTAGTATCTCCTCTTTCCTTTTCATTCTCCTCAGTTCCGTGGTCACTACTGTTTAACCATACACATCCACAACTGGAAACCCAGGGCCCCTCGGATGAGATCTTCAGTCTGTGAGTTGCATGCTCTCTTTATCCCCCTTTTCCTCCAGACCCTCAGGACTAGATTTTTCCTCTCCCCAAGCCAGCAGGTGGAAGGCCTTGCTTTCCTTCCCTTGCACTTTCTAAATTTCCTTACAAATAACAGACCTTGAATTTCAGGGAGGGAAGAGAAAAGTTTCTGATTTAAAAACAATCTAGATCTTCTATATTGTTTTTGTAAATTCTGAATCAAACAACTAAAAAAAAAAACAAAAAGTTACACATGTTGAGGGAAAGGGACAAAACCAGATCTCCCAGCCAGACCTCACCCCAGCTACTGGTTTCTATCTTCTCCCTCAAAAGACTACACTGTTGACTGAACAGCTCACCCCAAGCTTCAGCGATTAGTCAGTGCAGACGATGGTCACTACTTCCTATAAACACTGCCCCATACGACAAGTTTCTAGCCTCCCAGAACGTGCACAAACACTCACACTTCATTCACCATTTTATAAGGTTCCTAAGCCCTGGCCCAGAGAGGCTCCCCCACTCCCTCTGCTCCCCCAAGAACCTACCTGGAAGCGAAGGATGATGGTCCAGATGAGGCCCAGGACCAGGCGGTGGTTGCCATCCACGATGTCATGGGAGCCCATGTTTTCCAGGTGTACACGCTGCTCCTTGAGGAACTGTAGGGCCTTGTCCACATTCTCCAGGCAGTGGATGCGCATCTTCCCCTTTGTGGGCTTTGGCTGAGGGATGGCATTGGCCCCATGGGCATGGGCATGGAGGGACCTCACAGTTGCCCCAGAGATGGATGCAGCCTGGACCAGCTCCCATCATCTGCATCCCCTCCTCCACCCTCCTGGCCAATCTTTAACTCTCACGTTCAGTCCTTGATGCTTTTCAACTCCAACCTTCCTGCAAAGTTCAGACACTCCCCCTTCCTTTAGCACCCAAAGCTCTGTAATTAGGCTGCACTGGTACTATTCCTAGGTCTGAACAAAGACTTCTGAGGGGTAATAAATGCCATTCAAAAGCACTAACACATCAAATAGTTAATTGAGCACTTACTACATGCCAGGCACAGTTCTAAGAACTATTAACTGCTGGTCGTAAGAGCGGCTTTTTTTTTTGGTGATTGGTAACGGGGGCTATCCCACCAACCAACCTCTTCCATCCCCACCCCCAAATGGCTCCAGCCAAAACTCAAGGGGACCATCAAGAGGAACCACATCATGTAAAGGGTTCCCAGTGGTAACTCTTTCTAGTGGCCTTTCAACACAGGGCAAGAGGCAGGAGCCTGCAGTTAAAAAAATAATGGGAATATGTAGTACCTTTTCATTCAAACCCTGAGTATCAGGTACAGGTATAATTTTATACTTAGGGGGAAACAAGGAAAAGAAGGTCCTGACTGATAGAGCCAAGGTTACGGTGGAAGTGACTGAGCAAAACTTGAACGTTACTCTGGTTCTCCCTCAGAGGCAACATCACTGCCCGGTGGGTCACAACGGCAAGGGCTTATACTACATTTCCACTCATAAGGGGCATAGAATACACAGGAAATTATCTTCCATGCTCTTCTCTTGGTTCTAAGAAGGATGCCTATTTCTCCAGCTGGGTAACAGAATCTCTCTCAGCCCGCACAAGGACGCTGAGGTGGGTCCACTGCAGGCCAGCCACAGGGGCCCAAGTCCCCAGCGGAGGAATCAAGAGCTTTGTAAGGCTTTCGGGAGAAGCATGAAGATGCGGCAATGGCCCAAAGGTGATACATTCCGAGAACATGTCAGAGAACTCAGTGAGCCACACGGACATCTCACATCCATAAGTAATAAAACCCTGGAAGGCCGGAAGAGCTGGAAACACCCCCAGACCACGTCTTTTCTAAAGAGGAGGCACAGCACCCACCACGGGGCTCGGGCAGAGGGGCTTTACCAGCTTCTCTCCAGAGAGCACCTCCAGCAGCTTGATGAGCATGCGCCCATCCCGCAGGTCCTTGTAGAGGTCGGTGATGCGGCAGGGCACGCGAGCCAGGTTCGAGTTCACCCATTTTGTGAAGGTCTTCTTCTGAACAACTTCCCGCTCATCTGAGTGGGAAGAAGAGACTTGGGTGAGGTGCCTGGGGTTGGCATGTCAGTGTGCAAAATGACACAGGGCTGAAGGTTGTCTCTTAATTCCAGGGTTCCCTGATCCTTGGCAGGGGGTGCTGAAGTGTCTATTTCACCCCCTTCCTAGGAATGTTTGTGATCAGAGTGTAGCCTTGGGAGACATGGGTCCGTGTGCCATGACGAGGCAATGAAGAGATAACTTCCACCACCGCATTCTATGCATTGTGGCTACGCACCCCTAATTCAGCCACCTGTTTCCTGTGCCTGGCAGAATGCTGTCCCTTTGTACTGGTAAGCTCAGAATTCAATGCCAGGTTCACCCAACTTCTCATCCAACATTCTCTCTGCCTAGAACGGTCCCTCTTGCCCTTCCCCTCCTCCACCCCCTCCAACCAACTCCTATTTGTCCTGTAGAGGTAGGGCTTCTCCAAATAGCTTTTCCTGACCCCTTGGCTAGGTTAGGCCTCCCTGTGTGTGCCTTCACCCCTGAAATACTCATTTCTTATTTACAACTTGCTTCGCATTCATAGGAGTTGAAAGCCCATCTCTCCTTCAAGAGTACAGGTATCTCCAGCCCAGTGAAATCTTGTCTGGTTCACTTCTATATCCCTAAGGCCCAGAGCCTGGTATACAGTAGGTGCTCCAGAGCTGTACTGTAGTCGACTGCACATTTATTCAGCTCCTGTTGGTGGCAGGCTTGGGCTTGGTCTGATAATTCATAAAAGTAAAACCAACTATCTGCCTTCCAAGAGCTCCTTGCAGGCAGAGAAGAATGACAGGCAAGGAAGGGGTAATGTGTGATCCACACGAGGTCAGGGATAAGGGAAGCATGGGTTGGCGGCTATCCATCGCGTTATGCTGGATCTCTTGCCCCCAGAACGGCAGGCAGGGGTTCTCCATCTTCAGACCTGAGAAGTGGATATGACATCCCCACTCTAAACCAGCCGTCAGCCCAAACCAGGCTTCTCGCCCATGCTGTACCAGCTCAGGGGAGGTACCTCTTAGCATCTCTGTAAACGAGATGCTGGTAATCTGTCCAGTTTGAACAAGATGCTGGAGAGAGGGGAGGAGCTGGGACGGCAGAAAGAGTAGGGGAGGGGTAGAAGGTAAAGAGAGTGAGGAGAGTGGCAGAAAAGAGAAACAAAGGGAGAGAAGAGGGGAGGAGGGGTGAACTCTTTTTCTGCTGGCTTCAGTGAACAGTTTGTGGCAAGGGGTTGCAGGCATTGTGGTGCAGGAGCTGGCCTGGCAGTGGGGCTAGGCCTAGAGCCACAGAGGAACCCCGGGGAGGGCGTGTGGGGATCGGGCACAGCAAGGGCAGACTCAGAACAGCCTGGCCAGGAGCGAGGTCAGTACCCTGGGAGCAGCCCAAAATGTCTGCTCGGCTGAGCCCCAACCGTGGCAGGGTTGGCTTTTTAAATTATTAAATATCTGATTTAACAACAACAAAAAGAGGAGCCCAGCCAGCGTGGCCTCCAGGGTATAATTCTGGCGGCTCCTGAGGCTCACAGCGTCAGCTCCCTTCCTATTGCACTGCTATTTCAGTGTTAGGAACTCAGACACTTAAACACTTACTCATTCATTCAGCCAGTGTTTACTGTATAACTGCGAGGTGCTAGGCTCTGGGGGCAGGTGGGACTCAAGGGTGGGAAAGACAGCCCTATCCTTGAGGCAGACACACTCTATCAAAAAGAAGATGAGTGCTGGTGTCCCATGGAAAGAAGTCAGTGGCAGCCCTCGAAGTAAGACTTCCACAAAGAGGAATATTATTGCTGCTGCCTCTGTAAGTCTCACATATAAAATTAAAATGGCAATCCATTCATACTGGGCCTCTGGGCAAAGTTTCAGGGGGAAAAACTCTCCTTACTCTTTTTTTTTTTTTTTAATTTATTCATTTGACAGGCAGTAGGCAGAGAAGTAGGCAGAGAGAGAGAGAGAGAGAGAGGAAGCAGACTCCCCTCTGAGGAGAGAGCCCGATGCGGGGCTCAATCCCAGGACCCTAGGATCATGACCTGAGCTGAAGGCAGAGGCTTTAACCCACTGAGCCACCCAGGCGCCCCACCTTACTCTTTTATTGGCAGCAAATTAAACCACTTTCCTGATTTCAAGGACTCTTCAGTCAAATGTAACTGAAGTTTCAATGATGCATTGGACAGGAAGCAACGACATTTATTCTGGGGCGTGTTGGGATTCAACAGAACCAGTCACAACCCCATGGTGCCTTCCTTAGAAAAGAGATCTGTTTAAAGAAGGGGCTAGCCCTTTTTTACCCAAATGATGGTGGAGCTTTGACCAAGGGGCTGAAATGCTCGGAGCCTTTAGAGATCAGTGTATCAAAAACCCAAGGTGCTTCCTTCCTTCCTCCTTTTCCTGTTTTCAAGAATCCAAGAATTTTATTACATGGGAAACATGTACATTAAATGGGAAACCCATTTATTTGTGCTTGATAAAGGGTAAGGAAGTGCTTTTAGCTGGGGACATGGGATTTAACTCTGGGCTGCTGGGCTGGCATGTACATTAGTACAGATGTGTCCTCACTTACCCTTAGATCTCCCCAGTTTTGAACACAAAAATGAAGCCTCCTGCACCCCCAAAATGTTGGAGCCACAGGCTTAGAGCTCAGGGAGGCAGCTTCTTGGCTGCCTTTTACTTGAAGGTGAGGGCGAAATTACCCAGTATCCCCAGCACCCTGATACATTTTGCAGTGTTGAGACATGGCAAAGATTCCGAGAAGCTAATGATGATCCTGAGGAGAGAAAAGGCCCAGGGGTGGGAATTAATTTCCATTAGCTGTTTGCTCTGGTTGTTCCACATCAGCACGCTCAGCACACTCACTCCTAGCATGGCCCAGGCGTTCATCAGGAACCTTCCAAGTGCAGGAGAGGTGGTGGCCCAGGGCCAGCCGGGCTGGGAACCCAGCTAATGTGGACAGGCTGGGGCAATGGTCATGCACTAGGCCTACTATCCCTAGGGGACCTGGGCCATCATGCAGGGACCCTCTGTGGAATGGAGGCCTCAGCAAGGTCTAGCTCAGGGCCAGACCTTATTTCTAGACCCTTAACCCTGCCAGTGCAGGAAAGGAAGAAAATCCACCAGCATAGCCTGACTCAAAGCCAGAGCCTCAGAAAACCCTGCTGCTTCTGCCGCCCTCAAGCTTAGGGCATCTCCATTCCTGCCTGTTCCTCTTCCTCTTTTTTTCCTTCTCAGGCTGTGGCCATCCTCAGTCCTCCCCTACATGTCAGGGCTTCTCCTAGAAAACTCACCTTCTTCTCTGATCAGCCAGCTAGAACAAGTGTCTGGATATTGTGTCTGGGTGATCTTTCTTTTACACTCATTTTCAAAGATTTGGTTTGAGGTCAAATAAACTCACAATACCAAAACAAATATTTATCCACTAACAAGTGAGTTTATACATGGAAAGCATTTAGAACAGTGCCTGGCAAACAGGAAACTAAGCTGTAAAAGTCCTCATTGCTGTTAGCATCACTACTACTGCTATTAAAATGTGTAGGATCCTGTCCTGGATGCTGTGGGGACACAAGGCAGGCTCACTCTCCCCAAGGGCCTCATGATCTAGCTGAGGAAACAAGACAAAAACCCATAAGCAGTTAATTCTGTAACCACACAAGAGCCAAAAGGCAGTTCATTTTAACAATACAAAACCTGTCACAAGGTGATATTGGATTAATTACCAGATAAATGGCACATCCAGTAAATGGTCATGGGCCAAAGAGGAAAGAGGTCATTTCTAATTGGAATAGTCAAGATGGGCGGTTGGTGTCTCATGATGAATATCCCTTTGGATAGGCAGAAGAGGAGGGGGGCCAGGGAGGCAATACGTTCCCAGACAGAGAGGCATGGAAGGATGGAGCTTGTTTGGGGGCTGCTGGGTAGCCATAGGTAAGCAGGAAATATGTGGAAATAGGTTTTTAGCAGAATATGGAAAGTCCTGAATGAAAGTCTAAGTTTAGATTTAATCCTAGAGACCAAAGATACCACTGAAGGGATGGCAGGATCATTTTCTAAAATGCTAGTTTATAAGGCCCTTAATGATAACTTAAAAACAAAACAAAACGGTGTTTCAGCTTTAAAAAGTAGTGTGTAATAGATCAACAGAACAGAATAGAAAGCCCAGAAATAGACCTTCAGCTCTATGGTCAACTAATCTTTGACAAAGCAGGAAAGAATGTCCAATGGAAAAAAGATAGTCTCTTCAAGAAATGGTGTTGGGAAAATTGGACAGCCATATGCAGAAAAATGAAACTGGATCATTTCCTTACACTACACATGAAAATAGACTCAAAACGGATGAAGGACCTCATGTGGAAAGGAATCCATCAAAATCCTTGAGGAGAACACAGGCAGCAACCTCTTTGACCTCTGCTGCAGCAACTTCTTCCTAGGAACATTGCCAAAGGCAAGGAAAGCAAGGGCAAAAATCAACTAGTGGGACTTCATCAATATAAGAAGTTTTTGCACAGCAAAGGAAACAGTTAACAAAACCAAAAGACAACTGACAGAATGGGACAAGATATTTGCAAATGACAGATCAGATAAAGGGCTAGTATCTAAAATCTATAAAGAATTTATCAAACTCAACACCGAAAGAACAAATAATCCAATCAAGAAATGGGCAGAGGACAGGAACAGACAGCTCTGTAAAGAAGACATCCAGAGGGCCAACAGACACATGAAAAAGTGCTCCACATCACTCGGCATCAGGGAAATACATATCAAAACCACAGTGAGACACCACCTCATACCAGTCAGAATGGCTAAAATTAACAAGTCAGGAAATGACAGATGCTGGCGAGGATGCGGAGAAAGGGGAACCCTCCTACACTGTTGGTGGAAATGCAAGCTGGTGCAACCACTCTGGAAAACAGCATGGAGGTTCCTCAAAAAGTTGAAAATAGAACTACCCTATTACCCTGCAATTGCACTACTGGGTATTTACCCTAAAGATACAAACGCAGTGATCCGAAGGGGCACGTGCACCCGAATGTTTATAGCAGCAATGTCCACAATAGCCAAACTATGGAAGGAACCTAGATGTCCATCAACAGATGAATGGATAAAGAAGATGTGGTATATATATATATATATATAATGGAATACTATGCAGCCATCAAAAGAAATGAACTCTTGCCATTTGCCACGACATGGATGGAACTAGAGGGTATTATGCTGAGTGAAAAAAGTCAATCAGAGAAAGACAATTATCATATGCTCTCCCTGATATGAGGAAGTTGAGTGGCAATGTGGGGGGTTTAGGGGGTAGGAAAGGAATAAAGGAAACAAGATGGGATTGGGAGGGAGACAAACCATAAGAGACTCTAAATCTCACAAAACAAACTGGGGGTTGCTGGGGTTTGGGCGGTAGGGAGAAGGTGGTTGGGTTATGGACCCTGGGGAAGGTATGTGCTATGGTGAGTGCTGTGAAGTGTGTAAACCTTGCAATTCACAGACCTGTACCCCTGGGGCTAATAATACATTATATGTTAATAAAAAAACATAAGTAGTGTGTAAAATCTACATAAAGAAAACCAGAGGGGCGTCTGAGTGGCTCAGTCAGGTAAACATCTGCCTTCAGCTCAGGTCATGATCCCAAGGTCGTGGGATCAAGGCCACCTTGGGCTTCCTGCTCAGCGGGGAGTCTGCTTCTCCCTTTCCCTCTGCCCCCTCCCTCAACTCATACTATCTCTAAGAAATAAATAAAATCTTTAAAAAACATTTAAAAGAAAACCTGAATTTTCCTTTGTGTGCTCCTGAGGCACACAAAAGATTTGAACACGTGTAGAAAGGCACATCCAATTCTTGAATAGGAAAACTCAGTATCATAATGTTGTCAGTTTACTTTAAATTAATCTATATTGAATATTATTTTAAATATATTTAACTTGTATTATTCGAGGGAAACTAGAGAAGCTATGAGAAAACTCATTGGGAAAACAAAAATCGCTAGGGAAAGTCCCAAAAGAAGAGGAACAGGCCTTCCCAGGTGTTTTTTCCTATCAGATAGTAAGTCACAGCATAAATGTACAATGATAAAACGGTGTGCTACTAGAATATGAATAGAAATATCAATGGAACAGAAATAGTCCCAAGTACAGATAGGCATTTGATACCTGATAAATGTCGTATTTCAAAAACAAAGGGGAAAGAAGGATTTTTGGATAAACGGTGTGGACAAAACTAGATGCTATCCAGGAAAAATTCCTTAAATATATACCTCACACTCCAGGACAATTTCATTTGGATAAAAACTGAAATGTAAAAATGAAACCATAAAAATACCAAAACAAATCATGATTGAGTACTTTTTTTTTTTTTTATATAATGCTGGTATAGGACACAAAATCCAAAGGCATAAAATAAAAGATTGAAAGTTCAACTACATTAAAAAAAAACTTCAGGCAAAATTTCTGTTCCTCCTAATTAAAAAAAAAAAAACACTTGGGTGGGTTAGATAGGCACAGTCAAACAAATGACTAAAGATATTTGTAACTCACATCACAAAGGGGCAATTCACTTGGGATATAAGGAACATATACAAATTAACGAGGAAAAGGACCAACAATCCAGTAGTGAAATGGACATACGTATGTAAGCAAAAAGTTAACAAAAAACTGTAAAATCTCTTAAATGTGCACAAGTTTGTCCAAGGTAGTCAAAGAAGTACGAATTAAAAGTATAAACATATACACAAAATTTAATAAATGGTCCTTAATTAGTGTGAGCACATTAATCATAAAAGACATTTTTGAGACAACGGGGAAAATTTGAATATTAAGGGAATATTAGATTATATTAGAGTTGATGTCAATTTTATTTAGTCTGCATTTTTGCCAGCACATAGCTTTAAGCTAGGGGTAAAGGGAAGTGTAGAGGTATTATGGTTAGGTGGGACATGTTCTTGTTCTTCAAAGGTACGTGTTACAGTGTTAGGGATAAAATGTTGTGACGATCTTCAATTTACTTTAAAAATACTTCAACCCCTGAAAGTGGAGATGCAATGTTGGGGGTTTGGGGGGTAGGAAAAGAATAAATGAAACAAGATGGGATTAGGAGGGAGACAAACCATAAGTGACTCTTTTTTTAGTATATGTGCTGCCGAAGCGAGCACACCATAAGTGACTCTTAATCTCACAAAACAAACTGAGAGTTTGGGGGGAGAGGGAGAGGGGGGTGGGGTTATGGACACTGCGGGGGGGTATGTGATATGGTGAGTGCTGTGAAGTGTGTAAACCTGGCGATTCACAGACCTGTACCCCTGGGGATATAAATACATTATATGTTTATAAAAAAAATTAAATAATTAAAAAAAAATCCTTCAACCCCCAAAAAGGACAAGCAAATATGGCGAAAAATGAACAGTTGTTAAGTCGAGGTGATGATTCATTATACTTTTAGCTCTACTTTTTTGTATGTCTGAAATTTTTATACTAAAAGCAAAAAGTACAATGACATCAAGATACTGTTTCACTTATTGGGTGGGCACAGATCGAAAATTGTGATAAAATATGGTGTTTGGTTAAGGGCGTGGGAAAAGAAAACATTCATATGTTGCTAGAGAAAGTAACAGAGGCAATTTTGGCAAGACTTGGCAATTTTGGTCAGAATTACATATGCACATTTTTGGACCTAGTAATTCCACTTCTAGGAATACGTCCTACAGATAAACTCATATATTGGGAAATAATCTATATATAAGGTTATTCATTACATTTTTAAAAAGAGACAAATACTGGAATGTTCACTAATAAGGGATGGTTAAATTAAAATTGTATGTACATACAGTGGAATACTTAATTACTATTAAAAAAAGAGGTTGTTTATATATTAATAGAAATAAAACAATCTTCAATATATCTTGGGTTGGGGAAAAGCACATTATACAACAATGTATAGTAAAAAAAAAAAGCTGGGAAAATAATATAGACCATTTGGTAATACATACATAAAATATTCCTGGAAAGTTGCATGAGAAACTGATAGCATTGGTCCTGGGAAAAGAACTGGGTATCTGGAGGGACCGAGGTGGGAATAATACTCATTTCATGCATCTTTTGAGTGTTAACCATTGGATGTACCTATTATTTATTCAATATAGAAATACATTTTTTCCTTTCCTAAAGAAAATATAAACCTTTTTTTTTTTCCTCCTCCTCTCTCCAAGATAGCCCAGTTCCCTTGTGTGTCATTGCTCAGGACTTTTCACCAGACAAAAATCACAAGCATGTTCACCACCTGAGCCATAAGAGAGGTGGAAGGGAGAGAGGGAAAAGGTTTATGAGGTGAGGAACACTCCCTACACCCCCTGAGAACAGAGCTCAGGAGGGAGAGTTTCCCTCCGCTTCCCTGACCACCACAGAGCTACTCTCGGAGGTCTGGCCCTCTGACTATCCCCGAAGGTTGTTTCAAAGTGCAGCCCTCTCCCCTTGGGGTCAAGGTTCTTCCTCTGCTATGTTATACCTTCTCCAGGCTTCCTCTTGGCTCCTCCTTCAACTTCCCTCCTCCTTTGGCCCCAGCACACCTGCCGTCGACCCCACCCACTCCAGCATCTGGTTCACTTCCTGACATCATGGCACCTGGCAAGTTTGTTATCAGAAGTCCCAGGGGGGGCTATTTTAAAAATAAAAGTTTCTTACACACTGGCTGTTCTTAAGCCAAATGGTAAGGTTGAACTATTTTATTTCTAGGTCTATGCACATCTAGTCCTTCCTGCCACATATATATTTCCTAGTTCTTCCTGCCACCTATATAATTCCTTGCATGCGTGCTTCATCTCTCTCCCTCTTTTGTCTGTTACAAATCTGCTCTCAAGAGGAAATAGCAACCTAAATATTCAAAACAGGATTATATGATCATTTTGGTACTTATGAAGATATTAATAAGGTTGTAGAAGACCTTTCAGAGGCAAAAAAGGATATTAGAATACATTTTAAGGGAAAGTTCAGATTATAAAACTATATGAATAATATGACCCTGGTCTTATAATTTTTAATATCCATTTAAAAATGAAAGCTTCAGTTGGATGTTGTTATAGCTGAGTGGTAAGACTGTGGGTGACTTTGCTTTTTGCTTATCTATAGTTTCTAAAATTGCTGCAATGAACATGTATTCCTTTTATAATAAGAAACAACAGATGTCATGAAGAAAAATAGGATATAAAGCTCATAAACCCTGAGGAATAAATGACTGATGAAAAGTTACAAGGTTTTTGTTTTTGTTTTTTTTTGAGGAGACCTGCATTTTTACCAGTACCCAGCTCTAAGGTATGGGTAAAGCTTGGTGGTCAGAAAGACAAGAGGGAGAAGAGGCATCACGGTGGCCCATGGACCCCTAGCCTGGGCCTGAAGCCAATCATTTAACGTTGAGCACTTTGCAAGTTCACAGCTTCAGATTTTTCTTCTTCTCATACTAGGGAGCCGAGAGCTTTGGGAACCTGAGTGAGCGATACTTGTAACTCCCAGGAACTTGTGACAAACCTTGAAGATATAGACAGCAATGCTATAAAGCCTAGCATAGCGGCAGACCCTTAGGGACACATCATAAACCATGTTGATGACACAAATTCTACCCCATAGTTTAGTTTGGAGAGGAACTTTTCTTTCAGCCAACCAACTTTCAGCACACTAGTATTGCGAATGGCTAGAACAGGTGCGGTAGCCAGGTAGCCCTAAGGCCGCTGGGATGATTTTAACTCCTGGGATTTGGTCCTGGAGCTCCCTGCTGGGCAGCCTCGGGAATCTTTGGAGAGGTGTGGTGATAGCTCTGCCTGGCTTCCTTCAGAGTGGGAGGGGCCAGTGAGATCATCTGGATAAAGAGCGCAGAGACCACTCAGCAGCGTGGGAGCACCAAGCTCTGTCCTGCATGCAGGTGGTGGCTGCGAGGAGAGATGACACGGAGAACACAAGGCCACAGAGGTTGAGATGGTCTGGGACTCAGTTTCAGCCTAGCCTTTACTGAACTGAGAGAATTTCTGGAGAATCTACTGATTTGCTAAAAAGGATCGATTATTCTCTTTCCCTAAGCCAGGAACCAAAGCTCTATGGCTCGGGGTAGAGGCATATGGTCAGCGCTACTCTAACAGGTGACTTCTTCCCAGGCTGCCAAAGCTGGAAAGGCCTTGTGCATCGTCTAGGCTCAAGCCCCTTGTTTCTCAGGTGAGGAACAGAAAAGTGACTTGGCCAAGGTCACCTAATTCAGGAAAGCCCATGATAGCGCAAGAGGCCAGAAGAATGATAACGTGAGGATGGCTCACTTCTCCCTGTCCGTGGTGCCCAAGCTGGCTCATGCTGCCGTCTTCTCCTTCCCAGACTTTTGCACAGCCTCCCCATAATGTGTTCCCCCCACTGAAGTCAGAGTGATATCCAAAAACCCAAATGTAACCATGCTTCCCTGTGAGAACCCTTTGATGGCAGAAGCAGCTCCATCCTTCTGGCCCTCTACTGAAGGCCTCAGTTCCTGTCCTGAGCACCTACAGCGCTCTCCGCTACAGGCTCCCATCCTTTGACCCTTTGACCCTGCAGCTTCTTTGCAAATAGCCTCCTCATTAAATCCCTCAGCCACCCTTCCTCAGTTTCCTGCCAGGACCCTGAAGATACCAACTGCCTAGAAGAGCCCTGTGATGTGGCTCCTGCCTGCCCCTCCCAGCTCCACCCCTCTTTCCCCCCATGCACTCACTCCAACAAGCCCCACTCCTCCTTGGATGAGTTAGGAGCTGTAGGTTATGTTAGAAACTCATAGTTCTCAGTAAATCTTCATGGAATTCATCATACTTTGTCATCATGCACATATGTCTACATGTACAGAGACACGTGTGATTATTTGATCCACTTCCTTCTCACTGGACTGTAAAATGAGATCTGGTTTCCAGAGTCTGAAGGCCGAAGGGTTTGGAGGCAAAATGCTTCTAGAGACTCAGCTGCTTCCAGCTTCCTTGTCACTCTCCCTCAGTGACACGATAAAAAAGGAAAAGGAACAATTGCTACAGATGCTTGGAAACAACTCTCCTGGTGTCTCTTTGGCCAAGCAACACGCAGGGGGTGCCCAGCTGGAGAAGAGGGAAATGGATGCCAGCTGCTTTGGAAGCCATAAGCACAGTCAAGGTCTGGTGTCACAGCCTGCCCTTGGGAATGAAGCGGACAGACCACAGGAATGTCCCGAAGATGGAGGGGCCTGTGCCCGCGGCTCACTCAGACTGCAAGGCACAGGGAGGGAAGAGTCTTATTTTAACCTCGGTGTATTAATATTTGAAAAGCATCTTCACAATGATAGATAGCAGTCACCCAGAAATGGGGACAGCTTTGGTTCTGCAAAGCATTCTCAGAGGAAGAACAGCTTTTCTGGAGAGGGGAGGGAGCCAGTGGGAGAGGGTGCTCCGTCTGGAGCACGGGAGACCACCCCGACTGCATTGCACACGGGGGCACACTGGCCTCTCACTGATTTGTCTGCAGGGGTCACCAGCAGGTTTATCTGAGCAGTGGCGTTTCCGGAAAGGAGGGGAAACTCACAATGGCTGACCTCCCTGAAAAAGCTGCTGAGCCAATTATTTTTTCTTCTGACAGTATACTAAAACGATTGCTGATGATTATACATATTTCTATGAATAGTATGTTTTCCCAAAATATAGTCTCTCCACAGAACTCCAACTCATGTTTTGAAAGCTGAGGGGAAAACATTTTTAAAAACCCCTCATTAATGACACCATCTGTGTTCTCACAGGTAGCTTAAGAGAGACATTCAGAACATTAACACCTGATGCCTTGGTCTCCGGCAGCTGCATGTGAACTTGTCAACTTAACAGGCTGCCAAGAAGCTGCAGAATCCTGTGCCTGTGCCCCACCCCCCTCCACACACACACTGTGGTGAAATCCTGCTCTCTGAAAGACATCATTCACCCTCTGGACACAAAGCCCTTCTCAGGCAACTGGGGCACCTCTGAGGCACCTGGGATCAGTGTCATCCTGGTGCACGTGAGGAAAGAGGCCCAGAGAAAGGGCAAGCATAACCTTTTGCTACCGAAGTCAGGAAGAAGCCCATACCACCCTCTCTCTGGAGTTTCCAGGGAGCCAACATGGGAGGGCAGGGAGTAGCAGGGTCGGAGGGCCACTGTTCTAAGGCTCTGGCGGAATATCTGTCAGTCACAGAACTTAAACTTGGGGCCTGGGCAAAGTGGGTCTGGAAGACATTCAAGGTTTAAAGTGGCAGCAACTCTGTGCTTCAGAGCACAGGGACACAGCCCGCTGTGCACCTGCTGCCTGTTGTTCTCTGAATTGTCCTCAACCAACCTCACCACGCGCGACCTCACCTCCTGTTTAGTAAGAAGGCTACAAAGACAAAATGCAGAAAGGAAAGGCATCTCTAGTGTGAAACACCACTTGGATTCTGATTTAAAGGCAAAACCAGAGTGGGCTACACCAATTTGTGCCCTTTGTTTGAGAAGGATGGCTCTGTGTTCCCTGGGCCACAGAAGAGGATTATGGGCATGTTGGACCCGCTCCTTCTCACAGATCTTCACCCGAGGGCCTGGACTGCTCTCGGCACTGCAACCTTCCAGATGCCTCTGTGCTCTGAGGAGCTGGAAATCCTGCAGTGGGTGGCACTTGGGATGCCCAGATACCAATCTGAGTGGGCAAGGCAGGGGAGGCTCATGCACAGGGTTTCTCTTTTGGGGGACATTTTTCTGTTGCATTCCTTCTCTCCCAACCCTGAGGCAGTGTTCTCACCCAAATCAGTGGGGCACCAGGACAGGTGCAAGGGGGCAGGCAGGCAGAAGCCGCCTCTGGGATGAGGAGAGAGCATAAAGGACGGGCTTTTCTGGCTGGTAAATTCCCTGCAGCCTGCAGTGCCTCATCCCTCATCCAGACAGCCACAAATGTTTACCGAATGGCTCCCAGGACGAAAAAGAGGAAGGACAGGAAATGAGGTGTAAGCAAAAATAACAGTGGCTCTAGGAGACACAGGAAGACTTTCCACTGAGATGTGAAGGCTGGACCCTCTTGGAGGAGGTAGAACTTGAGCTTTTCAACTGCACCCTTTCCCCTAAGCTTTCAAAAATTAGGAAGGTGAGAGACATAGTCATCAAAGCAGAGAACCACCCCTGTTCAGGAAGACGCCTCGGGGCTACCAAGCACTTAACCTCCTGAGGTGCTGTCAGCTTTCAGACGCTGATGTGGAGAGCTAACATCTGCCCAGGGACCTACTGGACAAATACTCCTGCTTGGAACCCCCACCCCCACCCTCCTGCGGCACTGCTGAGGTCAAATCCATCCCTGTCCAGGAGCCTTCTGCAGCATTTTCTTGCCCACCTCCCCCTTCACTTTAGTCAGGCTTATCCACAGTGTGGAATCCAGTGATTCATTTGGACAGAGATCAGGTGTTTGTATACCAATGTGGCAGTTTCTACACAGAATAACCAGATGGTTTGTTTATTTCAGTCCAGGGAGGGAGAGTTGGGAATGGTCTGAAAGGCAGAATAGAGAGTATTTCCTTTGCAACTGAGAGGAAGGTGACTTAAGAGGCAGAAAAAAATGGAGTCCACTTAACCAACTGCAAGTTTGCTAACCACAGGCAACTAAGTGGAGAAGGACCCAGAGAATCTGCCACATGAGAAAGAGCATCTAATAAGCCTCATCGTCCTTTGGTTTCTTGGGCCTTCTGGGTCACCTGGCTGATGGCAGAGACATGGCTGGGATCCTGGCTGAGCAATCTTAAAGAGAAAGATCTACAAAGCATGGGGCCTCGTCCCTGTGGGCACTGGGTCTCTGGGGACTGAGCCAAGAGCTCCAAGCACAAGCATTTGCCAAATTTCCCTGGTCCCTGGCTCCTTTTTCAAACCCAGGCTAAGACAAAGGAGGGTGGGGTTAAAAAGGAACAAACTGGCCTAGGAACAGGCCAAGATAACAGGGACGGTGACTGAGCTAATGATCCTGAATATCTGAAGTTAAGAGAAAGGACAGTTAGTATCCTAACATTTTTCTAGTATTTTATTACTAATAAAAGACTTTCATAAGTTTTATCTTACTTGACCTTCACACCACCTGTGGGAAAGTACTACCATCCGCATTTTATGAAACAGGAAAATGATTCAAGCACCATGGCAGTAGCATTAGCGGTGGAACCTGGGTCCTGTGACATTTTCCTCCTCACCTCAAGACCTTCAATTTCAGAGAGAAAAGGCTAGACCCATCTTTCCAACCTTGCCACATATACCTACAAAGCAGATGACCGCCATCTTGTAAGAAACACAGGACCAAACACCTTCCTTGCCAGAATGCTCTTAGGTGTGGGGGAGTGGCTGGAATGAGAGGAACCAGAGGCATTTCTGATTCCTCAGTCTCTGTGGAAACACTGATCCCCGCCTAGGCTGCCAAGGCAGCCCCAAAGATAATACTTTAGAGAAAAGAGTCAAGAAACTGGTGGAGCCTGACAGCCCTTTGCTGTGCTCTGCCTACCCACCAGAACAGGTCCATCTCACCTCTCTACTTTGAACCTTCACAAAGCTTTGGCTTCTCCCACAGGTCAGTCAGAGTGGACTGTCAGGAAAGTCAGTAGACTTAGGTTTGTTTTTAAAAATAGACCCCAAACTCCCAAACTGCCGTGGTTACCTGTTGGCCAGATGTTTTAAATCACGTCCAGGCGTGTAATTCTGCACTTTGCGGTCCCCCACCCAGGGGGCAGTGGGGGTGGGGGGTGCATACAGAGTCTCAGTAGATGAGCTGCAAGCTCTTAGTGAGACCCAGGTAAGGCAGATGGAGGCTCTTTCCCCATCAACTTGATCAACTTAATTCCACCAGTTTCCCAACTTGCTTATTAGACCTGGCTGCCACTCACACTGTCCAAATGGATGAAGCTATGTCATGCCTGTGTGTCACCCTTCACTTCTGAGGGTCTTCTCCACACACGAGTCCCTGATTCTCCCTGCGCCTCCTCCTTTGCTCTCTCATTGCCATTTAATTATGTGACTTTCCTATGGTTCTACTCTAATTCAACTTAAGCTAATTAATTATGAACATTGTTCATTTTCCCTAATAGATCATAAACTCCTTAGAGACAGATACCATGTTGAATTCATCTCTGTGATTTCTTCTCCATTTTCATGTCTGGTCAAGAGTTTTAGCTTTACACAGAGTAGGAGTACAATAAATCACAGTTAAATGGAATTTACTTTGGTTTCTTTAAAAAACAGGGTGTCTGTGAAACATATCAAAGGATCCCTGCACAAAAGACAGTTCTACTCCTCTTACTGTCCTTTGACAAGACTTATGGAATCCCACTCCCCCTCTATCACCAGGGTCACTGCAGTCAGGCTCAGCAGGCTCTGAGACATAAAGAAGGTAAAACCAGAATGACAAAGACAAGGGTTCCTAGTTTGCTTATTTAAAGAGGTTAAGATTACATAAGCAAAGCAAGGGACTGGTGCTGTTATCTGTCCTCAAGGGAAATCAAGGAAGGACTTTTTAAGGTAGAGAATGGGGAGGGGGGGATGAAGGAAGAAGAAAGGGAGTTTCCTACAAAGAACAAGGGCACAAGAGCTGATGGCTGAGACCTGCATGGATTCTCCATCATGACAAGGGAATGAGACACCCCATTTCTTCTACAGAATGGGAAACCCAGACACTCCCAAGGTGAAAGGCCATTATGGTCCCAGAGGGGCCTAGGGCCCTGCTCATTCCTCAGTGTCAGCTGGAGACTGAGGCTTCTGGGAGCACAGTGGAGGGAGAGAAGGGAGAAGAGTAGTACTAGGAAATTTGGAAAGGGCCACTGAGTGATGGAGCACTGGAAGGATCACTCTAGAAAGTGCTTATGGGAGAGGCTGGGTCTTTCTTACAAAGTGAAGATGGAGACAGCTGATGATGGGGCAACAAATCTGATTTGGGTTAACGGCTGGTGGAGCATTCCATGACTGATGGAATTCACCTCGCCCCCTTCTGCCCATCCACTACCCCACAGAACTCAAACTTTCTTTACTGGCCAAGGACTTAGCACCAGAGCATAGCTTCCCTGGGCAGGCTCCAGGGAGGCAATAGTCAAAGCGGTTGCTAGGAAAAAATCCCAAGAATCTCATCTCAGCCAGCAGGGTGGATGGAGGAGAAACCATTTCTGCTGGAGATTTAAGTGCGAGCTTGTGCACACTCTCTCTCTCTCTCTCTCTCTCTCTCTCTCTCTCTCTCTCTCACACACACACACACACACACACACACACAGAAATCTATTATGAACCTGCTAAGTAAAAATCTAATTCCAGTTTAAGGATAAGAGGTTTAGTCCAGAAAATCTGGCTTCCTGAGCCACTATGGGGAGGATGTTATCTGTTCTCAATTTCCTATCAAATCACTCTTTTCTTTCCGGACGACAGCGAGGATGGTAATAGTTTCTCTTTCCAGGACCAGGCAGGAGACTGAGTGCATCAGGAAGCCCCATGGACTGCCACCTGGCCGTCTAGCCCCTCAGACACTCCTTCACCCAGACTTTTTCTTCGTTGGGACTCTGGTCCCAGGTCATTCAGGACAGCGGAACAGGGCAGGGCCTACCTTTCACCTCTTCCCACCTGGGATGAAGTGAGAGATGCCTGGGAGCAGAGGCTGCCTGAGCCTGTGCTCCCTCCCAACAGGGCTAGGTCTCTCTGAGCCACATAACTGTATCTCCATCACATCCCTGCCAGGGCTCATGCCCGTTCACATAGAGGAATGTGAGACTGAACCTGGGGACTATGAGACCGGCTCCTCTAACCCCCACAGCCCCAAATGGTACCTGCCAAGGCCTTGATCCGGGACCTCTCAAAGAGCCTGGCTGAGCTGTTGTCATTATCCAGCTCATCGTCCGGGGCAGCCCAGCGGGCATTGATCCGGCTGTACGGTGGCTGGTTGCCCACGTTTTCAAACTCCGTGGCCGATGTCATGTCAGCAGGCTCTCAGCAGTTTCGCCTGCCTCAGTCTTCATGGAAGGGTCCCTAGGGGGGACAGCAACACAGTCAGAGGGTTAACTCCCCTCCCTTGGACTTTTTCTCAGGGTAAACTTCTTTGGAGCATCCAACAGGGATAGGTCCTGGAGGGAGCGGCACACCATGCCAGCAGCCGGGCCATGCTTCCCCCCCGGGTCTCTGGGTTATAGAATATTGCAGCGGCAGCAGCGGCACCCACAGGAACGGCGACTGTGGCAGCAGGGATGGAGAGCTGCATGCAGAAAGGGTCAGGACGACCAGCAGGTGGAGACGTCAGTCGCAGCAAGACGGCTTCCTCCAAACCTGCGGCCACCACAGCTGCAGGAGCGGGGGAGAGGGGAGGCTCTCTGGGAGCCAGGGGGCTGGGCAGGGTGGGGGATGGTGTGGAGGGCTGGGGGGCGGGGCTGGGCAGAAGAGAAGCTCTACCCTTTGGACTGGGGCCAGGACCAAACCTGGAGGGGAGATGGGGACAGGAAGGAGAGGTGAGAAGGTGGAAGTTGGCTGAGTCCCGCTCAAATGTGCATCAGTGGGGAGAGAGACCAAATGTGAGATGCCACGGATGCCACGAGTCCTGGCAGCTGCTGGAGAAAGTGGACTTTTCTCAGAGGCTGCCCAAGATCCCTCCCAGTGCTTTCCCAGCAGCAAATAGTTAGAAAGCTGAGCTCTTGGTTTTGTCTTCTCTGAAATGCAACCAGGTATGTGGACAAGGACTTCTGCTGAATTCCAAATCAGACCAAGGAGCCCAGATGACTTGCTGTCCCATCAGGCTCATCAGTGTGATGTGGGGGTGGTGGTGAGGGGATCTCATGGATGGTGGAGCCATGTGTGTTCACCCATGCAATGCACGTGGGCAGCAGGAGCTCTGGGTTCTCACTCACCTGTCATTTATCATGTTTGCTCATTCATCTGTGATTAATTCACATATGTACCAAGGCCCAACCAGAGGGCAGGCACTGTGCTAGGCAGTCAGGAGCAAGACCGGAAGTGCCCTGTCCTCATGGAGTTTACACTCTGGCAGCAAGATGCCCAATTAAACAAGCAACTCCAGTAAGGTATGACGTGTGCCACCACTGGGAAAGAACAAGGAATGGTAGACAACTCATGTCACGTCAGGGGGAGGGAAGTCTAAGCTGGTTCCTAAAGGGAGCTTAGAGGCATTCTGTGAGGGGATAAATGGAAAGGGACAGGTCTAAACAAAGGGGATAAAGAGGAGGTACAGAGTTCTGAAAGTGAGGAAGAAAACACGGCAACATTTCAGAACCTGATGCTGTTACTAGAGGGTGAGGGCAAGGTCAGGGAGAAAAGGGGGACAGGAGCTAGAGGTACAGGGCTAGGTCCTAAATGTCCTGGGCCTTTGGAAAATGACAAGCTTTCCTTCAGCCTTAATTTCCTCACCAATACCTGCCTTTCAGGCAACTCCCCAGGGAGCTAAAGGGATTCAGGAGATCAAGTCTCTAAGACCCAATATGGAGCCCAGAGAACAAAAGGGGTGGAGATGGAGAGGCCATGAGGCAGGAAAATGCCAAGTGTGAACAACCAGTGAGCTGTGAGGTATACCACGCCCTCCATGAATGTGTGCACACACATACCACACTCCCACACTCATACACACACACTCCAACACACACACGTGCACGGACACCCACACATGGGCACACACATCTAGCACACACTCACACCCCCAAACAGGAGTACATTGGAAGAAATGACACAAGCTCACCAATCCAAGTGTAAATGCAGTGCTGCTGCCCTTATTTTTCCACCACAGAATCACTGCAGACTCCTTTTCCCCGGGCTGATTAATCAATCCCACCACATCCCTTTGAGGTAAGACAGGAGCCAGAATTATCCATCTTAATTGCACAAGGAAGAAAACCAAGGCCTCACACTGGATGAGGCCTTCCCAAGGTCATCTAGGGAATTATTGCTACAGCTAGGGCTAAAGCCGAAGCCATAGCCCATTTATCCCCTTCTACTCGACAGCTTTTAGGGAAGCAGATTAGATTTAGGCGGGAGAACACGGCACATGGGGACAGAGGGCATTCCTCCGCTTTCAGGACCAGGCAAGGGTGTTTGTTTCTCAACAAAGGGGAGGTGTAAGGTGGGGAAGCCAGTCCTCATCCCACAATCCCCCACAATACCAGGCCTGTGCCCAAGAACACCCTCATCACTTAGAGCCCGTTGTCTTCCATAAATGGACACGGGACTTCCAGGGCTGAGATTTCTCACTGAACTGGTTGGGCAAAGAGCTGGGAACCACTCCCTCCTCCCCATGCTCCCCCCAGCTTCCCTGAAGGGGAGGCTACTGCTGGCTCCCAGCTCTGCACAGGAAGACTGACAGGCTGACCACCTCCCACTGGGCCGCAAGCCTGTCCAGTAGCCCCCGAGAAGGGCCGAGCTGCCAGACGCAGGAGGTGAGGTAAGATCAGATCCTGCTTGCAGGAGGTAACTGGACCCTGGCTCTCCTTCTTGTCTTGGGTTATTTTTAAGAGCGGCTGAGAGAGGCCCAGGCCACGGGCTGGTGGGAGGGTGGGGGATGAAATTACCTTTGCCACGGCTCCGTAAATAAGTCTGCCCCAGAAAGATGAGCCTGAGCAGGCACACCAGCAGGCCCAGCATTCGAGACAAGATTGATGGCCCCAGGTGCAGAAGAGCAGCCACTAGACAGCAATTCATCCTGCTTAAAGACGCCATGCCTCCTGCCGCTGTGGCTCAGAGAAGGCAGCGGCCAGGCAGCAGCTTGGTCCAGAACATAACACAACACAAGTGTATGTCCAAATAACCAAGTCTAGGGTTTTAGGGGGTTTGGTTTGGTTTTTAGAACGTCGGGTCCCTGAAGACAACCACCAAAGCAAGAAGACTCAGAAACTCAAGGGAATTCCTCTTTCTCCTGCCTCATAACTGTGCCCACCCCAGGGGCCTGCCCAAACCGCATTCTGTCAGAGCTAAGGAAGGGGGCGGGGTGTGCTCAGTGGGTCAGCAAGGAGAGAATCTTGGAGAATCAGGTGTGAGAGACAGAAGAAAAGAACATCTGAAATCAGGAGAGCTACATATGGTTATTCCAGGAAAACAAAAACAAAGGCAAAAACAATACCTACAACCAAGCTTGACCCAGGGCTTTCCCAGCATCACCCATGTCAATTTTCATTACTGTCGTGATATCCCTTTGAAGGCCTGACAATAAAGAAACCAACATGACTGAAAAGAGCAGTGTATGGTGGGGGCTCATGGTGGAGACACCTAACCAAACGGGAGTCATGGAAGTGATACTTAAGTTCTTATCTGAGGGGAACCTGGAACTCAGGTAATCTAGTCACATTTTTAATGATATAAGTCATCTATGCATCTAGAATGGTCTTTCATAAGTATGGAAGACAGCAAGTACGTGACTAACATTTGACCTTAACCTGCACCTCACTCCCCTGCCAGCAAGCCCAGGAGAAAGGGCATAAGAAGAAGTTCTTTGTCCTCTCACTACCCACCCCCCAGCAATGCACCTCAAGCTCCTAAGAAGTCCTTCTCCCAACCCATGCTTCCCCAGACCCATCTGCTCCAGTTTCTGTCACCAGGCAGGGACTTCAGGTCCACATGACACACTTATCAGAACACAGGTGGCTCCTCTCTCACCTGTGTGACTCTGGGCCCAGCAAAGACCTCCTTCCCTGTCTATCTACCTGCCTATTGCAATGGGACAGGCCAGAGGCTTACCCTCACCTGCCGAGCTTCTGCCACTGCCTAAAGCCCAGTTATATTTTGATCAGGAAGGGTTCCTAGAAGACTGGCCCACAGCTCAGGGCAGAAAAGCTCATCTGATTGGACAGGGCACTCACAGAAAGAGCGCCTACTTGGTAAGTGGATTTCACAGCTTCACTGCCGAAACCCTTAGCTCCACCCTTCACAGTGCGCCCAGGACCTCATCTGCTTCTGAGATCAGGTGTGAGGCCTCGGAATCTCAACCTCATGTGCTATGCCCAGTTGAGGCACCCGGGAACCCAGGAAGTGGTGGCAGAGGTGGCGGCTTCTCTCCCACCTGCAGGGGGCTGCTGGCGCCCAGCTCGCACTCGCTCCAGCCCTCCCCCAGCACCAGGGGCAGAAGACGAGGGGTGCGCAGCTCTTTTCTTCCCCACCCTGCCTCCTCTTCCCTGGGTGGCATGGATGAGAAGCAGCAGAGCCCAAAGCTCTGCTTCAGGACTGGGACATGGGGGGAAATACAGGAGGAGGCTGCTGTTCCTCCGCAGGGTCACAGGTCACAGGCTGTTGCGATGCAGTCTTCCTTCAACAGAGAACTGAGACCCATCCTACCTTTAATTTTCTCTCTAGCTGTAAAGTTGGGCTCTTCCTCTGCTTTCTATTTTGTCCTGCCCCTTTCTGCTACCCCAAACCCGCTTTTAAAATATTTTGGTACTATGGCAACCCAGGTCAGGAGATTAAATCCTGAAGTTTCCCTGGTAACTTTTCTGCCAGTGCATTTACTAAAACAGAACACCCTCCTACTCCCTCTGGTAGTAATCTCACTGCATATTCACAGACACCTTAAAGAACAAATACATACTAAAATAGCACGTGAACCCAAGAGACGCCCAGCACAGAGTACACTAACTCTATCTCAAACCCTAACCTCCCGCCCACCCCCAAGCTCTAGTCTGGCACCTCCATCTGTCTACAGATATCACCACCTAGAAGTCACAGCTCCATCTCAATATGGCTAAGCCTGAGCACATAGCTCCCAGGACAGAACAGAGCAGTTTGAGGACCATGAGGTGACAGTGAGGCCCAGTGAGATAAACATGCCACCTGTGGGTGACCCTTCCAGCAGATGGACTTCAGCAGCAGCACCTGGACCATGCTGCTCCCCCTCCCCAGGGCACACTGCTTTTCCTACACTCTGCAGTTCCCATTCCGAGTGGCCCTGGCTGCCAGTCCGTGAGCCGCAGAGTACAGTTAAGCATTCCTCAAGTGTCAAGATTCCTATCCATGGCGGCCACCATCAAGGATCCTGATGCATTTATGAATCCCTGGCCATTCTAGCCCACTGCTTCCCCAGACCCTTCTGCTCCAGTTTCTGTCACCAGGCAGGGACTTCAGATCCACATGTCACAACTTGTCCACTGTTATCATGGAAAAATCTCCTAGTAAGAACTGGCTCCAGTTAAGCTGCAGCTGCTGGAACGGGAGTGGGGATCTAGTGGGATCATGACCCCAGCAGTTCTTCTAGATATTTGGTTGGGGAACAGGTGCAGCTCAGCATTGATATAGGGAGGAATTGCCACCTCAGCCCTCAATAGCATCTATCAGCACCTCACGTCCTACACAGAGGCAAATGTCCACTGGGAATGGTTAAAGGAGATAGGAGAGATGATACTCTCAAAATACATTGTTTTCAAAGACTATCTTCCATTGGGATTCTTGGGCTCAATATCTACATTTATGGAAAGCAATTACAACACAGTCCTACCTCTTATCTTTCTCAATTCACTTCCTTTCAGGATAGCCACTGGTCTCTCTCCACAGAGAGGAAGAAACCTCTCTCCGCACCCCTGCAGAATAAGTAATATTCTATGGTAGTCGAATTACACTTTGAATGCCCAATTTCTCTCCTTCTATGAAGACTTTTCTAGAATACCCACAGTGACCTCTCTCTTCTCCGATGAAAATTGTTGGAGAGGTAGTAAGGTCTCAGTGTTGGAGATGGTTAAGAATAAGTTGAAATAATTGATTTGAAATAATTATTGAGGTATTTCTAGTGAAGTAATTGATTCAGAAAAATATAAAAAAATAAAATAATTAGTTTAATGGAGAACTACGAAATGGAATCAAGTTCCCAACACTTGAATTCACTGATAAATCTTAGTATCACTAACAATAGATACTGGCTGTCTCCTGATATGATGCAGTATGAAGGATAACACAACGAATGACATTCTTGCCAAAAAGGTTGGACCTCAATCTGATCAATCTTTAGAGTTAAGTTCTCCTTAAAGGAATACGGGAGACCAAAAGACAAGCTAAAAGACAATGTGAGAAATTAAGAGACAGACCCACAAGTTGGGACATTCTTCAGACAACTGACACTATTTCTTCAACAAGTCAATGGTTTTAAAAAAATAAACAAAAAAGGAGGTGAAGAGTAGGGACTGTTGTAAATCAAAAGAGACTGAGGAGATGTAATAACCAATGTTATGAGGACCTTGTTTGGATCTTGAATCAAACGACTGTCAAAACACATTTTTGAGACAACCAGGGATGTCTGAATTATAGCCTCAATATTGGATAACTGGAAATTACAGTCAATTATGTTAGGATGTGTTAATGGCATTATGGTTCTAAGAAAATAAACTTTTAAAAAAGATTTTATTTATATGACAGAGAGAGAGAGAGAGCAGGAGAGCACATGCAGGGAGAAGAGCAGGGGGAGAGAGAGAACCAGACCCCTGCTGAGCAGGGAGCCTGATGTGGAACTCTATCCCAGGACCCTGGGATCAGGACCTGAGCTAAAGGCAGTTGCTTAACCAGTTGAGCCACCCAGGTGCCCTAGAAAATAAACCTTTTTTAGAGATGCTGAAGAATGTAGTGTGGAAGGGGGGGCAGACAGGACAGATCATCTGGGATTTGCCTAAATACGCTACAATAAAGTGGGAAGCAGATGAGGTAGAAAACCCCTAATAACTGTTGACTTGGGATGATCTACACATGTGGGGGTTCATTCTACACATGTGGGGATTCATTCTACTTTGGATATAGGCCCAAAAATCTGCACAATAAAAATGTTCACTTACCATTAAACTTAAATTTTATCAATTTTATATTTACATATTTATATATTTTATTATAAAAAAGTCATATACCCTAGGTACAACTGGAACTTAGAATACAAGTCAACCCCTTATCATGGCCATAATGCCTAGCATGGTTTGACTTTTGCCTTCCTCTCTAAGCGCATCTCTCCATACTCACTACCTGCAACCCACAAGCCTTTCAGTTGTTCCAACTTGCCATTTCTCTGCATGCTGTGCCCTTTGCTTGTGTCACTTTCTGGAGTATCTCTGCATGTCTGGTCCTTTAGGTTTCCTCTTATTTTTTAAAAAATTTTATTTATTTATTTACTTCACACACACACACACACACACACACAGAGCACAAACAGTCAGAGTGGCAGGCAGAGGGAGAGGGAGAAACAGACTTTTCACTGAGCAGACAGCCCAACAGATTCCCCGTCCCAGTCAGTCCCACATCCACCCAAGTCTCATGGTTATTTTCAGGTGAGGCCAGATCCTCACTGTCTTGCCTTCTGTCCATCCAGCCAAGCTTGGGAGGAAGATGAATCTTAAGCTTTTTTTCCCTTTCATTTTCATTTTAACATGCTCAAATCTTCCCTATCTTAAATAAAACTCCTTGCCCTATTTTCTCTCCCCTCTGTCAGAGCCAAACTTCGTGACTAATTGACATATGAACAGGTGACTTACAAGAGGAAATACAAAAGAATAAAAGCCTGTGAAGAGATACTCAAGGTTATTAGTTACCCAAGAAATGCAGTTTGAAGCAAAAAGGAGATCCTATAGGCAGACATTATAAGCTGGATAATGTGAGGTATAGGTGGGGATGCGCAGAGCAGGAAGCTTGAGTGAACTGGCCTAGCCATTCCAGAGGGCAGTCTGCCAGTTCTCAGGCAGGTTACATATCTGTAACTCTGTTTCTGGGCCTAGAGACCAAAGAAACTCTCATGCAGGTCTGAAAGGGGTCATATGCCCAAAATTGATTATGGGGGTGGTGGGCAGGTGGAGATAACCCGTGTGTCTGTTACAGGGGGGTAAATGGTAAAATGTGGTGAATGTACAATGGAGGACACATAGCAGCACTAGAACACGGTGCAGGATAAAATAAATAACAGAATGAGATCTATAACACACCACTGAATAATTTTAAAATACCTGCATATAAAACAATATACATGAGCACATTATAAACAAGAGAAAAAACACTTAAGCACATGAAAATGGCCACTTCTAGGTTGGAATGCAGGGAATGGAGAAGGAAAATGAAAACAAAACACCAAACAAACAAACAAATAAAAAAACCCAGTCTGGTTAAAAAATGGGCAGAGGGCCTGGTTAGACATTTTCCCACATAAAACATAGACACATGACACATGAAAAGGTGCTCAACCTCACTCAGGATTAGGGAAATGCAAGTCAAACCCATAATGAGATACCACCTCACACTTTTTAGAATGCTGAAATCAAGAAGATAAGAAATAAGTACTGGGGAGGATGTGGAGAAAAAGGAACCTTGTGCACTGTTAGGAATGTAAATTGGTACAGCCACTGTAGATAACAGTATGGAGGTTCCTCAAAAAATTAAAAACAGAAGTATCATATGATCTAACAATTCCACTATTGGGTATTTACCCAGAGAAAACAAAAACACTAACTCGCAAAGATAATATGCATCTCTATGTTTACTGCAGTATTTACAATAGACAAGACATGGAAGCAAACTAAGTGTCCATCAACAGGCAAATGGATCTCTCTGTCTCTCTCTCTCTCTCTCACACACACACGCGCACACACGCATGCACACACACAGATGAATATTACACAGCCATTAAAAAGCACGAAATTATGCCATTTGCAACAGCATGGATGGACCCAGAGGGTATTACACTGAGATAAGTCAGACTGAGAAAGACAAATAACATATGATTCAATTCATAAATGGAATCTAAAAAAATAAACAAACAAAAAGCAGAATCAGAACTATAAATACAGAGAACAAACTGATGGTTGCCAAAGGAGAGAGAAGTGGGGGCTTGGGCAAGCTGGGTGAAGTGCAGGGGGAGGTAGGCCTCCAGTTATGGAATGAGTAGGTCACAGGAATGAAGAACAGAGCATGGGGAATGCAGTCAGTGATCTTGTGACAGCACTGTAATGAGCCAGATGGTGGCTATACTTGAGGTGAACATAGCATAATGTATAAACTTGTCAAGTCACTGTTGTGCACCCAAAGCTAATATAACATTGTGTGTCAACTACACTTAAATTAAAAAAAGACTTGTTAAAAATAAAAGAAAGAAAAGAAAATCAATCAACCACCAACCAACCAGGAGAGGGACCTTGCCTAGAAACTGAGTTATATGATGACCTCTGCTCCTAATGTAGAAATAGATATATTATATTTACATTTAAGAGAGCTTCCTCATCCCATACAAAACTCACTCTTCAATTCACTGAAATCTGGTTTCCCCAATCACTTCATGAAATTATTCTCTCCAAAGGTCACTGAAACCTCCCTTCCTTGTTGATTAAAATCACAGATGCTTTTCAGGTCTTACCTTGACTTCTCAGCAGCATTAAGCTCTGTGGACCATTCAAAAATTTCCTGAAGTTACATCCTTTGTCTTCCAGGACATGCTCCTTGTTCTCTCTCAACTTTCTGGTCCTTCTTCCTTGGCCTCCTCTGTGGGGCTTTCTTCCTCTACCTGTCCCTTGAATGGTGATGTTTCCCAGGGTTCTACCTTGGGCCCCCTTCCCCTTCTTCCTCTGTCTATGCACTCTTCTAGGCTATCTCCTTCACACTCATGACCTGAATTACCATCTCAAACTACTGGCTTCTGAATCTATCTCTTCAACTTCCATCCATCACATCCAACTGCCTTCAGAACATCCACGTGGAAGACCCACAGGCCTCTCACACTCAACATGATCCTTAATTGACCCTATGACCATCCCTGTTCCAGTTTTTCCTGTCATATTCTTTGTCCAACAATATCCCAATGATCCAGACCAAAAGCTGGGGTCATATTCTACCCTTCTCTTTCTTTTCCAGTATCTCACCTACTCAGTTCCCTCAGTATCTCTCAAATCTCTATTCTTTGTCTCTACCTTTCCACACTTCTGGTCACCACCATCTCAAGTCTAATTGTTTCCCGCTGATTTCTTTGGATCTATATTTGCCATTTTGCCTACTGTATCAACCCATCCTCAATACTGTAGCCAGAAAGATCATTTTAGAATACAAATATGAAGATGTCCCTCCATACTTTAATAGCTCTTCTCTATCTCAGAAGAAAGTTTAAAACCCATAATAAATTGTAGTCAAAGAGCTCCATGATCTATCATCTTACTGAACACCATTTCCATCCAAACCTTCCTCCTAACTTCCCCAGCTTCATATCCCCACCATAATGAACTCTAATTATATTCCTGGCTCTCTCTGATCAAGCTCTTTGCACATGCTAAGCCCAGAAAACCTTCCTTCTTTTTTGGAATAATTTCTCTTAAAAAAAAAAAGATTCTATTTCTTTTAGAGAGAGAGAGAGCAGGTGGGGCAGTGGAGGGGGGAGGGAGGGAGGGAGAGGAAGATAGAGACAGAGAGAGAGAGACTGAGTGCAGAGTCCAACATGAGGCTCAATCCCAGGACCCTGAAACCATGACCTGAGCTGAAACCAAGAGTTGGACACTTAACCAACTGCACCATCCAGGTGCCACTTGAAATAACTCCTTGCCCTCAGAACTATCTTAGCCATCACTTCCTTCAAAAAACTTCCCTACTGGGGTGGTTCAGTTGGTTGAGCATCCAACTTCTGAGCTCAGCTCAGGTCTTTACCTCATGGTCATGAATTTGAGCCCTACATTGGGTACGGAGCCCACTTAATGAAACAAACAAACAACAACAAAAGAGAAACTTTCCCATCTCTACCACCATCCCCTGCAGCTGTGGGAGGTGAGGGTGACTCTTCTAGGTTCCCATCACACTCAGTGCTCATGTTCATCAAAGTGCTCAACTACACTGTAGGATAATAATCTACTTCTCTTCCTTCCCAATAGACTCTACTTTACTTGAAACCAGGGACATCCTTATTCATTCTGTCTCAATTAGCCTAGCATACTGCCAGGTGTGTGAAATGAGGCTACAAAATGTTGAACAAGTAGATGAGAACTGAGAAATGCAGAGCACTGCTCCCTAAGAGCATAAGGGCGCCTCCTGCTGAGGACATACCAAGGAGGCTAATTTAGAGGTGAAGGTGGTGAGGGGACTGGAAACATGCATGAGGCAGCAATGCCAGGGATTAAAGCTGGGCATCAATGCCCTGACATTTGTCACTGTTGCCCTACTGTCCCACCCACACATTTCTGCCACCTCCTCCTTTCTGGCTTGACTGTGGTGACATGAAGGATGCATAGTGACAACAGGGCCCAAGCTCCTACAAATCGTGACACCCTTCAGAGTAGCTCTGACTCAACCATGCCTCAATTTCCTCACCCAAAAACACTGATGAAAGCAGAAGCTTCTTACCCAGAACTCCTCTAGACAGGGAAACCTACCCCACTTAGCTGAGAAGTCTTTTACTTATTCTTTCTTGTGCCACAGAAATGTCAGTCACAGAATGGTTTCTACCCATACATCTCTGCCATGCAAATGAAAAGAGCTATTTAAAAAGCTGAACCTATAAATAATATATAAGTTATGGGTGCCAATTTAATTATTCATTCATGTTGGAGCTTTTAAAATAATTAAATAAAAATTAACCTTTTAAAAGTTGCTCAGGCCCATAAAGACTCCTCAGGGAATAGATGTTGGCCAGAGGATTTTCCCATCCTTGGCCATGACACAAGCCCAATACAGTGGGAACATCCTCTGGAGACATATGGGAAGTTGCCTGCAAGGGGCAGCTCCATTCTTGCAGCAGAAACAAGTGCGGCTGCTTCAGACCTGGCAGTTCCCAACGTGCATAACCTCTCAGGCCCACAGAGAGAACACCTCTCGGCCACTAGAGTCTATTAAGCCCCTTCCCTGGGTTCTGCTGATAGGGAAGCACCAGCTGCTAGATCATGCAATCACTCTGCTGCCTACAGTCCTCAGGGAAAGTGCTTGGCCCTTGATAGGACTATGTAGCAAATTCCAGGGCTAGAAAGGGAACCTGGAATTTATTAAGACCTTTATGTATACTGCCCCATCTAATACATACCCACACTCACAACTGTTAAATATTATTGTAATTATTGTTATTGTTGTTCCTGCTCTATCAAAACCATTGAAATCCTAACTCCTGTAGTAGTGCATTCTTCTATAAGTCACTTAACTACTCTGTACCTATCTCTCCATCTGTAAAATGGGGGAAACACCCTGTGCGTCTGTGGTGGAGGCTGCTGGGGTCTAGCAATGTCTGATTTCTACTCTTTCCTCAGACGACTTGAAGGCATCTTCCTGTCACCTTGGTGTGGTTATGTGATTAAATGAGCAGATGTGACATGCACCACTTCAAGACCTGAGCCAGAAAAATCTTCCCATAATTGTCTATTCTTCCCTGAACTCCTAGAACCTAGACTACTGGGCCAAGGTGGAAGGAGTCTGACTGCCGGGATAGCTATGAGGAAGCTTTGCTTCCTCTGCCTCAGTCTATACTCATTTACTCATATACGATGTGAGAAAGAAATAAAAATTTATTTTATAGTTCTTTATAAAGGCAGTTAGGGTACCCAACCACTTACCAAAGTTGTTATACAGATTAAATGAATTTATATGAAAATGATGTAAAAACTCTATAGTATGATATAGCCCCAAGGTATTCTTATTTACAAATAATATACAGTATCTCCTTGTAGCAGATTTGTGGGTCTGCTCAATATGCATGCTCTCATAACAAAAAGGAACGTGTACAATAGGTAGAGTCTATTGTCATTACCTTATTGCCCCTTCTGCCACTCTCATTCCTTTGTCACCCTGTCTCAAGCATCCATGCTAATCCATGCCAGGTGCCTCCACTGAGCTGAATGATCCAAGTGGAACTCCTTCAAATCTGCTTCTGTCTTTACTTTAAAACAAAACTGACTTTGACAACTTAATTCCCTATCATTGTAAACTCCTCGAAGGGAAGGATGCCATTTTCACCTTGGAGGTACTTGCACGTGGTAGGTATTCATTTAGTACATGTTAATTGGGTGAAACAGATATATATCTAGCCTCCCAAGGTGCCAGACTATCCCTCCCAGGGAACACATCTTAGTAAGGACCTTATGGAAATATAATACCTTAACCCAAAGGAGGGGTATGAAAGAGACAGTTTAGGAACCAAACCAGGCCAATGGATAAAAGGAGTAGCATATCCAAACCATGCAAGAGAATCAACTGTGTATTGTATCTTTGGGGCAGCCAGCTCTGCTTATGATAGAGTTCCTGAAAAGTACAGACTTAATTCAAGATAAAACTTGTGCTAGGAGGCAATACTGGGCAGAGAGAAGGAGCTGTCCAAGGTGAAAGAATGTGGAGAGAGGGTCAGAATGAAGCCCGTATTTCCTGCTTTCTAGAGTTATACTCAGACTTCTTACTTAGCCTCACTGCTGTCTTGGCCATAACCAAGGGCTTTGATGAATTTCCCACCCTATTCTAACATCTTGTATTTAACTACAGCATCAAGGCAAGCATTCATAAGTGAGTAGAGAGTGTTTATTCATTAATTCCACAAATTTTTATTGGACAATAGCACTCTACAAAGCTATGAAATACTTAGGTACAAATGGAACAAATTATGTGCAAAGTCTTAGGCTGAAGATACAAAACACTAATGAAAGAAATTAAAGATCTACATAAATGGAGAGATATACCATGCCCATGGATTGAAAAATTCAAAATTACTAAGATGTCACTTTTCCCCAAATGGATTTAGAAATCAATGCAATACCAGTCAAAATCCTCATAGAATTTTTAAAACAGAAATCAACAAGCTGATTCTAAAATTTCTATGGCAAGGTAAAGAAAATAGAACAGTAAAGTCATTTTGAAAAAAAATAACAAAACTCGAGGACTCACATTACCTGACTTTAAGATTTGCCACAAAGCTATAGTCGTCAAGATAGTATCATATGGCAAAAGGATAGACATATAGGTCAATGGAACAGAATAAAGTTCAGAAATAGACTGACATATATATGGGCAAATGATTTTCAACAAAGGTGCAAAAACCATTTAATGGAGGACAGTCTTTTCAACATATGGTGCTAAACAACTGAACATCAGAAAAAGGGAATGAACCTTGACCCACACCTCATACCACAAACAGAAATTCACTCAAAATGGATTATGGACTTAGATGTAAAACCTGAAACTTCCAAAAAAAAAAAAAAAAGGAGAAAGTCTTTGTAATGTTGGGTTAATATTTTAGATGCAAACCCGAAAGTGTACTCCATAAAAAAAAATATATCATGGGGCGTCTGGGTGGCTCAGTGGGTTAAAGCCTCTGCTTTCGGCTCAGGTCATGATCCCAGGGTCCTGGGATCAAGCTCCACGTCAGGCTCTCTGCTCAGCAGGGAGCCTGCTTCCCTTCCTCTCTCTCTGCCTGCTTCTCTGCCTACTTGTGATATCTGTCTGTCAAATAAATAAATAAAATCTTAAAAAAAAAATCAGGTATCCTAAAAGAAAAAAACTGATAAATTTGGCCACCATAATTAAAATGTCTGCTCTTCGGGGCGCCTGGGTGGCTCAGTGGATTAAGCCGCTGCCTTCGGCTCGGGTCATGATCTCAGGGTCCTGGGATCGAGCCCCGCATCGGGCTCTCTGCTCTGCGGGGAGCCTGCTTCCTCCTCTCTCTCTGCCTGCCTCTCTGCCTACTTGTGATCTCTCTCTCTGTCAAATAAATAAATAAAAAATCTTTTAAAAAAATGTCTGCTCTTCAAAAAACAGTGTTAGGAGAATGAAAATTTAAGGTTCAGACTGGGAGAAATTATTTGCAAAGCACATATCTGATAAAGGACTTGTAGCTAGAATACAAAAAGAACTCTCTGCAAAAAAAAAAAAAAACCTTAATTAAAAATGAGCAAAAGATTTGTACAGATGTTTTAAGAAAAAAAAAAGACATGGAAGGGGGGAAAAGCACATGAAAAGATGCTCGATTTCATTTGTCATTAGGGAAATACAAATTAAAACCACAGTAAGAAGCTATTATACACCTATTAGAATTTTTTCAATATTATTAAAATAGCATTGACTATATTCCCATGCCATGCCTTTCATCTCAATGACTTATTCATTCCATAACTGGAAGCCTGTACCTCACACACCCATCCAGAAGAGAAGATCTGCCTTCTCATGACAGAGAGAGAGAGCGTGCTAATGGCCCATTTCCACCTTAGGATCTCTCCAAGAGAATGGGCCGCTTCTAGCCATCCTGGATATTGAGAATACCCTACAAGACTAACATGCTTATTCGAGTCTACTGCATATAGAATGAGAGCCAGCAGAAGGCAGATTTTCTATGGTGTTTGTTTAAATTCGTGGTTTAAAGTTCTCAAAATATCCTTTGTAAACACTAAAAAAAGCAAGAGCCCTGAAAGTTACAAAGGTAATATTGGCTGCCTCAAATGCATGGCCGTGTATATAACCCTGAAATTGTTTAAGATGTGACCCCAGACCCTGTAGGGCAAATTAAAAAGCTCTGCTCATTCTTGGAGGGGATAGCTTCCTCAAAAGAACGAAGGCCATTCCCAGAAGCCTCCTTGCGACCTGAAGGAGCATACCTGTTCACACACTTCACCTGGCTTAGCCGTGACCCACAGAGCACTTTCTTCATCATTCCTTCACACATGTGGGAGTTCTGACACACACCTACTTAACTCCTTGCTTTATTTTGTGGTAACCAAGGGGTTAGCGATGATCTTTCTCCAGGGAAAAAACATACTACCAGAGAGATGTATATGGCCTCGACATTTTGTTGCTAGCTCCCTCTTTTTGGTCCACAGCAAACTTAAAAAATAACGGAACAATGCCACTATGCACATCAAGTTAGCTAACCAAAAATTTCCTGAATGGATACTATGTAAGTGATCATGAAATGGTCCTTGTCCTAAAGTTGCTTACAGGTAATTTAAACATTCCTCCTTGGCACAACTGGAGAAACTGCTTTCTCCTTTCCGTGCTCTAGTTTTCTCACCTGGATAAGAGGGAGTGAATTTCTCCAGCTGTAAAGCTGTTGTCATCAAATATTCATTGAGAGCATAGCCAGCACTAGGCACTAGACTTACAAACACCATCACATCAAATCTGCAGAGCAAAGCCGTGAGGCACTCACTCTCCTCCCCATTTTATAGGTGAGGAGACCTAGGCTTCAGAGTAATCAGCGATCCCCACAGTCCCTCAGCCTGTAAGGAACAGAGCCAGGATTCAAACCCAGGCAGTCTGGCTCAGAGCCTGACCTGAGCCCTCTGTAGGAAGGAATGTGGACATCAAAGGAGTAGGGCACTTATAAACAGTGTTTAAATCATCTGAGACAGATTCTTCCACAACCAGCTCAACACCAGGCAACAAGAACATCAAGAAAGGCAACAGGAAAGAAAGATGATCTATGTTGGGAGGCCAAAGAGGCCCTGCAGGATCACAGTTAATTCAACCTTGGGATTTCAGAACACGAATACGCCTGGTTTCTAGCCTGCATCATACCCACACTTCCTCTTGGGCACACTTCCCCCCAAATCATCAGAGACATAGAGAAGAAGGGAAGCAAGGTGGGTAACTTTCCCAGGACAAACAAGTGGCAGAGTCAGAAGGGAATGGTTCACGTCTATTTCCTCAGCTCCCCTTGTAAGTCCCACTCTATTTTTAGGGTCTCTCCTTAATACCGCATGCATCTATCTATTTACAGAAGAGAGATTCCAATGTGTGCAACCGAAAAGGGTTTCTTGCGGAAGGTTTCCCAAAGTGCCCTGGTTTGATAACACTCTCTCATATCTGTTAAAGAGCGCGGCAAATGTTATCATCTAAAAGCAGCCGGGGCAAGGGTACCCCAGTTCTGAGCACTGCTAATGGGCTACCCAGAAGCTTCCAGTGACAGCACATCAGCGCCTCACCCTGTAATCAGGCTGAGCTGCTTGCAAAGTAACTGCTACCACATTCCTCTCTTAAAGACGCCTGACTCCAAATAGCTTGGCTAGGACCAGGGTGGTAAGAGCTGCCAAGTGCTGGCCATTTCGAGGGAGGCATGTGTGTGTGGCCAGGCCGGTGGACACATAAGTCAGGGTAGGTCATCTGAAAGGTGCAGAGAAGTGAGTGGTCATTGCTAAAACAGTCTGTAAGCAACGCCGAAAAGCTTGCCGTGCCTCGATATTCCCTAGTACATGGTGGCAATACTCCTCCATTCAGCGAGGACTTGAGCCAGCTTCTGGAAAGAACCAGAGGGTGACCCACAGGGGATTTAGTGCCAGGAATAGTAGACTAAGGGACTTTGATCTGGGGAAGTGAACCAGGCAGTGTGGCCTAACGGTTAGGGGCATCTGGCGTGACACTGCCAGGAAGGCCTCCGGACTTAGCCACTCCCTGATTGTGTGGCCTTAGACCATTTATTTCAACTCTGAGCCTCCCCTTCCCTTCTCTACGTATAAAGTGGAGTTAATAACAGTCATCACCTTACAGCACTGCTGTTTGGATCAAGTGAAATAACATAGTTAAGAGTCCCGTGCAGGGCGCCTGGCACAGAATGCAGCCCCGAAAGCATGAGTGGCAACAGCCCTGCGTCTGGTCTCTGGCTGCTTCCACAGCTCAGAAGAATGAATTCTCAGCCCCTCTTTGTGCTCCAGTAATAAAACAGCAATTAGTCCTCCCCCTCTGCTTATAGCACTTAAAAACTGAGGACACGCAGAAATTGAGGTTTTGTTTTTTTTTTCCCCCTAATTTAGAGAGAGAGAGAAAGAGAACTCGCATGTGTGTGAGAGTGGCAGGGGGAGGGGGTGGAGGGCCAGAGGGAGAGAGAGACAGAGACAGAATCTCAAGCAGACTCCATGCCCAGTGCTGAGCCCCACATGGGACTTGATCATGGGTCATGACCCTGAGCTGAAATCAAGAGTTGGACACTCAATGGACTGAGCCCTCCCAGGCAACCCAAAACTGGGGGATTTAAAAAAAAATTATCAGAAATGTTATCCAGTGTTTACATGGTATCTACATGAGTACTGGCCATCTTGCCCTTTTGGGATATCTGTGTGGATCCTCTAAATGTTGGATGATAGATTTCTAAGTAAAACAAGCAGGCTATGCTTTTGCACTTCCTGAGGCTTTCATGGTGCCAGGAGCAGGCCCAAGGAAGCAACCACCCCCCGTGAAGTCCCAGGCATGTGTGGAGAAGAGACACTCAAGGGAAGGAGGCAGAGCAGTGGCGTCGTGCTGCTCAAGATCCGTCACACGACGTCCTCTCCCCTTCCTTCCCTCCAGCGGAGAGGGCAATGTTTTTACAACACTGGGGGGACATAACACATCAGTGTCTGAATGTTTGCCACAGTGCTTCACAACAAACAAAGCAGTAACTTCCTTTCTCCCTTCTGCTTGGTCACAGCCTCATCACAATCTCTACCTTCTCATCCTAGAGCAAAGGGGTGGGAGTGACTTTCTGCTGCGAGTTAGGCTTGTTCCTGTGGCTGCCTTCTCTGGATGAAGGTGCTCAGCTGACAAGCCAACCTGAGGAGCTGGGCTGAGAGAAGAGTGGGGTGCACTGAGGGGAATGCTGCCTGGCTTGTCTTGGCAGCATGGGGTGCCCCACGGTCAGTGGCAGGCTTAGGGAATAGCAACATTGACCTTCTTTTCTTGACATACATACGCTCAGGTGCTGACCCAAACCACTCCACCACCATTGCTAACCTCCCATCCCAGAAAGGAGCGGTTTAGCCTAGGCAGGCCCACTATTAATTAGGTGTATTTCCTTTCAGTCAACCCACTATGTTTTTTTGGATTATTTTGTATTAGAAAAGTGACGTCGCTCAGCCTTTAGAAGATCCCAACAAAAAAGGCTGCCGTGGAGATCCAACAATAGTAGAGTGTACCTATCCTCAAAACAGTGCATCCAAACTGAGCAGAGAATCCTCATGTCCACAGCCAATGGCTGTATTCACCAAGAGCAGCTCAGCAAGAGTCCTGCTGTAAACATCACAGGCTAGGAAACCCAACCTTCCTTGATTTCTGCACAGTCCCTTGATCACCAGAGAAAGAATGCTCTCAGCTGAGAACTATCCACAGCTCTCCCCATCCACCCCCTCTCCCTGCGTTCCAGGCAGTCAAACCACTGGCTACTCATATGCGAAGGGATCAGGTCCCAACACACAGCAGACATTGTTGTATCTTCAACAACAGACATTTGTAGAATGTCATCACAGAAAATAGCAGCAACAACAACAATAATCATATTTGTGAGGACTTAGTATATGGCAGGCTCTCTGCTACGTGCCTGGTACACATAGCTCATTTCAAGAGCAATAGACTTCTATGAGTGAGTTTCACTTTCTTCATTTTATAACTGGAGTAACTAAAGCTTGCAGAGGTTCAGGAACTTGCCCCAGGCCACAGAACCATGAGAAGCAAGGGGTGAAGCGTGACCTCCACATGCTTGACATGAGTCCAACTGCATAACTTGTGGACGAATTGCTCCTAATGATAAATTTCAACCTTGTTAACAGTTCACTAATCCACACTGACATTTTTTAGAAGATTTTATTTATTTATTTGACAGAGAGAAATTACAAGTAGGCAGAGGCAGGCAGAGAGAAAGAGGAGGAAGCAGGCCCCCCGCCAAGCAGAGAGCCTGATGCGGGTCTCAATCCCAGGACCCTGAGATCATGACCTGAGCAGAAGGCAGAGGCTTAAACCACTGAGCCACCCAGGTGCCCCTCCACTTTGACATTTAACAGGACTTCAGTTGAAAAGAAACATGAAGATGCTAGGGTCCCCCAGAAGCACTTCCTGTTTCTAAAAGCCAGATTTACTCTTCTCCCATTCCTCATCCTATTTCTTCCAAAAACAGCCAACCACATCCAAAATATATCCAAACTGTGTTCCAGGGATCTTACCTAATCTAAGACAATGGTGGTTAGAAAGTCATCTGGCTTCTGTGTTCCCTTTGTGACCACAGCAAACTACTTTAGAATGGAGAAGAAGCTGCTGTTCCTAATAGGCCTGAGCATTTTGGGTCATTAACCCACCCAGAAATAAGACCTGCAAGTCCCAAGCCCTTGAATGGTTGCTCTCACTATGTATAATAAACAATACTGCTTTGTTAAAGAGAGAGGCGGATGGCTAGACATACATGGAAAACAAGCAACACTGGAGAAGTGAAAGATCCAAAGTAATCCATAACAAACCAGCCCAGCGCTGCCTGTGTGAAAGAAACCTGTGAGCCCCCACCCATTATCTGGGCATGGCAGAACTGGCCCGCTCCCCTTACTTATCTCTTTCCCGGGCATACACAGTTTGCTACACCCACTGCCTGTAGACAGCCTTATCAGAAAATAGCCACTTAACAAGTGTTTGCCTTTGAACAGAAGTAGATGTTGAGCCCGCCAAATGTCAGTAACTCGGTGCAGGCTTCTAGGTGTATGTATTATAAGCACACACACGAAGCTCACAAATACGGCACAGGCACGGGGCACAGGCACGGACCACAGGGCCAAGTGACAGGTGTCTTTGGGAACTGCCCACCTACTCACAGGCTGTCAGTGTGAGCCCTTCAACTAAAATACCTGCTCCTCCCCTCCTCTCCATCAACCAGAAACTGAAGAGAACAAAAGTTGCTGCTCTGTGAATAATTCGCATTCATTCATTCCACAAATATTTTCTGAGCACTGTGCTGCGCTCTTCAAGTTTTACCAAAACTGTAGGATTCTGGAAATGAAAAGATCGTGACCACTAGTCTTAGAAGGCAGCCGGATCACCCATCTTCCAGTCTTATTGATATCTAACAGCCTTTGATGGCACGAATGTATCATTCTGGTAGGGACCAGAGCTTACCATCCATGTATCTAACATTGTGAAATGATCACCTGGATGGTCAGCAATAGGGTTATCTGCTGCCTTCATTTTGGAGTCAATTATTTTTCAGTCTTTTTAAATTTTATCATTTCGATATGTATGTATTTTTAAGATTTTTTTTAGAGTAATCTCTACACCCAACACAGGACTTGAACTTACAGAGCCAAGATCAAGAGTTATACATTCCGTGGACTGAGCCAGCCAGGTGCCCCTCATTTTGGTTTTTATCGTGTGCATGTTGTTAAATATATTTTGCGGTCAGGTATTTCGGGTCAATATTGATTTCTAAAAAAATACACTCTGCATTTTACGTATGAAATAGGTAGACCATGGAGTTGTGATAAAGTTTTTAATGGCTTCGTGGTTCTTAAAATATTGAAAAGCACCGCTGTAAAGCAATGTTGCAACTTAAACAGCCTAAAGCACCTAGTGAAATAGGAGATGCTATGCTTCCGTATCACCTGCTGTGATCAGAATGAAAGCAGAGAACTGTTACTTGGACTTGTGGTAAGTAACTTGATTATAATGCATCAGGATGACTGGAATTCCCTTCTCCCTACACAGAGAAGCCTGATCTCAGCAACAGAACAAAGCCTACATGGTAATTAAAAACCCTGCCCCAGAAGTGGAGTGGGGAATGGACCTCATTCTCCCTAAGCCTTTGGAAACATCAGAAAACACTGGGGGTGGGAGAGAAAGAGGGAATTGGAAAGACCCTCAAAGCTAGGTGCATGTACAACAAAGGTCCCATGTGTAAGGGTTAGCAGGCCTCGTACTCTGCAGAGCATGTTTGGCTAAAGGGGTCTAGATGACGCACCGCTGCAGAAAGCCTGCACAGGTACAGAGGCGGGGGAGGTGTAGAGCCTATGCTCTTGCAAGGGCAGCTGAGTGCACAGGTTATATTTGTAGCTGGATGAAAACACAAGGCAGATAAATGTACCCACCTGTGTGGTAGCAGCTGATTAATTCAATTAATATTTATTGAGCACCTGCAGGGCTCATGGCAACATACCATGGGGAAAGGAAGTATCCTCTGTCTGAGAAAAAAAACTCATGATCTTGTTAAAATAAGAAAATGATGGGAGATGATGTAACTCAGTCTGCTCAGATACTGTGTGAACCATATACATGCATGGCTTGTTCCAGCTGGGTCTAAACATGTCAGAAATGGCCTTTGTCTCACTGATCCTCCACATTCTTGAATGCTGGCAGCAAGAGGTCAACTCAGTAATTAGATTCTAACCTCCTCTAGCATTTTGCTGATAAAGTGAAAGGGACATCAAGCACTCCAGCCACAGCCTCAGAGCAGAGGAACCAGTGTGTTTGGAGAGAGAAGCACTTGCTGAAAGCATGGATGTCTAAGTCCAGGCTGGTCTGCCAGCAACCTGATAGCTACCAGGAACCAATCACCCATGAGTAGAGCCTACATCCTGACATTACTTAACAGCCATAAAAGCCACTTGTCTATGTGTAGAATCACTTCAGAGTGTGATCTCCTTAGTTTTTCACAGACTTGCGGCCTGGAGCCAAACCAATTTTGAGACAGGCATCCAGTCCTCAAAGCCTCAGAAAAACAGAAATTCATGAGGAAACAGTGGTCCAACAGGCCTGTGAAGAGAAGCCAAGTTGACTGCTGGTCGTCAGTCCTAAAGAACATCCTGGCGACAGGAGGTGTGTTCTGTCCACATGAAAGAAGATGGGCAAACATATCTGCAGATAGCCTTCTTCCCAGTATAGGGTCTTGCTAACAGAACCTGAAGGTGGGCATCTAGGGCAGACTTTTCCAACCTGTGTCCAGTGGGCATTCGGGAGCGGGTGGATGAGTACGGAAAAGCCTATTCCTCTATCCCTCTGGTACCTTGCCAGGTTGGTTACAGCTCCTTCAAGCCACACTGGCTTTGAGTCAGAACATCACCTCAGAAGTGGAAATCAGGGGTTGGGAAGAACCACCTAACTCTTCAGCCAATGCAGCAAGAAGAGAGTCTATGATGAAAGCATTTTTACTTCCATGAGATAACTGGCCAGCTGGTGGGAAATACTGACCTATTCCCTTCTTTTTCAGGCCAGATTCTAAATAAACTACTTGAAACTCACCACAGAGTTCATGCCTAGGGGGCTGGCCCACCCTCTTTTGTTGTATCAAACGGCATGGGCCAGTTCTTGAACAGAAGTGTACCTCATTTTCCTTACTGCTACCCTCTCCATGCTGAGACAAAGGGAAGTACTCCATAGCGCCCTCACCCCCTCACTGGGTCCTCAGTGCCTGACCAGTGACCATACTCATCCTTTTCCTCCAAAGTGCTCTCATCCCTCTCATCTGTGTCCTCACATTTATACTGGTCAAGATATTTAATGCCACTCTTAAGCCATGGACGCTCCTGTGACACTTTTTGGTGATGTCTTCTGGGACTCACAGCATCTCATTTATATGTTTTAGGTTTTGCTTTCATTCTTTTACTTGCCATTCAAATCTTTTTATTTTTATTTATTTAAAAAAATACTTCCTTTATTTGGCAGAGAGAGCGAGTGTGCACACACAAGCAAGGGGAGCAGCAGAGGGAGAGGGAGAAGCAGACTCCCTGCTCAGCAGGGAGCCCGATGTGGGGTTTGATCCCACAACCCTGAGATCAGGACCTGAACTGAAGGCAGACACTTAACTGACTGAGCCACCCAGGTGCCCCTCAAATCAAATCTTTAAAAAAATGACAAGTACATGATGGTTCCTTCAATTTTACCTTCAATACAAAGGTAGAATTATTGGCACATACTTAAAGAAATCCCTTTCACTCCTCTTGCCTTTTTTTCCCCCAAGGCATTTTTAAAGAGCAATTTAAGGTTTATAATAAAATTAAGAGGACAGTAGAGATTTCCCATATGCTCCCTGCCTCCACACATGCATCCTCTTGTTTCTCAATACCACAATATAAAACCTTCAGTCTTTTATTGTAGATTCCATTTTAAAATCACATTCATTTTCTTTGTGCTTATTAACACCTACTCCCAATTCCCCTCCTTTCTCCAGAACTAGAAGCTCCCAAATGAGACTCAGCCCTGCATAAAGAGCTGGCCAGATGTTCACAGAAGATAACCTCATTGTTGGTGATGTTTTCAATATTGTTACTATAGCACTTAGTTATGTTTAGTTCATGGTTTAAATAAGTAGTTAAGACTCTGGCACGATAAACTGTCTCTGCTATTTAATTTCATCACTGTTGTTTAATAAGCTAATTACTGTGCATATTACAGTTACTGAATTACAAAGCTGCAAGACATCTCCACAGATTACCCAGTCCATCATCAACTCACCCACCAAGATGCACAGCGTCCAGCAGCTTTGACTTTACTACTTTCTAACCTATGACCCATCAAGGCAGCTTTTGGTTTAACTAGAGCTTACAGGAGAATTCCAACATTTTTGAAAATACATTTTAAAATTAGAAAAATGGAAAAATAAGAGCTAGTTGTTTAATAGCCACACAAAATGTTTGACTTATATCATCATCTTCCTGTTAATCAAGAAAAATACAATTGATTTTTAATCAACACCTGCTAGGTACCTGCACCAGGGTAGGAAGGCATTGTGGAAGATACAGTCTCTACTCTCACAGAGCTTCTAGTCTAATTTAAGAAACATAGCATGGATCACAAACCCTTCTGCAACAATTCTGAAATTCAAAAAGCTCTGAGTACATAAAGAGATTTGTAATTCATTTGATGGCACTACCCTGAGGTTAGGCTAATTTATAGCCTTCACTTATCCCCTCCATGTAAATATGTTATGCTGCAAAAATAATAACATATTTGATCATAGGATGCTGCCCCAAACACTGTGTAATGTTAGATCTAAAGGTTTCTGAATTCAAAACATATTTCCTAACGGTTTCAAATAATTTGACCATGGACCTGAAAACTCACACAAGAAAGGAAACAACATAAGCCAGTTACTCCATCCACGGAGTGAGGGGTTAGGCAAAAGACAGGTTAGCCTGTTACTCTTAGCTCTCAACAGCTCTAAAAGTCTATTCAGTAAGTGACAAGTAAGTGTCACAGCAATATTTAAATTAACTTTAGTCCCTTGGAAAGAGATAGGGACAATCAATATAATTGGAAATTTGGGCCCCATTTTATTAAAACTTGGACACTTGGACTGAACTTAGTCTAGATGCAGTAATATCTGTGCATCTCCTTTCGAAGAACAGAACTTTGCTTTTCACCTATTGAATGGAATCTTGCTCATTTCAAGTCATTCACCCTCCAGTGTCAGGGACTGCCATCTCAGTCGCTAAGATTAGAACCATCCCAAGCATGAAGTCAACACCAAGTACAGTGGGACCTTTGCTGTTTTCATTAGCCAAAACTCCCCTTTGTTGCCACTGTAATTAGGAGGCCTACAAGAGAGGCTTTCTGATCAATAACCTCCTGCTCACCTTTAGCACTAACTAGAAGTCTGAGTTCCAATGTGGACTTGTGAGGTGATTTGCAAAGCCCTGGTGGAGAGTACAAACTGAGCGCACGCCTTGAGGGCTCTACTACTCAAAGACAAAGTTTAACATAACCTGGGCTCTCTTGGAGCACTCACTCTGCACACAGCAGAGCCTGAAGCTAGGTTATGACACTAGACTAGGAGACATCAAATGATAGCCGCTAGCCTGTTTTTGTACACTCAGTCTGCTAGCTAAGAGTAGATTCTACATTTTTAAAGGATTGTAAAACAAATAAGAATGTGACAGAATGTATGAGACCCACAAAATAAAAAATATTTACAGAAAAAATGTGCTGACCCCTGCTTTCTCTCCCACGAAGAGGCCTGGGAGAAGGATTTAATGTCTGAATGCCCACTAAGTGTCCCATACCATAAGTCACTGCATAGGGCAGCAGGGAAGGGCCTCCACAGACCCTGTCCACACACACCTCTGAATGACATTTTTTAGAATCCCCCCTTGGAGCTCTCCAGCAGGATTTCAGAACAAATTGATTCAATCTCAGATTTCTTTTTATAGATTGTATTTATTTGAGAGAGAGAGAGAGAGAGAGAGAGCGTGCAGCACAAGCAGGGGGAGGGGCAGGCAGAGGGAGAAGGAGAAGCAGACTTCCTGTTGAGCAGGGAGCCCAATGTGGGGCTCGATCCTAGGATCCTGAGATCATGGCCTGAGCCAAAGGCAAACGTTTAACTGACAGAGCCACCCGGTGCCCCAAATCTCAGATTTATTTTCAAAACAACCTGCTTTTTCTTACAGTACCTTCCCCCATCACACCAATATAGACAGGATTTGGGCAAACATCTCCAGGCTTCCGGTTCCTTACCCAGGGTGTACCCACAAACTAGCTGCATTCAGAGCCTAGGCCTGAGCCATCACCATAGCCTGTGCCAAGGTGCTGACATCCCCCTCCCCTAAGTGAGGGTTCCTATTGTTGGGAGAGGCCAGACAGGTGGAACACCAGCACTTTGTATTTTCTTCTCATTCTTTAGGCTACCAGCCTATGTAAAAATGTAAGTAAATAAAGGTTGTTTTTTTGTTTTTGTTTTTTTTCCCATGGTGCTCCCAGTCTTCCCTTTTCCTCAATGGCCTCCTTTCCCAAGGATGGCATTCTCCTTTCTGCTCCCTCCCCACCTCTCCTGTCCTCCTGTCACACTCTGTTCTGAGGGACTAATGATAGTCAGAGTTTAATGTGCTTCCTCCCTCACTCAACAACATGGTTGGAGAACCAGATGATTAAATGTGGTCCTTGAGACACTGGAGATAGAAGAAATACTAAACACGGGGCTCAGCTGGCCCTGATCTGGTCATCTTTCTGCCATACTCTTCATGAACCTGACACACTGCCCTGGTAATAACCTACTTCCCATAAAAATGTCCAGAGACACCTTCTGCTTGCCCTGCTGACCACTTTTGGATTCTTTTCCCCCACTCCAAGGACAGAGAACCTACCAGCCTAGCAAGCAACACAAAGAATTAGATATAAAGTTTGTAAAAGCCCTTGTACGTCATCTTACTAGTGGAAAGGCTATGCAGTGACGGGATTAAGAGCCAGGACTCTGGGGTGCCTGGGTGGCTCAGTGGGTTAAAGCCTCTGCCTTTAGCTCTGGTCATGATCCCAGCGTCCTGGGATAGAGCCCTGCATTGGGCTCTCTGCTCGGTGGGGAGCCTGCTTCCTCCTCTCTCTCTGCCTGCCTCTCTGCCTACTTGTGATCTCTCTCTGTCAAATAAATAAAATCTTTAAAAAAAAAAAAAAGAGCCAGGACTCTGGAGCGGACTGCTAAGGTTCAAGTTCCAGCTCTGCCACTGATGAGCTGTGCAACTTTGGGCCTTAGTTTCTTCATCTATAAAGTGAGGATACTAACATTACTGAATTTACAGGGTGTTTGTGAAGATTTATATATGTGAAGCTTCATGTATGTAGAATATCTAGAACAATGCTTAGCATTTAGAGGGAGCACAGGAAACATATATTAATATCAGTAGTAGTAGTAGTAGTACAAGTTTGTCCCTCAATCCCATTGTTTTGAGCCCATTCATTCTTTTCCTCAAAAAGTATGGTATGTGTGGGGCAGGTGGGTGGCTCAGGCAGTTAAGTGCCTGACTGTTGATCTCAGCTCAGGTCTTGATCTCAGGATTGTGAGTTCAAGCCCCATGTTGGGCATGGAGCCTACTTAAAAAACAACAACAACAACAAAAAACACCATGATATATGCCAGGGACTTTGCTAGGCATGGGGGTTACAAAGATGATTAAATCTTGTCCCTGCTCTCAGGAGCTGACAGTCATAAAAACAGGCTAGGTCCTAATGTGGAGAGAGGAAAAATACCCAGGGCCTTCCAGGAGCACAACAGAGCACACCTTGGTCTTCTGCCAAGGTGAACAGCTAGGAATCAGAGTTGAACTTATAGGAAAAACAGGAGTTTTCCAGGTATATCTGAGGGAGATAGAGAAGAGGTAGGCTTGGCAAGCAGGGGCATTTAAAGTAAGTGGAAAGTATATACAAGGCATGAAGGGAAGGAGGGAAGGAATGGCCTGTTCATGGGAACCTGCCGGGAGCAGATGAGAACTGGGAGACAGAAAAGGGCCACATCCCAGTCAGTCTTTATGTGCTGTGCTGAGGAAGCTGGGTGGTGGGGAATCAGTGAAGTGTTCTAAATGGACAGAGTGGCTAGATTTGCCTTCTAGGAAGCTCCCTTTGGCAGGCGTATGAAGGAATCAATTTAAAGGGGAAGGAACATAATTACAAGCACAAAAAATGATTAAGATGGAACTACAGTAGTTGAGACAAGAGAGGATATGGGCATGAACTAGGGTTTTGGTAGTCAAGATGGAGAAGAGCTATCAGGTTATAAAACTATTTAAGATTTGGTGGGCCAATATGATCTCCCTGATATGAGGAAGTTGAGAGGCAACATGGGAGGGGGTTGGGGGCTAGGAAAAGAATAAATGAAACAAGATGGGATCGGGAGGGAGACAAACCATAAGAGACTCTTAATCTCACAAAACAAACAGAGTTTCGGGGGGTGAGGGGAAGGGGGGGTAGAGAGATGGGGGTGGGGTTATGGACATTGGGGAGGGTATGTGCTATGGTGAGTGCTGTGAAGTGTGTAAACCTGGTGATTCACAGACCAGTACCCCTGGGGCTAATAATACATTTTATGTTAATAAAAAATAAAAAATAAATAAAAAGATTTGGTGGGCCAGTGGGAATGGCAAGTTAGAGGAAGGACAGTATCCAGAATGACTTCTCCATGTTGGGCAATGGTGGATGGTGGTTCTATCAACCAGGGTAACAAATTACAAGAGAAGGAGGTTTAGGGGAAGGAATGATGACTTCAGTGGGTCAGAAATACTCTGATAACCATAATGTTATAAGTTGGGTATGCAAAGTAGAAAGGCTCTCTGCTCTCATTGTGCTTTCAACTAGTGGGGAACACAAATAGTCCATGAATTATTACAAAATAATTTATAATTTATAAACTGCAAAGTGCTGAAGAGAAGTATGCATATTAAACAAAGGTTTCTAAACTAGTAAATTAAACTAGGTTTCAACTAGTCTGTGGGATATGGGAAGTCTCTGAGACAAAGTGATTTTTAAATTGTTACCTATGGGACAAATATGACTTAGGCAATGAATGGGGAAGAGCATATGAAGGACAGCAGTAGGAGTCTCAGGCATCCTGTGGGATATCCGGGTGGAAATGTGTGGTTTGAGGGTGGGTATCCAAGTCCTGGGGAAATAGTCTAGGGATATTTAAAGTCATCAGGAATAAACAGGTGGCAGCAAAAATGCCAAAAGAAGGCAAGACTGTTCCAAAAGGGGCTGGATGAAGCTGAGGACGGACCCTCAGCAACCCCTTCCTTGGGGCATGCTAAGAGAAAGGAGCCAACAAAGCCAAGTCAGGAGACAACCACGCCTGGAAGCCTCAGGGGAGAACACTTCCAGAAGCAGGGAGTGAACAACAGCCTCTAAAACTCCACAGCGCTTTAGTTATTCACAGGTGGTGACAACAGTAAGAACAGTTTCCGTCAAGTTGTGACTGCACAAGTCCAACTGAAGTGGGGAGTTGAATAAATGAGGGCAAAATAACGTGTAGCATATTCCTTTGAATATCTGATGGGACTTCAACAGTAGGCAGACAGAGATGCAGGGCCAAAGAGTTTTGCCCAATGGGAGAAACCTGAGTTTCTCTTTAGGCTCCAGGAAAACAGCAAAAGAGAGAGAGAAGGATTGAAGCCTCAAAAGAGCTTGGGATCTCTCACACAGTGGGAATTTAACAGAATTTAAGACTTACCATTGGGCAAAAACATTCAATATCTTTCCAGAGCCTTGACTGGATATGGCTCTGTCTCCCTCTCCCAGAGGGTACAACACTGGACTCCCCAGACCAGTTACGCTTCGGTAGTTCCTATAGAATTTCCTGTAGTTTGACCAGGCCCAGAAAGTCACATGGGTGGGAGGAAACCTCAAATTCCCATCCCATTCTCCTGGATGCTGGGAGACTCACTCCCTCCTCCAGGCCAAGGCCTTAGGCCGTCATTAAGGGGAAAACTGAGAAACTCAGTATTATTTCCTGGTGAATGAAATAGTGCTACCTCAGCCCAGAAAATTTCCTACAAATGAGTTCTCTGTGAACAGATAGAGGTTGGCAGAGAAGGGCTGCTGATGTCCCTCAGATGGACCTGGCTCCGTGATCACCCCTTCTAGGAAGTGGCGCCTGACTGCAATCATCCTTGGGGCCCTTGCCCTTAATTTGTGGCAACTTGCCAGAAAGCAGGTGCCCCTTGCAACTACTCTGTGGTCAAATGACAGCAGGGGCGCCTGGAGCCAGGAGGCTCTGTAGAAGACAAGGGCTGCCCGGATATTCCACTAGACAAGCAAAGGGCTTCCCAGCCAGCAGAACACTTTGAGCAGCAATGAATAGATCCCGAAATCATTGGCAGCTTGGAAAAAGCTAGAAAAGAGGGAAAGAATGTGTGTCTGTGTATGGCATATGCACATGTGAGAGAGAGAGAGACAGACAGACAGCCAGCTAGCGAGGTGCCTATTAGAAGAAAAGTCTGGGCAGTTCAGTAGGGGTGACCTAACATAGAGACCCTGGCCTAACACCAAAGAGGATCTTACTCTAAACACTATTCTTTATGAAATATGAAAATAACATTCCAAAAAGTTATTTTTCATGTCTGGAGGAGATGAGAAAGGAGAGATTATATTAGATAAAATATTTCCATCACAAGACATCGTCACGCCTTGTATTCTAACATGACATAATTGGCTAAAGAGAAATGTGAGCTCTTCTTAGTAAGGGGCCTCCAACTTGGATTTTCCACACAATTCCTCTTATAGCTACTGGGACCACAACCACCCCCCGACCACACACACACACAACAGGGCAAGAAACCAGGGGACTGCTGTAAGTGCACCCCAGTGGGGAGTGGTGAGATTCTGGAGCTCAGTCCCTACCCTGAGACCCACCGCCTCAGAGGGAACTGCTTGAGCCCTACCCCTTCCTGTTTCCTGCCAGGGACAATGCCCTGCAGGGCTAGAGCAGGACCCTGGGGCGACACCCACTCAGGACCACTGAGATGCTCGAAGAGCTGAGGCGCTGGGCAGAGCTGTAGAAGCACTGGCCGAAGCCCAGGCTCCGACCCAAGGAGTGCGGCCTGGCAGATGGCAAGACACACTCAGCCCAGCTGGCTTTGGAGCCGCCTTGCCCAGTTCAGGGGAGGGAAGAAAAGGAAGCCATGTGCTAATGCTGGGGTCTGTAGATGCCACCAGTATAAGCAGAAAAAAAGCAGTAAAGCCCTGAAGGCTGTCTCTCCAGGCATCGTTCTTCTGGAAGAGACAGGCCTGCTGTGGGTTTATACAGCAGCTTCCCTGATGAGAGATGAGCTTCCTGACACTCATGTTACAAGGTTGGGCCAAGAGCCCTTCCTGAACCCCCTCCCCTGGGCTCTCCACAGTCTGCCACCAGAGAGGGAAGATCCGGTGGGAGGGGGGCAGAGTCACGGCCAAGTTCTTTCCTTCAGCACCAGACCATCCAACTTTCTGGACCCTGCTGACGGGCTTCTGAGCCATATACCAAGCAGGCTCAGCAGGACACCCCTCAGGAGGCTTAGCCATGCTCAGCAAGGAAGCAAGAGCGCCAGGTCTGGAAGGGAAATTTTAGTCCTGCTAATAATTGGATGCTCTGGGCAAGTCATTTCTCTTACTCTTACTCTCTTACAAAGCCTTCTTCAATTTGGAAAGAAAGAGATCATGCTACCCAACCTTTCCCAAAAGGATTAGAAGGAGCAAGCTCTGCTTTTGGTGTTTCTAATTCCTCCACCCAAGGTGATAGAAGGTTTCCAGGGTTTATTCCCATTCAAAACATCTTCAAAGAGAGGGCTCTGCCTAAAGGGGAGGAGTCCTCCAGAATATGTTACCTTGTGGGCACGGAGGAGGGAAACTTGGCCCCAAGTATGAGAGAGCCACTGCTGAGAGGCCACAAGGCAGAAGAGATGAAAAGCAAGTGGTAGCAGTTGCTGATATGCTGTGGGATCTTGGACAAGTTCCCCACTTCTGTGTGCGGGGAACAAAGTTCTTAGTTTTCCTTTGGGACTCCAAGAAAATTTGAGTCCATGTTCTAATTTCCTTATCATTTGTCCATACGGCCCAGTGTATCACCTTGAGGGATTAGCATCAGAAACCAGTAAACAAAGGCTAGACTCCAAACAAATAACTCCAGGATGCTGAGTATGAAACCCAAAGATGCAGCATGTCTTCTGCAGGCAACCCATACACAAGATTTCATAGTGAGGGAACCAGAAGACCACCACCATTACAATCTATGACAAACTCTCAAATGAACGGAGAAAAGTCTTTGCTTAGAAACCCTTTGCTGCACATTTGTGGCAACGATCAAACTACAAAGAGTTTCCCCCAACTTAGTTGCTAGACCTCAGAGAAAAAAAGAATCCAGATTCTGAGAGCCATTTGGTGTAAATGAAAATGGCTTTTCTCTGGAAAACACAGATTATTTCTAGCACAAGAGACTTCAAGGAGACATCTAAAGTTTTGTCCTAAGTTTTTGTTTTATTATTTTACTTGCTATTGCCAAGAATAAGAAATATTAATTGGTAAAAATATTATGTTCAAAGTTTTACATTATTATAGGATTCCTTTCTAACAGGATATTCGATGCATTGATACTTTGATCCCTTATAACATATGAGAGTAGCTAAAAATGAACAAGTGAGCTAAAAAGAAACCAAACTATTACAACAACAGTAGCTCTCATTTTTGGTCACCTACCATGTGCCAGATGTGTGACAGGCACTTTTGTCCAGTCCATGGCACAATCCTATCTACAAGGTGGATATCACTATTCTGCATCTTACTGATGAAGAAAATGAAGATCTGAAAGATGAAATTGTCTGCTGAGGCCACACAGCTAGTAAGTGTCCGAAGTCAGGTCTGGGTTCGAAGCCAGGTCTGGCTGTAGCCAAAGTAGGTGTCTCTCTGCCATACCACAGGGCAGGAGTTTCCACTAGAAATGAAGTCTCTTGGCAAGAAATGGAAATGTACTATTCATGGGGCAGTGAACAGAGGGTGAGGATAAGTACCAGGTAACATAACGCAAAAGGGGCAGCTGTGTTAAGCTTAGTTTGTATTTAAATCCTTTAAAGGGTAGGGTAAATGATTTGGGGAAGCAGATTTAATATATTTTGCGGATGAGACTACAGGGGACACCAGCAGATGTTAACAAGGGCACCATCTAGAGAAACTGGAAACTTGAGCAGGGGATAAAATGAGATCAAAGTCAGGAGCAGTGGGAGGCCCTGCTGGGGGAGGGGAAGGCTGGCAGAGCCAGAATAGTCACAGATGCCTGGAAGTGAGAATTAGAAGGGAAGCTGCAATTGGACACCAAGTTAGCAAGAGGAAGGAAGGAAGGAAGGAGAAAGCAAAGGAAAAGGCAGAAAGCAAAACAAAATGGTAGTGTAATTTGGTCTAAGTATGCTTCATAACAAAAGTTGGTGCCTGGATGCTTCTTGGGAGAAGGCACAGGGGACTTCCCTGCACTACAGGAGAGGTCTTTCCCCATCCTGTCAGAAGAGAATGGAGGGAGTCATGGAGATTAGCTTTCCATTTCCCAACAAACTTGGCCTCATTTTATAAGCTCCCTTAGCTTGAACCCACCATCTACCCTAGCAATTTAAAAATAGCTCCATGTTATTGGGTAGAGCAAAGATAAACACACACACACACACACACACACAATCTAATTTGGCATGACTTAAAAATTGCTTAAATAAAGTATGATTCTTCCATACACTGGAACAATTTTGAATGAGGAAAATCTATAAGTGTGTATATGTGGAAAGATGACCTTGTGTATTGATGAGTAAAACAACATAAGCTATTACATAGTATTCATAGCATAAATCTTTTTTTGAATAAAGAGAATCACATGTTTTATTAATATATGTATTTTTTTAAAGCTGAAAACTATGCATTGAATTGTAATGAATGATTAGGTAATAATGAAGGGAGGTGATGAAGAACTTTCATTTTCTATAGTCTGTATTTCTGCAAAATTTTATATTAGTAAAGCTTTGTATTATGTTTGTAAATAGTAAGGAAAAAGAAAAATTTAAGTGTCCCTGAAAGGACTGTGAGTGAGTCTCCAACTTCACCTCAATGACAAAAGATACAACTGACAAAAACATAAGTCACATACTTCCTGCTTATTAGAATACTTCTTACGGCTAGAATCTAAGATAATTACAACTACAGCCTGATCCTTGGGTTTCTATCATTCCCAAAAATAGAGTTTGGGATGATGGGAGCTAGACTTCCTAGCAAAGAGCCCTCTCCTTCACTGAGCATGAAGGAGGTCTCCCAGTGACACAAACCAAGCAAAGAAACTGCATTCACACCCAGAGAGCTTTCAGGAAACAAGATCCTCTCTTATCACCATCAACAAGGAGACTCATCTTTCACCAACTCATTGAATGAGCCCCTTTGTTTTCCCTAAAGGATCATCATATATTCTTTCCCTGCTTCTACGCAAGTGCCCCAGAATTGGGCAATAAGAGACTGAGTCGGAGCCCTAATACAAACTTACTTGTCCACATTTTCAAGAGAAACAGGACCTGAGGTGGCAGGGCACGGAGAAAAAGGGGAGGAGCATGCCAGTGGCCACACAAGTGTGAAGGCAAGAACGTTTGCTTTATAACTGCTTCCAGACTTACCTGTGCGTCACACACCTCTGCTGTCCCATTACAAAGGAAAAGAGAAAGGACAGAGCCTGCCTCAGGAGGCTGCAGGATGGTGCAGTAAGTCGGCCAGCGTCTTGACAAATACACACTGAAGCATCACCATCCTTGCAGGAGCGATTCAAGGCGCAGAGAACAGTTAACATAAAATCCCTGTCCTTGAGGAGCGCAAAGTCACCCTGAGACCCACAGAGATGAAGGATACCACCGTGCCGCCTGTATCACCTATCTGTATCTGTGTCACGGGGTCTGAATGCGGTAGGCTGTGACAGCCATGGATGCAGGGCACAGGCATGACCGCACTGATTGGCCTTCCTGCCACCTGATGCTTTCCAGCCTCCCAGAGACTTCCATCAACCACCAGTCCTCTCTTACCCCTTGTTGCCTGTGCATGCCAACTTCCTCTCCAAGGGCTCCGCACTTGCTCAGCCCCAAAACCCGGCCCTCCATCCCATAAAACTTCTCTTGACCTGTCTCGAACCATCCTTTCCCATCAAATTCTCAGACAAGCACGGCACTCACTGCTTTCTCACCAGAGCTTCACTCTAGTTCCTGATAGTTGAGTTCGAGCCTCCACTAAAACTGCTTTCTTGAGGGTCGCTGGAGCGTCTCATACAGCTAACAGCCTCCTCTGATCTTGCCCTTCATCCTTCTCCCACGTTAGATGCTATTAACCATCCTTTACCTTGGAGCTGGATTCCCACAGCTTTGGATTCTTTTGGTTTTTCACCCATGGCATGTTGTTACATCACAATCATTCTGTAGATCCTCTACCTCTAAACATACCTTAAATGTACGATTTTCCCAAAGTTAAAGTTTGTTCTCTGACCTCATGCCATCCTCTTTCCTTTCTGTGTGGACAGAGGCTGTCAGATCGACACCCCCAGGCCCAGACCCTCCTGGGCTCCACATCTGCAACGGTAGCTCCACTGAAACATGTCCCTGACCCGGTCAATACTGAACTCTTTCTTTGTACCCCTACCCCACCCTCAGAGCTGCTCCTTCTTTTAAGACTTAAATCTCAGTAAATTAGTAACACCTACCCCCCCGAGAGCTGAGCTGGAAGACTGTAAGTCATATTCAGCAGCTCTCTTCCCCTCACTTCAGTGCCACTAGGCAAAATGCACCTATAAGTGAATTTTAAGAACCTTCAAAATGCTTTAAGACTTGAAAAAATAGTGCCAATTAAGACTATAAAATAAAAATTAAGAATAATTCCAAATCCCTTCAAATACTTTTGATGGCAAAAACATTAGATTTCATATGAGACACTGATAATTTTTAAATGTTTGGTCCTGTATGTGTTAGGGTGCATGAAAAATGACAATGGGTCAGTCCTACCTCAGAAAGAAAGTCCAGATACTTTGACTTCTCTGAATTGCTTGGATTAACCTCCTCTCTTCCATACCCACTGCCCTGGTGTAGATCTTGAGCCTTTCATTGTATTTTGGCAGGATATCCTAAAACACACCAGACAGCACACAATTCTGCTATTCAAAAATTTTGACAGTGCCCCCAGGACCTGACATGTAAATTCTAAGCTCTTTCTGTGGCATTCAAGGCCTGCTACAACCGACCTCCAACATACCTCTTGGTCCCCTCCACCACTATATACTCTCACTCACCCTCTGCTGTAGCCAAACGAGACTCCTATCCCACATGCCCTTATTGGCCCCATGGAATGCCCTCTCCCCCACTGGCCAGTGAAAAACATCCTTGTCTCAAGGATCAGTTCAGATGGCTAATCCACCATGAAGCTTGCTTTCCCAGGATCCCTGGCCAAAACCAGTCTGAGCTTCCCAGAGACCCTGAAGCAATTTGCAGCCCCATGAGGCATGTGCCTCACTCTACCTTGCACTAACTTAGTCTTGTGTGTCTGTCCTCACTGCGGAACCGACAGCCTCTCAAGAGCAGATAGCTGTGTTGTAGTCAGTCTCCTCTGTACTTGCCACACAGCCTAGCACATAACAGACAACAGTGCCTCCCAGAGAGCAGCCATCTCTTGTCCTCCCTCCCCACACCACTGTTTCTGCTCCACCACTACTTGGCCCTTGTGTCACCGCTCTGTATGAAGTGGACACTTAGCCAAGTCTAAACCAACAACATTTGGAAGCTGTGAGAAACCCTGAGCTTCAAACCCACCATAACCATTCTTCCTCGTGTCCTAGATTTCAGATAGTGAGAAAAAGACTTCGGGGTCAAGCGGCTTCAAATCTGAAGTCTGGCACTTACTTGACCATGTGACCTTAAGCAAAGGCAGCTTAACTAGCCTCAAACTCCTCACTGGTAAAATGGAATCACATCTAACCCAGTGGACTGCTGGGAGAATGAAATGAGTTAGGGCCTTTGAAGTCCCCAACATGGCAACCGGTATACGGCAGGTGGGGCCCGTAAGTAGCAGCAAGAACCAGAAGCGGGCTCTCAGACTCTACAAACCACGTGACCTTGTCAGAAGTATTCCCCTTCTTGGATATTCACATAAAACCGAGATTCTTACGTCAACATCACGAACTCAGGATTCAAACTTCATGGTGCTGCTTATACATCTTAAAGTCATCATGGAAAAATAACAGCGTAAGATACTGCACAGCTGTTAAAAATGAAAAAGATCAATCTCTATGTCTTGATGTAGAAAGACGCCCTAAGTGTTTCATTATTAAGTGAAAAGGGCAAGTTGCAGTACAATAGGAAATATAAGCTACTGTAACACACACACACACGCACATATGCGTGTGTGGGTATGTTACACATACACATGTACATCCACACGCATATACATACACCTACAAACTTACGTACCTATATCTATGTGTGTATGTTTGTATGTGCCTAGAGACTTTCTAGAAAGATATATGAGGAACTGTTAACAGTGGTACCTCCAGTAATGGGTCTAGGAAAGTCATTTACACACTTCTGTACTGTTTGAGTAATTTTTACCATGAGTATGGGTTCATGTTAAAATTATTTAAGCCAGTTTTTAAAATCTGCTGGAGGGGACACCTGGGTTAAGTGGCTGCCTTCAGCTCAGGCCATGATCCCAGGGTCCTGGGATCTAGCCCCGCATCAGTCTCCCTGCTCAGTCGGGAGCCTGCTTCTCTCTCTACCTCTGCCTGCCACTCTGCCTGCTAGAGTTGTCTCTCTCTCTTTGACAAAAAATAAATAAATAAAATCTTTAAAATAAAATCTGCTGGAGAAGAAGGAGGAGGAGGAGGGGATAGGCAGGGAGGGAGGAAGGACTGGGCCACGGACCGAGAGACCTGGGCTCTCGTTATAGTCCCATGTTAACTAATTTCACAACCTCAGGCAAATCATCTCCCCTCTGCAGATCTCCCTTACTGGTACAACAGGAGTGTTTAATCAGGCACTCTTTGGAGACGATCTCGAGGTTATTAGATGATGTGTGCAAGGTCTTCTCAGTACACTTTATCTATAGAACATCTCTCTCTGAGATGTTTTGATGCTTTAAGCATCAGGTTTTAACAAAGGAAAATACATACACTATTTTGCTTTGACCTCCTTCACATTCCAATGAGAAAGCATTCCCACCATTTTATAGGCAGAGAAACCAAATATAGACTATAATGAGCATTTGCCGACCAAAGCCACTGCTCACTAGACTCTGCTGTTTGCAAAGAATTATGATGCCAGGAGTTTTATAGTTCCCAGTTCATTCGTGCCTCTTCTGCAGAGCCGAGTGCGCACAAGGCTTATGCAAAACAAGCAGAAGGCACTCTGCTGGTGGAAACAGGGTGAGATGTAAAGTGACTTCCTCTGGGTCAGAGCATAAACAAAGCTCACTCCCAGCACACTTAGGAAGTAAGTATTGAACCCCTGGGATGGACTCCACACCCCTCCCCCATCTGGACCGCCAGCTTCACCTTGAAGATGCATTTCACTGCAGTCATTTTCTGAGCGTTTTCTGGGTCAGAAGCAGAGAGAGAAGTTAAACCGAGGCTGCTGATGGAGTTGCTACATTGAGGGCACGGTACTGAGTTACCTGCTCTACCACGCACCCACCCAGCTCATCTAGCAACCCGCTTAGCGAGTATTTTTCCAGTCTCCTGGGCAAAGTGACTTCACACAGCTTTGAATGCAAACAACCTCATTTGTCCTCACAAGTATGGGTCTCTGTTTTGCAGAGTGCATGGACTTCCTCCTCCCGAGCAGCTCATTTTGGTTCTGCCATAGACTCTCACTCTCCATGACTGTAAACACCTTCCATTCTTCTGATGTCTGGGCAACAAGATTTCTCAACGGCTGCAGAGGGCACATACAGAATGCACATAGCACCTTGCAGAGACAGGCGGAGCCTGACCCACCAACCCTACAGGCAGTAGCCTAGATTTTGAATGTGCAAAACCAAGACCCGAGTATTGAGAAAATAGTACAAAGTAAACCATCCCCCAAAATGAAAAGGATGGTTCATTCAAAAAGTGTAAAGCAGGGCTACTAACCAGTAGTTGGCCTGCTGGTAATTTTTGCTATGGCACATAGTAAGCCATGATATGGGATAACGATCACCAGCATTTGTGCCATCCTAGAGCTTCTAGAAGAGGCTACTAGTTGACTCCACTCTCACTGTCACCTCTGGGTCGAGTTTGCTGACTGTTGTTTGCTTGCTACTGGCGTCACCGCGCCCCTTAGAACTCACTAGGGCCTTCACTTGTCTTGGCTGTGTCCCTTCCTTTGTCTCTCTACCTTCAGGTCCTCCGCACAAGGCCTAATTTGTCCTTTGCCCTTCGTTATCCTAGATAAATCTTCCTAAGACCTTTTGAGGGCCTTCCATTCATCACTTCATCTCAGACCCACCTAAAATTTTACTAAAGCCTAGCAGCTGCACTCACTGCCCTTGGAAATGAAAACCCATCTCCTACCAATTGCTGGGCATAGAACACAGTAGAAGAGAGCAGTTGGATTGTAGTGGGAGTGTGTCCATGACAGAGAGTTTTGTTAAAAGAAACAAAAATGCTCTCAAAGGCCTGAGCAAGCAGTATTCTGGTGAGTCTGGCAATTGGGCGAAACTCACTTTTTGTCCGGGTAAGACAAAAATGAGGGCAGAACAAACAACTAATAGTGCTGTAATATTTTACAAGGTAGTTTCTACTCTGATTTACCTTAATGATAACAAACAAACAAAAGTTACATGCACCTAGAAAAAAAAAACAACTCTATATGGGAACTTTTAGTCTTTTTTCTGAAATGTTTTTCTTAACTCTTCACCATTATAAAACAAAACTTGTGTATATCAGTCTAAACCACCCACTCAAAGAGCCTTTCATAACTGCATTCTGAGGGTCAGCCTCAAACATTCACTGAAAAATGAGGTGGGAGTGACTGTATTCTGGAAGAATAAATTTTTCTAGCAATAGACATATTCTGATGATGTAAGTTAAAAATCAGCTGTTACTTTTGTGTCCGATAAGTGGAAAGTAATTGGAGAATACAGAGGTGGGAAGACAGCCTCCACCCAGGTCTAAAACATTCCTCTTCACTCCTTACCCCTATGCCATCACTACTGAGTGTCTTCCGTTAACCCTTCTCCATAACCTACTATATAGATCACCATTTCGGGGATTGTTCTCAGCCCTGAACATTCCTGAAACTTGTCCTGTCACTCAATTCAATCCACGTTTCTTGAGCACTGCACATGAACCAGAGGCTATTAGGCACCAGTATTCACACAGACACCAGACAAATGTTCCTTCTTCAAGGAACCCATAATCTAGAGGAGAGTCAGACCCATACATGACCAGTCTAGCCAGGTATGATGTGAAAAGGGACAGCTTAAGGGCTTGCAGGAGAGAGTGGGTTTCTTCTTGCAGTAGGGAACAAGGGGAAGCATCAGAGGGGTTTTATTTGAGATACATGTGTGAGAATTCACAGCTACGGAAAGGGAGAAAGACACTGCAGGCCTAGAACACAGAGAAGCAAAGTCATGGAGGTGAAAACACACCCTGAGCTGACACAGTCACAAGCATCTGATGTAAAGTAAATACAAAGGGAATGAAGCCAGGAGGGATGTTGGAACAGACTGCCTGCCTGTTTAAACTTTATTTTGGGGCCATGGGGAACCACTGAGGGTTTTAAAGGAGTGGAATGACTCACATTCATGTTTTTAAAAGTAATTGTGAGACCAGGGTGAGATCAGGGTGTAAGATGGGATAGAAAGAGACTAAAGGCCAATTATTCAAACATGCGATAGTGAAAATTGAAAGAAACTAGTCTGAAATTTTTGGAGGAAAAATGAACATGCAGCCAACTAGATGCAGAAGTGCGAAAAGAAGAAAACACAAAATAGTTCCTGGGGTTCGTACCTGGGATGATGGCAACAAAAGGAACCCAGCTATGAAAACAGGTATAGGAGCAGGTTTGAGGGTGAAGGAGGGAGCAGAGAGATCCTATTGTTACATAAGAAGTTTGAGACATCTTGTGACAATCAAATGAAGACAGCTAGCCAACTGCTACAAAGTAGATCCGGAGCTGAAGGGGGAGACTGGGGCTAGAGATGAGGATTCAGTCTCACTGGCAACCCCAACAATGAAAAGCTGGTAGAGAAGAAGGAACCAAAAAGAAAGGAAAGAGAAGGCAAGCCAGTCTGAAGTGTACGCAAGCTGGGAGGAGGAAAAGGAGAGCCTTAATCCCAGGAGCCAAGGGAGGGCTTACTTTCTAAGCAAGAGTGGTTAACAAGTCAAATATTGCAGAGAACGTGGGACCTGGGTCTGGAAGGAGTCTACCTCATTTGACAGTATCAGACCTCTTTATAGCAATTTTAGCACAGCTATGGAGAGCTGCCTTATGACAGTCAGTATATTGTACAGTACTAATTAGCATCTTCATCCTCAGATGTCAAAGAACTATGTCTGAAATAGGATTCAGATATTAATTATTAAAAGCTAATAAGGGGATTGAAGCCTATTAGGTTAAATCATTGCAAATATAAAGCAACATATAGAGGAAAACAACTAATCACCTCTTTAACTTTAGACCATTAAAGATGCAAGATAAAAGAAAAAAAAGAAACTCCTGGAATTAAGACCCATAGAATATTGACCTCCTCCCAAATATGGTGGGTACAGCAATTCTAAGCAAGCACTCTAGAATAAATACATCAGGATTCAAGTCCAGTTTTGATCTTCTCAGTGTATAATTCTGGGTAAATAAACTTCTTTAAGCCTGATATATTTCATCTGTTAAATTAGGATAACAACAGGGGCTCCTGGGTGGCTCAGTGGGTTAAGCCTCTGCTTTCGGCTCAGGTCATGATCCCAGGATCCTGGGATCAAGCTCGGGTCGGGCTCCTTGCTCAGTGGGAAACCTGCTTCTCTCTCTCCCACTCTCCCTGCTTGTACTTCCTCCCTCACTGTCTTTCTCTCTCTCTCCCAGTCAAATAAATAAATAAAATTTTTAATTAAAAAAAATTAGGATAACAACAGAAATGACAAATACATATAAAAGCTCTCAGCATATCTATTAGAGACTTATAAATTTTGACTTATTATTATAACTCATTATAATATTTATTTCCATGATATATCTCAATTATATATAATTTCAAACGTTATATATTTTTGTAATCAATAGCTTTAATTTTTTAAATCATTAGTTATTTTTGAGCTTCTCCCTTCTGTGTACCAAACATGATTCTAGGTGCTGGGAATTTAAAAAAAAAAAAAAAAAAAGGAACCAAGCTCTCCATCACAAGAAGCATAGTCTAGTGATGTAGAAGGCAAGATGACAATTTCAAAACAAGGTGATCCATCCTATAAGAGAGGAACGAGAAAGGTGCTGCAAAAACCATGCAGGAGGAAGCCCCTTGTCTTACTCCAGGGCCTGGGGAGAGGAGCTGTCAGGCAAGGATATGAAGAGGAGACAACACTTGGGCATTACAAGGAACTCTGCAAATAGTTCTATCTATTATTAAGGATAATAATAAATATGAAGGTGCCATTATACACACACAAAGATCCCTGAAAAAAAACGTTAGAGAAAGAGGAAGCTCTTTGCCCAAGGGCAAACAGCAAGAGAAAAGGAGCTGGAAGCAACCCAGACTGTCATCCAGCTCAAGGAGATATTTTGGTTGAAATACATCATCTCATAATATTTACAACCTTCCCCACCTGAGTTTGGGTTACACATTTTACAAAGCAAATTAAACATCTCCTGCCTGTCCTCTAAAAGTCTACGGTTTTAAAAACAGGCAAAGTAACATACGGACAAATGCAAGAACTTTGATGACAAACTATCCTCCAAAGACAGTGTTCTCGAATAAACAATTCTCAAGTTCAGTTGGGTTCCAAAGGTGAGGATGCTAATAAATTTTGCCCTTCCCTTTGGGGACCAGGGAGAGATATTAAAATGGTGCGGTTTGGTTCCTCAAAAACTAAAAATAGAATTACCATATGATCCAGCAATAAACTGTGGAGTCTACAGTTCTGAGTATACACCCAGAAAAACTGAAAGCAAGGTATCAAAGAGATAGGTGTATATCCATGTTCATAGCACCATTGTTCGTAATAGCTAAGGGACAAAGTGACTTGAGTGCCTATAGGTGGATGAATGGATGAACCAAATGCAAACGATACATACAATGGAATATTATTCAGCCTTAAAGAGGAAATTCTGACATATCCTGCAACATGGATGAATCCTGAAAACATTATGCTGGCTGAAGTAAGCCAGACACAAAAGGACAAATACTATATGAGTCCATTTATATGAGATACGTAGAGTAGTCAAATTCACAGAGGAAGAAAATGACATGGGGGTCGCCAGGTGCCGGGGCGGTGAAGGGAGTTAGTGTTCAATGGGGACAGAGTTAGAGCTTTAGAAGATGACAAAAGTTCTACAGATGGATGGTGATGGTGGCTACACAGCACTGTACATGTACTTGGTCTGCTGAACTGAATACTTACAGATAGTTAAAGGGGTAAATTTCATTATACATTTTTTAAAAAACACACCGTTGCCATGTCCATTAAATAACTATACTTTGTCATTTAGAAGCAAATGAAAACACCTTGGTTCTGACACTGAGATGCAACGCCATCTGAAGAGGGGACAAGAGTATGAGACCAGGCCCCTTAGAAAGTCCTACAACCAAGGGAGCAGAGTCCATTTACCATTCCTTGGGAATGGACACCTATGTAACCCACTAAGAAGGTAACTTTGTTGGCAGCCATCATCTGAGAATTTTTAATTAATATAATCCCTGTGCACCAGCACCACCCTGTTAGGGGACGACTGTCAAAGCACACATAATAATAAATGAAGTCTATGATTATGTAACTGGCCCTTTAACAAATCTGTAGAAAGGAGAGATCACTAGGGGCTGGAATGTTCCAGGAAGACTGATGGAAACCTCTCCAAATCTGGGAGAAATGTTCAGGACTGAATGAGTACAGGTAGACAAACCTGGCTCAAACAAAAGGCTTGTGATGGGAATTGGTAAGAGATAACAATAGAAAAAGAGATTGGAGCTATATTACAATGGCTCTTAAAAGTCAACTTTGTAAGTTTGGATTTCTACCTCTATCCAGAGGGGAACCACTGGAGCTTTTTGAGAAGAAGTAGTACAGGACAAACACCGAGTACAAGGTGGCTTGGAAGAGGGAGACCCCTAATTGATAGAAAGCTGGACTCCAGGCCTGAGTGCTACTAAGTCATGAAAAGCGAAACCAAACATGTGCTTTTAGTAGGTTAAACTAGGACTTTAAAATATGGCCATATGCTTATATATGCAATGAATTTTTCTCGAAAGATGTAAAGGAAACTGTTGACATTGGTAACATCCTAGGAGTAGAACTGGAGGTAGGGGAAGGCGGAATCTTAGTTTTCATCATATACCCTTGTACGATGTGGATACACTTTTTAATCATGTGCACAAATTCATTTTATAATCAAAGAAGTTTTTTTTAAAAATACAGCAACCAGAGGCACCTGGTGGCTCAGAGGGTTAAGCCTCTGCTTTTGGCTCAGGTCATGGTCTCAGGGTCTTGGGATCAAGCCCTGCATTGGGCTCTCTGCTCAGCAGGGAGCCTGTTTCCCCCTCTCTCTCTCTGTCTGCCTCTCTGCCTACCTATGATCTCTCTCTATCAAATAAATAAATAAAATCTTAAAGAAATATATATATATAAATTTTTAAAAATACAGCAACCAGAAAGTATTAAAAGATGTTTAGACTGTAAAGAACACATTCAAAACATTTCTATTTATAAAGTAAAATACATTTCAATCCTGTTTGTATTATGTCTTGATCTCTATCATATAGTAGAGATGTTATGAGAATGCCCTAAAAGTAACAGTATAAAGTATTCAGAACTAACTGCACATCTAAGTCTCTACTGCAAAACAAACAGATGTCCTGAGTCACCCACCATAAAACAGCCTCTTTCAGGTGTACTTCAATGAAAAGTCTGCCTGAATCTATTCAAAATCAACTCCTTGGTAACAACAAAAATTAAAAAAAGAATAGCCCACAGTACATTTGACAAGATATATCCTGTCTCGGTAAATGGCTTTTTCATTCTTAAAGTTGCTCAGGCCAAAACCAACTGAGTCATCCTCAACTTAATTCCTTTTCTCTCATCCTCTATCCCCAAATCCCATGAACTCTACGTTCAACTCTATCCAGACGCCTGCTGCGTTTCCCACCCCACCACCATCATATGGGGCCATCATCTCTAACCTGGACCGCTACAGCAGCTTTCATTCTACTTTGTTTCCCTACACTTTTCATTTTACGCTTGTTCCCTATAGTCGGTCTTCCACAGGACAGCTGGAAAGATCTTCCTAATACACAAATCTGAACAAATCGCTCCTCTGACCACAGCTTCTGGTGGCTTCCTATTGCATGGCTAAAACCCAAAGACTTGCATGGCTGCAAAGCCTGCATGATCCAGACCCCATTTCCTCTCCAGTGTCACAGCCTGCACTCACCCTCTGTCCCTCCTCTCTGGTCAGGCTGGCTTCCTGCCCACTCCTTGGACATAGCAGTGACCCCACATCAGGGGCCTCACCCTCAGTCTGAATCTCTTCTCCCAAATACACCCATTCCCCTCCCTCACTTGGTTTGGCTCTCTGCTCAACTAAAACCTCATCAGAGAGGCCTTTCCCCACCACGCTGCCTCAAATAGTAGAATTGCCTCTTTCTCTCTTCACACTGCTTTTTCTTTACCGCAAATCATAACATATAGTCTTCTGTTTGTTATTATTTATTCCTGTCTCACCCAAGTAGTATGCATGCTCCATGACATCAAAGTTTTTTGTTTTTGTTTTTGTTTTTTGCCATTTTCACTCCTCTAGCCCCTGGACCTAGGGACATCTGGTAAATAAATGAAAGCTCAATAAATATTTGTTGAAGATTGAAGTACAAATCAAAACACCTAAATACTGGACAAAAAGAGGTTTTCAAAGTCCAAAATGAGGCATAAGCATAATAATGCCCAGTAAATTTGTGGTAAAGGAGTGAAAAAGCCAACACATCAGTCAGCAGGTACGTAAACCTATCCTTTATCTACAGTATGCTGGGAATCCAATGCACACTTGACATTAATTCCTACTTTGGGACATCATCTGTGTACATGCTGGGAGGCTACTCTTGAGATTTTAAATAGTAAATACCGTAACAAGTTTCTCCTCCATCTGGCCAATGAACTGAGACTGAAAGTTCTGAAGAAAGAAAGCAATCACTGTCTCAACCAGAAGGCCCAGAATATTCAATTGCTCCATTGAGGAGACGATCTGGACAAAGCCCCAGCCCTGGAACTAGGAAATTGGGTTGAAGTCAGGTTCTGCCATAAACTACGAGAGGGAGCTTTGGGCAAAGCACTGTTTGTTTCTAATCCCATTTTGTCTATTGCAGAGCTTCTTCACGTGGTCCCTGTAAAAGAAGATGATGCATACACACAGGCATCCTGAAGGCTGAGTGGTCAATCCATCATCTGTGTGATCGTCGTCCTGTGCTGCTAATCTCTAGTTCACCTTCCCTTGCCTGCCACTGGTGAGCTCTGTCTGAACAATGATCTGATCTGGTCCCTCGCCTGCTCAAAAACCTTTTCAGATTTTCAGCTTGAACCTTCAATGGTTTTCATTGTCGTATTTTGGCGCATTCCTGGGCCTTGCTCTACATTCTAGCCACACAGAACTGCTCCGCCATTCCCCAATTCCACCAACCTTTATTGCACATCTGTGGAGATGTGCCTCAGCCCCCACCCCCACGCATTCTCCCTAGTTCTGTTAGAGAAACCCTAGGCGCTCCCCAACCTCCTGTTGGTGTTCTCTCAGGTGCCCTGTTGAATCACTGCTTATTTGCAAGAATCTTTCCCCACCAGACCAGGGTGTCTCCATCTGATCCCTTTTCATGTCCTTAGCATAGAATGGTGTAATGCACACAGTAGGTGCCCAATGCTTGCTCTCTCTCAATATTTCTCAAATGGCTCTCTCAGGCCTTTCCAGCCCCTTCTCTGACTTACGGCTTGGAGGCAATATTACAAAGGGGCTTCTTTAACTTTTCTACTCCTGAGGAAATACACTAGGAGATGCCACTGACTGACCACTCCTCGGGGCTTCCAGAATCAGGCAGGAACTAAGTAGAGCGACAGAATGAAGCTAGGGACCTCTCTCCAGGCTTCATAAGTTATACCTTTAAGGTGTGCTTCGTTTTATTGGAAGTGCTATGAATTCTCAAATGAGGCACACCCTAATACAAATGGAAATGATTTTCAACTTATTCATTTTCAGGATTATTTAAGATTCTGTTCCTCTTCACGATGGTAGAAACTCTTGAATTGACTATAATTCAAAGCAATTATTGTTCTTTAGCTGCCAAGGTGCCCTGTTATTCTTTTCATAACTATCCTGGATGATCTGAGCCCAGTTCAATGAAAAGCCTATTTTTTCCTAGCTCTGTACCTTTTCATTTGCTAAATTTACAGCATTCACATGAAAGGAAGAAAGGAAGCCCCACTTTTGCCCCATTGGGAACATGATATATGGGTTTTAATTGCCCTTGTAATTATACCCTTGTCCAGCTCTGCGCAGGTATGGCATAGAAATTAAACATTATAGCAAAGCCTGAGAAGGCCTCGTTGAGGTAGGAAGACGACGGCTTTGCAAGATTTCCTGCCACCAGGAGAAGGAAAGAGAAAAATGAAAGGTGGTCTGGGAATGTTATAAGCTAGCCAGCAATCTCCACTGAGGAAGCATTTTCTGTCTATGACCGCCTCTAAAACTGTGTGAGCTGTAAAGCTGGGGATCCCCTGGTGGTTTGATATTCAGCTAAAGCTGGCTGAAAATGGCAGAACGTGGATTGCTTGGCTCTGAATTAAGAAATAAGCACAGCAACAAAGGGAAACATGCTATGACATTTTCTAAATATTTACCAAGGGGAGTTGACAATTCAGTGACTACAGCCAGATCTGACAGTGAATTCTGACTGCCTCATACGCCTTCCCACATCATCATCTCTATCTCCAAAACCAGGTGACCTTCACCTCTTGGGGTTGGCAGAAAAAAGCAGCATCCTTGTGAAAACCCAGCAGATGCTACATGGTGATTCGGGTCCACAGACCTCTGCATTTATTCCTCCTCCCCAGATTTCTTATCTGAAATACAGTAAGCAAAGACCTGTCTATAAAGACAACTGGGTCAATACAAACTACTTTTAAGATAAAATACTTCTTTGCCCAGCAATTTCTGACTAGTAATATCCATACAGTTTCAGAACCCAGTATCTATGAACGGTCCCTGCCAGTCCTCATCATAAAATCAAATGTCTCATCTGCCCACATGACAGTTATTTTCATTCCTAATCCTCCCAGGTCAATTGATAAACGTCAATCAGCAAGTCTGAGGTTTTGAAAAAACATTATGGATAATGAAGAAATGTATTTTATGTCACTTTATGACCACCTCCTGCTGGTCATGTTTCCTACACTTTCAAGTCTTATACAGAGAGTATAATTTTGCATTTGCTTTTAAAATCTGAAATAACACACTTCAAGAGCAATATGGTAATTGGGTTTAGATTAAAACAGGTATCTGACAGTCCCAATAATTCCCCAAGTCCTTTCTTTCCCCACAGCCCCAGAAATGTTACATAATTATTTTAAGTCAAGATAGTAATATACATACCTATTGGATAAAAATGTATACATCTGTGTGCCTAACAAGCAATGGGAAAGTTATAGAACAGTTTACAGTTTAATGCTCACTGATGTCTTCTCACCTGCCTGTCTCCAAAACCTGCTTGTTTTTTTTTTAAGATTGTACTAAGATTAAAATACATCCTCTCGCAATCTCCCTCAAAGGAAAGAAAACTTCATTGGTTTGGTTAGGCACAACTTCAGGAAGTAAACCCAAAATTGGTCTTGAGAGAAAGACAGGCAATGACATGGGCAAGAATGATAAGAAACATGGAAGGCACGTGCCATGTCTGTACAGAGATGACCAGGTAAACTGCAGTTAGGTCTCCCCTTTAGGCAAGCAGCCCCACAAACAGAAGCTGGACTCTGTGACCTCCAAGGTCCCTTCCCACTCCAATAGCATTTGCCTCGTTAATTTTTTATAGTCATCCTCTGTCCTATCACACTGTCCCCATGCATCATCAAGCCCTCCTGGCCACTTCCATGACTGAAAGGAAAATCTGTTTTAAAAAAAAATCCATGCTTTGACTACTGCCAAAATTACAGTTCTGTCCTTGAAACAATGACCTGAACGTAATGGGCCAGGCTAAACACCTCTGAGCAAAGAAGTGGTCAATACCATCTTCAGGCAATATTTTTTTAAAGCTTCTCTGATGCAGAATTATAACCCAAGGTTTTGGGAGTGAAAGACTGTGAAGCTAACAGACCATCCTATAACCAAACCTCTCAAACTTGTACTCTTCTATTCCCTGCTCCATGACTAACCTTAAAAAGTGGGTAGGCACTTAATGGCTGAGTTTGAATCCAGGCCCCACCTCTCATCAGATGTATGATGGGAGGCAAATTATTTAATTTCCTTGAGTCTGTTTCCAGACTTGTAAAATGCTGGTTATGAACTACCTTGCAGGGTTACTGTGACAATAGGATTAAGAAAAGCCTCCAAAACAAAAAAGCACTGCTGAGCATTCATTTGTTCATTCTCTCATTCATTCAACAAAGATTAACTGAGTGTCCACAACCAGCCAGGCACCAGTACATTAAAGATGGGGGGAAAATGAAAGCTATTATTACTTTTATTTACCCAAACAGTCTGTTTCCAGAATTGTGGCAGAACTGTCAGATTTTGACTTCAGCTCAAAACTTTCATTTCAAATAGTCATTTGTAGTTTGTCAGATATGATCCCACATGGGAGCGCACCTACTGCCTTACCTTTACACACCCCAAAGGTAATCACTTAGTAGGTGTTTGGCCAGAGGGCACCTTCAGAACCCTTCGAAGAAGCAACAACCAGAGGAAAAGGTGGTATCCCAGCTCTCAGATGGACAAGCCACTCAGGAAAACTCGATATGCCTGTGCTACAAGACACGTCCTGGATGCCTGGGAGTTTTTGGGTGCTTTCAATTCCACGAGCGGACTCTGAGTCTTCTGAGAATTTAGGATTAACAGCTCTGGCTCATCCCCAATCTTTGTGACTGGGCCACTAATGAAGCTAAGAGCAACAGCTAAAGGGTCTAAAAGCCATGTTTTCATAATGTATGGCTTATGGTTTTCAGCTGTGCTTTACTCTACAGTTTGATAAAGTTCAGTATAAATGATCCCCCTGTGAGGAGTCAGTTGGTTTCAAGGCTGTAGGCTCTTCTTCAATGTGAGCCCAGCATTCCTTTTCTTAACCAGCCCAAAGCCTCCAGCAAGTACAAACCTAGCTGTACTGGGTGCTGGGCACTGTGTACACTTAAATAATTTGCACTTACAATAAAAAAAAAAAAAAAGCTTTCAAAGACTTTTTGGAACCCAGGGCTCCTAGCAGAAGAGTAAAAGTCTGACCCTGGCATAAGAAATAACCTGCCCTGGATCATAGGGTGGTCAAAGAGGGAATTCTAGAATAAAATTCAGAGCCATCTGTGAAGCTAAGGATAGGTTAGTGGACAGCAGAGAGATGCCTAAAAATTTTGATATGCAGACTCCTCTCATTCAGGAACCACCTGAGTCATTTTCCCTAGAAACTTAAGGATAGAACAAGACTACCTGAAGGCTGTGAATTTTGCATTGCTACCTCCTACGTGGAGGTGACAGCCTAGGTTCTTCACAGGAGTCATGGGTACAAAAATACTGTCACTATCTCGCCCCCCCATGCATCTAAAATTTTTTTTCTAAAAAGTGGGTATTCATTACCCTTCAGCCAGTTTAGCGCATTATCATCAACTTCTGGCCCCTCTAATTGCTCACTGAAAACAGTGGTTTGGATATTAATAGGCTATAAATCAAGGCCCCACCTGGGGCTCGTTGTCACGGAAACAGTACTCAAGCCCACAGCGACTTCCCCATCCTGGGGAAGTCTGGGCGACTTGGTGGGAGTTGGGGATGGTTTTAAAGCTGTTGTTTCTTCCACTTTCTGCTATTTCTCAAGGCCAAGTTGTTGGAGAAAGAGGAATTGGTGAGGCAGGTAAGAGTAAAATGGACCGTAGCAGCTTGGAGAACTCTTTGGAAGAGGAGGGCAGGAGGTCCTTGGAGTATGCCTCGGGCATTCTGTTCTTTCCTCCTTGGGTCTGCACCTAGCCACACTCTCCGCGTCGTTCACAGCGTCCGGGGATCAGGCCCCTTCGCTGACCTGTCCTGTCCTCCCTGCCTGGGCGCTAGGCTGCTGGGGGAGCGCGCGGACAAGTTCCCCAGAAGAAAATTTGAGCGGCCCCGGGGTGAGAAGCCCGGCGGCAGGAGGCAGAGAGGGCAGCGCGACGGTCCGACACACTGGAGGCAGAATCCCCTTTGCCCCACGCCGGGGTCTTGGAGGAGGTGGCCCGGGACTTGAACGCGCACCGCCCTCCCACCCCCGCCCTCCCGGAGCCCCGGGGCTACGCTCCAAGATCCGGCTCTCTAAAGCAAAGCGCCCGAATCCCCAAGTGCCTCCGAAGCCCACGCGGATTCCCGCGCCCCAGGGTGTTCGCTGCCGCAGCCGCCAGGGCCTCCCGGGCCCCACGCCCCGCACCCAGGGCTGATCCCCCACCCGACCCCCTGGGCCACCCACGTCACGCGCCCCCTGGGCCCAGAGCCTCTTCCGCGCTGGCGCCGCGCGCCCCAGCCTCGCGCACCCGCACCCAGCCCCCGCCGGCCGCTGGGCCCTCCGGGACTCACCTGCGCTGGGGCTGTAGCGGCGGCCACCCCGAGCCCGGGGGCGGCGGCGGCGCAGGGGGAAGAGGGCAGCACGGGACTCCTAGCACAGCGGCCGCCGGGCGCCTGGTGCTGCCGAGCCGCGGACCCGCCCAGAGATATAAATAACATTATCTGAGGAGGGACATTCCTGCCGGGGGACATCGCTGCTGCCGGGACCAGATAGTCCCGCTGCGGGGGCGGGGAGGCGGGGCCGCAGCCTCCCGCAGCGCCAGGCCCAGCCCCCGCCTTCCCCACCCACTCCCGCACCTGCCAATCAGCCTCCGCGCCGGGGGGCACCTGCCAGGCCTCCGCCCGGGCTCGGGCTGCCGGCCTCCGCCTCCTGGCTGGCCGCCTGGGCCCCGGACGCCAGAAGCTCCAGTCTCCCGCAGCGCCCCCATCATCGTTCACCTCCCCTAACCGCGCGCTACCGCGAGCTCCCTGCGGCGGGAAAAGGGTTTCACTCCGCAGCCCGGGCCTAATTCGTGCGCCCTGAGCAGCGAGCCTGGACACGAAAACAAGCCCCCGCCCCGCGTCCCCACTGTGTACTCTCCGGTTTTTAAGATTTATTAAAACACACGCTTAGATTGTAGGGTGGGCGAGGCGGGCGCCGGGGCCGTGCGCCCCAGCTGCGGCGGGTTTCGGAAGACGAGATTGTATCCAGGGACTGGCGTGTAAGAAAGCACGCTCAGGGGCGGACTTCACTTGGCAGGCGGTGTGAACAGACGCTGGGAGGCCCCCGCCCCCAGCCCACAGTCTCAGTGCCTCTTTTTCTGTCTGCAAACCTGGTGCGGTCGGGGCAGACCCGGCACTGCTGACCGGGCGCAGCCCACAGTCCCACAGCGCTAGCATATTGCAAGGACTGTAATCAACAGGCAAACTGCCACACCAGCCCACTGGCACCTCCTGTCCTGTCCCGCTTTTCAGGAGAGCAGGGGCTTCCCCTCTGCAAGACCGGATGGGGTGGAATGCAGTAGGCCAGAGAAAACACTAGAACCAGTGGTGCCAAAGACGAAAGACACGGCATGTCCGAGTCACCCGAGAGAGATTAACGAAGAAAATGGGCAGTTTGCATTTTCTTGACTTTCTTTTAAGACACAAGGTTATTGTTCAATAACACTTAGTGGTACGCTTCACGGTAGCTTTCATTTCCTTTCTCCATTGGTCGTTCCTGGGACCGTGTCTCATCCAGGTACCAGTCCAGGCTATCTCAGGTATTATGGATGGCAGTGGAGATTAAAAGCTCAAAGAGATAGAAAAGAGTTGCAACTTTGACTAATACTGCCTGGTATTCTTAACAACGGAACAGTCTTAGCCCTGAGTTATTTGCTTCGGAGTGTAATTATGCTGTTTTCCAGGATTCACCAGGAAAAGGGTGTTTAATTGCCAGATGTGCATGCTTCGTTTATATATTGAACAGATGCAAAGATATTTCACTTCCTGCTGCAGCCACACTTCTGGAGAGTAGGCATTTAGACACTGATATGTGCTAAGTGGGGCAAACTCCACAGATATGACAAAGCCACAGAACTCTCCACCCCAGCCCCCTAATGTCTGGACCCTTATTAACATCAGTTTCTCAGGAGACACTAGTAATATAGGAAAGATGATAGCAGAATATTCGTGGTCATCCATTAGATTAGCAATGATGTCCCCCGTCTGATAACATTTAAGGATCTATTTGTTTATTACTGAGTTAGACACAGAAAGATCTCTTTCATTTAAAAAAATTATTTAAGAACCAAATTCTGGCAAGGGAAACTCAAGAAAAACAGGCCAGCTTCAAAAGCAGAGAGTGTGATATCTCAAGTAGAAATCCTTGATCTGTTTTTGAAAGGAAAAAGTGGTGAGAAATTATTTATGTTTTTTAAAAGCCTTGTGTGAATAAACTTACTAAATAAATTCATGATTCCTGAGGATTGCAGCTCTGCAGCTACATAATTGTATACTACATGAAACAGATAATTCCTTAGCTATAAGTCTGTGGCACTGAACTGAAAAGTTGAAGACATATTTTTTAAAATGTTATTTATTTATTTGATAGAGATCACAAGTAGGCAGAAAGGCAGGTATGCGGCGGGGTGGGGGGGAGCAGGCTCCCTGCTGAGCAGAGAGCCCAATGTGGGACTCCACCCCGGAACCCTGAATCATGACCCAAGCCAAAGGCAGAGACTTAACCCACTGAGCCATCCAGGCGCCCCACATATTTTTTTGTAGCCTTGGGATTTATAATTTTCAACAACAAGAAAAATTAATATGATAAAAGTACCAAATCAGTGGGCAGATTACCCTAGGATTTTCAAACCAGCTCAGCTGCTTTAGTTATCTCCACTTTAGCTGAAAGCTAAATAATTCAATACAACCTCATTTGCTACAGAGCCTGTTATCCTGACAGCATCCTCAAATGCTTTACAGCTAATAGAGTTACAGTGAAATGATAAATCAGAACTGAGGGAGATGGGAAATTTCAAAGTACAGAGGGAAACGGCATTGTCAAAGAAGGAGGAGGAAAAAATAGAAAACTCCAGGAAGTGGGAATGAGAAATTGGGGAGAGAAAAGGAGAAATTGGGGAGAGAAAGAGAGAAGGAAAAGCTGAATATATGGGTTCATAATCAAGGTCATTGTTGGGCAATGGGGGCAACAGTGATTAATTCTGCAGGGATTTTTCTGAATATAGTATGTAATGCCTCCTGAATTGTCTAAAGTGTGGGAAATTGGCTTTCATTCTCTTTGGTCCAGGGGCTGCACCTCCTTTACCCCCATCCATGTTGACACTTCACACTTCCAAGCTACCCAGCAGGCTCCCAATAAGTATAACCTGCAGTGCTGGGGCCAGAAGGGAAGGTGTGCGTTTGAGACTAGATCTTGCCAGCCAGTAAACCAGAAACTGAGAGGAAGCACTCAGAGAATGGCCTAGCCAGCTCCAGCTAGTATCAATAGATGAGGCCAAGAGGGTATAAATTAGGACAATGGAGGAATCTGACACAGAGGGAGTTTTCACTTTTTATATTCTCTGAATTTTTCACATTGAGCTTGTATTATTTGATAATCAGTAGAGATAATAGAGACAATAATAGGTAGAGATTAGATCCAGATGGGTCCAGCACATGCATTTAACTTTTCTTCCATTCCAAATCTCATAAAAGGATTTAGAATAAGAATTTAACAGCACAGGGAAACAAGACAAAGGCTGATCAACTCCCCAAGCATTTTTAGGAAATCCCGAAATATCGAAAAGAGACAGGATCTAATCTAGAGAGAAATAAAATGAGAGAAAGTCAAAACAGGTTCAGGAGATGGAATAGCTTAGGGAAGTTCCAAGCATGAGTCAAAGGTACAAGAGAAGGAGGGGGCCCTAGGACAGAATAATTCATTGAGGATTATTCCTCCCTGCTGGCATTAAGTATCAGATGTTTACCTGTGGGATAAAGAAGTGAAGAGAGATCTTGGAACCAGAGGAAATGACAGGGAACATTTTCTCTCTCCTGATAGCATGTGTGCCTTTCCTTCCCAGAGAGACTCTGGTAAACAGAATGGCAGGCTAATGAACTATCAAATAAAAGATCATCAAACAACTCAAACCAACGATTTTGTCAGGGTAGGGGAACAACTACATGAAAGAGATTTTCTAGACTAGAAAGAAGTGATAGCAGAGGAAACTAAGTTAGGAAAAGGAAACAGATAAATTTAAAAGGAATTTAAACTTTATTCAGCAAGATTTGAAAGGATATTGCATCCATGACAAACAAGCAAGAAGAAAACAGGAAAATTTAAAAAGTTGTTTCTGAAATTGAAAATGTATTAGCTGATAAGCAGAACACACCAAGTTGAAAGGTAGATTGGTGGGAACAGAAATTCTCCCCAAAGACAGAGCCAAAAACAAGGTGGAAATTTTGTAAGAATGGCTGAAAGCCATGGAAGCAAGATCCTCAAGGTCCAATATCCATCTGATAGAAGTTATACAAGAAAAGAGAAGAAAGAGTAGAGGAGATAATAATGAGAAAGGAGAATAAAATTTCTCAGGATTGAAGAAAATATGAATTTTCAGATTATAAAATCCTGAATTTAGAAAAGGATGAAGATTTTAAATATAGTTTATAGTTTTATGACAGTTTAAAGTCTATGATTTTACTTATAAGATATAATAATTTGAATAAAATTAAACAAAAAAACCAAAAAATATAATAAGCTATCTTACTGTGTCTTGAATTAAGACTATTTTTACTGAGGGGCATCTGGGTGGCTTAAGTGGCATCTGGGTTAAGCAGCTGCCTTCAGCTCAGGTCATAATCCCAGGACCCTGGGACTGAGCCCCACATCAGGCTCCCTGTTCAGCCAGGAGCCTGCATCTCCCTCTCCCTCTGCTTGTTGCTCCCCTTGCTTGTGCTTGCTCTCTCTCCCCCATCAAATAAAAAAATAAAAACCTTTTTTTTTAAAGGCTATTTTTAAAAAGATTTTATTTATTTGACAGAGAGAGAGATCACAAGTAGGCAAAGAGGCAGGCAGAGAGAGAGGGGGAAGCAAGCTCCCTGCTGAGCAGAGAGCCCAATGTGGGGCTCAATCCCAGGACCCTAAGATCATGACCCAAGCCGAAGGCAGAGGCTTAACCCACTGAGCCACCCAGGTGCCCCCCAAAAAGACTATTTTTTTTTTACTGAATCACAGAACTGAACTTATTTGTTCTAAATTTAAAACTACTTGACTTAGAAATAAACATATATATCAGAAAGTTACTTACCAAACGAAAAGCCAAACCAAATAAATCTGAACCTACCTGATGTTCCCACTCATTCAAAACCTGCTAGCAACGGAGGGATCCAGAGGGCATGCATGTAAGGTACAGAAAACTTCAAAATAGTACCTAGAGCTCAAAAAACATTCGTTCCCCTCTTTGTCCTTCCACCAAGAGATGTATTTCATGAAACTAAGCTAAAATTTCCATCCCATTTCTGGAAATATCTAGAGGAACGATGCCCTCTACAACTCCCAAAGACAAAGCAGCAGCAGGACCAACTGGAAAAGCCCTCCATTTACAATATAGAGGATGTAGGACCAAACTTCTCCTTCAGATGCCTCAAACAAAATGGTCACTGTAAGGAACCAGAGAGCCCGCAGCAGGTGTGCAAATACCAAACTGACCAGAGCAGCTGACACCCATTTCAAATTTCGCTCCACCAATAAATGGGGAGGAGCAGAACAAGGCTTACATACTATCATCCACTAGTCCATGGAAGCACCAGCCAGGCTTCAGAATAAATGAGCATCTTTCCTTCTACAGCTGTTCCTGAGCTTTTCCTCCCTTTTCAGGATGAGACTGTTACCTAAGGGATGCCAGCTTGTACGGGTATAATAGCAGGCTTATCTTGGGGTGTGCCTGGAGGTGTTAATGTTCTTCTACAGTTGCACTATAGGGCTGCATGGGTTTGCTAGGGCTTCCGTGACACTTACCACAGACTGCGTGGCTTGGACCACAGAAATTTATGTTCTCACAATTCTCAAGGCTAGAAGTCTGGGATCAAGGTGTTGGCAGAGTTGTTTCTTCCGAGGCTTCTCTCTTTGGCTTGTAGATGGCCATTTTCTCTCTGTCTTTGCAAGGTCTTTCCTCTGTGCCTGTGTCCTAATCTCTTCCTCTTTTTTTTTTTAAAGGATTTGATTGATTGATTGATTGATTTATGAGAGAGCACAAGCAGGGGGGGAGGGGCAGAGGATGAAGGAGAATCAGACTCCCCGTGGAGCAGGGTGCTAGCTGTGGGGCTTGATCCCTGAACCCCGGGATCATGACCTGAATCGAAGGCAGATGCTTTACTGACTAAGGCACCCAGGCACCCCATAATCTCCTCTTCTTATAAGAACACTATCATATTGGATTAGGTCCACTCGTAAGACCTCAGTTTACCCTCATTACCTCTTTAAAGGCCCTGTCTCCAAATATGGTCTCTTCCTGAGGTTAGGATATCAACATGTGAATTTGGGGGCCCATAACTGAGTCCATAACACAGGCCTCATCTTTTCTCACATGAACTGCTTCTGTAAGCCTACCTGCTCTCCCATTCTTTAGTTTCATTCTCCTTCAATTCTTCTTCCATATAGTAGCCAAAGTATATTTTCTAAAAAGGAAATCTGATGGTGTCACTCCACTACTTTAAATCATCCAGAGGCGGGGTGCCTGGGTGGCTCAGTGGGTTAAAGCCTCTGCCTTTGGCTCCAGTCATCATCCCAGGGTCCTGGGGTCAAGCCCACATTGGGCTCTCTGCTCAGCAGGGAGCCTGCTTCCCTCTCTCTCTCTGCCTACTTGTGATCTCTGTCTGTCAAATAAATAAATAAAATCTTAAAAAAATAAAATAAATCATCCAGTGGCTCCCCATTGCTTTCAGGATATAGTTTTAAGTTTTGCAGCACCTAGCACAGTTCCTGGCTGCAAGATGTACTACATACAGGTCTGATGAGTAAATAAATGAACCAATGAGCAACCAATCATGGAAACTAAAGGAGAGCTGCAATTGTGGAGATCAACCAAGAACTAGGTAATTCAAAGTCCTTTATATTTGGCTTAAAAATATGTATTTGTGATTTTTTTTTTCAGGAGAACCACTTTCATGTTTATGTTTGAGTAAGGTTATTTAAATGAACTCACATTCCCTGAGAAATAATTGGCAATATTTATGCCTGAATTTCACCAGCTCATTGGCCCCCTTGGCACATTCATACCTAACTTACTGTCTACAGGTGAGAAGTGGAGCCAACTAAGTAGGTTTTATGTTCACATCTACTACCAAGTTCACCTGCAGGGAAAAAGGCTGCTGTCTTTCAAAGTCTCATTCATAATGAGGCATAGCAAATGCACGGTGATCGTTCAGCATGGGATTTTGTCTCTGTTTGCCCTACCTCTCAGTGTCATTTTCAGACCTCATCCTTGGAGCAAGGCCACGCTCCAATATGCCAAAGCCTTGAGCGCACAGGATTAAGAACATCCGAAGGTAGGTCAAAAAGCATTACAGTGAATTGATGTTGTTTTGACTTTAACATTCTTATCTTGAGTACTCCACAAAGTGTATAATCTGTATGTGGATAATTGAGAGTGCCTAAACCTGAAATTTTGTTCTCTTCCTTTAGATATTTATCGAGCCAGGAACTCAAATTAAGAGAAGATAGAAGTTAAAAATGGAGTTTGTTAATAAAGAATGACAGCAAGAGTTACAGTTCAACCAATTAAAGAATTTTTTGTTTATGTGATGATTATTGCCAGCATAAATGCTCTTAATTGCTTTTATTTGTTAGTGAGCAGTTTCCAAATTCAAAAATTTTTTTTTGTAATATTAACCAAGACCTTTGGGGAAAATTTCAATAGCGTTTGGAAAGATATTGCAATAAAAGTCTTCATTACCTCTGCAAATTCATCTCATTTTCTATTCTGTGGGATATTTCTGCAGCTGCTCAACTTCTGTTTGGATATTTCTTCAAAGCTCTAAAGTCTACAAGAAACTATGATTCAACTCAAACATGATTTATTTTGTAGAATAACTACATCTTATCAAAAACATCATTTTTCCTCATTTTCCTTTGTGTAAGGCAAATTCTATTTTTAAAGGATTACTTATCATTTTCTTTTTACCAAATGCCATATAATCATTTTTATTCAATTTCATGAAGTAAATTGCTATCATTATCCTTATTGCTAGATAAAGAAACCAAGAAACTCGGAGTTCAAGTAATTTTCCAAAAAAAAAATCACACAGAACTCCAAATCCCTTGCTTATTAAAGAGTTATTTATCCAGGAAGCACTATCTCATGGTTCTTGAATTAACACATTCTCATGATATTTAATGTACATTATCTATAGTATAGACTAATATATTTTTAAAGATTTTATTTACTAGAGAGAGAGAGAAAGAGATCAAGTGAGAGAGAAAGAGAGAGAGCGAACATGGGAGAGGGGCAGAGGGAGAAGGAGAAGCCGACTCCCCACTGAGCAGGGAGCCCCGCACAGGACTTGATTCCAGGACTCTGGGACCATAACCTGAACTGAAGGCAGATGCTTAACCGATCAAGCCACCCAGGTGCCCCTACACTAATATTTTAAGTCAATAATTAAGTCAAGAATTAAGCCCCAAATTATACTGAGCATGCGCAAGCAGCAACTCCATGTGGCTTATCCTATTCTATCATCATCTTAATCATCAAAATACACATAATGACGCACATGCGCTGGACCTTCCATAGCAGAAACTGAAAGAAGCAAAAGCCATAGGGCCTTTTTTGGAAGGGTTTCAAAGCTGTGTCTAAACATCAGTATCCCATATCTGACCCCAAACCCTGCTAAACCTTTCTCAACTCCCACTCCTTACCTCTACCAAATACTGCCAGTAATTGATAAGTAGGGGCTTGTCTCATATGATTTCAGATACTTGAAACCATATGGAATGCCCTCATTCCAAAGATTATATAGGAATCCACAAACTCACTTCATAACTAACAACAAATGTTAAAAATGCAAATGACCCTGGGAAGAATTCACTTTTAAGTTACAGCCTTGTGGCTACTGGAGGAAGAAAAAGTCAGTGCTTCATAGTAGCATTTTAATAGCTCAGCAATTTTTTGAAAAGAAGTTAGCTGAATGGAATGGAAAAATCAGTAGACGTAGTCAAAAGACCTGGATTCTATGCCCCCTTATCTTCTCTATGCCTCTGTTTCTCTTCTGTAAAATGATGGCACTGAACTACTAGCTAGTCTCAAGGACTCTTTCAGCTCTAGCTCTCTATATTTTACACCTACAGTGAGAACATTCTGTATATTCATTTTAATAATGTTCATTAAAATGAAAAATTGGAAATCGATGTCCATCCAAATGGAATTGGTTAAACCATGTATGGTGTAGACACACACACACACACACACCATATAAATTCTATGTAGTCAGTTAAGTGATGATGTGATTTTATATTTGTTTATGGGGAAAGACACCATGACATACTGCCAAATTTTCTATCTGACTAAGAAAGTACTTTATATCAGAAAGGATACTCCTAAAACGTTATTTCTAGACGGTGGGATTAAGAGTAATTCTTACTTCCTTCTCTATTTTTGGATAGTGTTTGGATATTTTATAAGCAGAGAATATTTTCATAATAAACAATAAAGTTATTTTCAATTTGGGAAAAATACTAAAACGTAAATAGCAAATATTCTATCCTCTCCTGTGAGCAAGTTTTGCTAGACAGGAGGGCCAAGGCAAGAAAAAATAGCAGTGACCTAAAGGAAAACAATGCCTAAATATTTTCATCAACACTCAGATAGTGAAATAAATAAGTGCCTTGAAAGTAAAGAACTGTTCTTGTTACACAAATTGGGCTCAGCTGATTTGTTTTTCTTAGTTATCTCAGTCATGACCAGTGTTGGGAGATGGATTATGCTTGCTCCCTCACCAGTTTATCCCACACCCAATGAGAAGATTGGTCAAGCCATCAGCCTGGCCATTGGATCCAACCCAAAGCTAACCATCTGAGGACACGATTAATCCCATAACTTTGTATTCTTTACTCTGTGCTTTATTTATTTAAGTTTCCCAATGTTGCCTAATCAATCTTGATAATTGTCACCACTCAAATTTGAAAGCATGCAGAATTAAGTATTTGAAGATAGACTAAATCAAACCACATAGAAAGTCATACATAATTCAACAAAGGAGGAAGAATTGAGCTTTCTAAATCCAGAATGGCGAACGACAGTTTTGACCCAAGTTCAAGATTGGTAAGAAAACAAAATGTTGCAGGAGGACGTAAATTAAATACAGACCAACACTGTAGCTGTTGTCTTTCAAAAAGTGTGGGGTGTGGCTGCAACAGCCCTCAGAGATTTCAATGAGGAATGAAATCTCTGGGAGTCTGAGCAAGCTAAGCCTGTGGTACTGCGCTCTTCCTGAGGGAGCCTTCTGTTGACAAAGGAAATTATCGTATTGAGTTCCATATTATTTGCTTGTCACCAGCTGTATCATGCCTTCTATGCTAAAATCAATTTCCATAATTCTCAATTTGGGGGTCATTGGGTATATGGCTTTACTATCTGGGAACAAGGCACCTGGGAGAGGAACTATGCTTACATGGAAGAGAATTTCTCAAGTTCTGACCCAGGCAGCTCAGGAAGTCAACTGGTGTTTGCGTGCTGGAAGTGCTAGAGGTGTTAAACGACACTGCAAGTAGCATCATTTTAAGTCAAGGACAGCCTATATGTAATTAGGGGGAGTGTTTTTTATGAATTTATTTATCACTTATTTTATCATATTCTGCTTCCTGAGAGGATTTTGAGGAGGTCCTTGCATTTTATTTACCAGAGCAGCTTCATGTATTAGTCTTCTCTTTCCAGCTAGATTGCATAATGCCTGATACTTAAAAGCATGTCTTTGGTTTCTATTGGTCAAGGTGTCTGGTGGAATGCTGAGCAATGACCGATGGGCATACATTAAAATAATACTGAAGAGTAATCAGCAGAAGTATGTAGTTACTACTGGTTAGTTTAATTAGGAAAGCCATGTTACAGATTCTAGCCCTTCTTCTGGATCCCACAAAGGACATGGTGATCATAGGGTGACCATATGTCCCAGTTTACCTCAGGCAATCCTGGTTTACACCTCTCGTCCTGGCAGAATCATTCATTCCCTTGTGCTCTCAAAAGTGCAAATTACACAATGACCATTTGTTCAGGTACCACTAAAGGGCCTTCTAATAAATTCCAATATACAAAAAGCAATTCGGCTTTAGCAGTAAACAAAAGCTTTGTGGTGAAAGACGACCACAAAGTACAAAGTTAAGATTACATTATTAACTACTTGCTATTTCCCAAGACCAGTTAGCTCTATATAAGTTTAAGTCAACTCTGCCCTCTACTGTCTTATGACAGTATTATGACATCATGAAGCTAGCACCGTTTCATCTTCATTGACTGAAGCTGATTATGTTGGTCCTCTTGATGACTTTAGAGGACTGATCCTCAACCTTGAGCCACTACAATTAGTTTTTAAAAATCTCCACTGCCGGGGCACCTGAGTGGCTCAGTGGGTTAAAGCCTCTGCCTTCAGCTCAGGTCATGATCCCGGAATCCTGGGATCGAGCCCCACATCGGGCTCCCTGCTCAGAAGCGAGCCTGCTTCCATTCCTCTCTCTCTGCCTGCCTCTCTGCCTACTTGTGATCTCTATCTGTCAAATAAATAATAAATAAAATCTTAAAAAAAAAATCTCCACTGCCTATGCTGTACCCTTGACCAACTAGATCAGAATCTCTGAGGATGAGACCCAGGTGTCAATTTTTTTTAAAAGCTCCCCAATTGCTACCAATGTACAGCAAAAATTGAGAACCACTGTCTAGAATGTTAGATCAAGTAGCCTGCCATGGTTCACTTAGTTTTTTTAATTCCATAGCCCAGATTATACTATTCTCCTAATCATATCTGGAAAAGCCTTAGAAGTTAGAAGAAAATGATGAGTGCATCAGGACAAATCTACATCACTACTGAAAAAAAATGGCATTTAAAAAAAGCCATTCTAAGGAATGGTGTTCTTCTTGGGTATAAAAAAATATTTTTAATTATAGTGATGACATGGACAGTACTTACTCAGTAAAGAGTCTGTTAGGCCATCAGCTTTGATGGCACAGCTCAGCCCTAATTCTCTGTTGATGGAATTACGTGCTGAAGAAGCTCTAAGATAGCCAAGAAAGTTGAGCCAGAAGATGGGGGCAAATGAGGTAGAGCCCATTGCATTAAATGACTGCTTCTTTTTGTGTGAATGTTCAGAGACTTGTTAATGGAGTTTATCATATGGAAAAGCACTGATGTGAAAGCCCAGGAAATCTGCTGGTAGAAGTTGCACTAATTAGAACATTAACTAAATTAAGTCACTGGGGGGGCAGTGAATCCCAAAGGGAATAACAGAGAAAGGAGAAAAACACAGAAAACCCATTAATAATGGGGCACCTGGGTGGCTCAGTGGGTTAAGCCTTTGCTTTCAGCTCAGGTCATGATCTCAGGCTCCCTGCTCAGGGAGCCTGTTTCCCTGCCTCTCTGCCTACTTGTGATTGCTCTCTCTCTGTCAAAGAAATAAAATCTAAAAAAAAAAAAAGGAGAAAAAGAAAAACCATTAATAATCAGCAAGAGACAGTTTTTGCAGAAAATTAACCAAGAAGCAGGTTTTTAAAAAAAGTTTTATTTGTTTGAGAGAGAGGGAGAGAGAGAAGGGATAGGGGCAGAGGGAGAGACTCTCAAACAGATCCCACTGAGTGCATAGCCTGACTCCCTCTCACAACTCTGAGATAAAGTGTTGGACACTTAACTGACTGAGCCACAAGGCTTTATTTATTATTTTATTTTATTTTTATTATTTAAGTTTATTATTTATTATTTTATTTTATTATTAAATGCTCCAGGCTTTTAATAATAAGTGACAAGTTTACTTCCCACTCTCTTTTTCTAAAGTTCACCAGGAAAGGCTAATGGATCTCATGTCTGAGACTGGCCTTGTTAAAAGAAATCTTATTCCTCTTAAACTCTTAACCAAAACTGTGCAATCAGCCAGAGTGTTGGCATGAGAAACAAGGGATCATTTGGGAATTTTGATAGTGAGCATCAGGGTAAAAATCCCCTGTGAAAACAGCAGAGGCCTCCTAATACTAAAAGGAGGGGAGAGGAAGATACATGTGACAGATGTTGGTGTCCTTATACACCGCATCTGGGATTACATTATTCAGTTCTTCAATCCAGCCAAAGGCAATAGTCTTGGCATAAGTGGGGACAGAGTAGAGGTTTGGAAGCAGCACTGGGAATTATTCTAAATGATTCTGTCTGTGCTGGTTTTATTGTCTGTGGAACTTCTGATACTTGTAGAAATTCCTTTGCAAGAAAGGAAGGGAGACAAAGTAAAAATGTTTCCATAAATATAGTGTTTCATAAGAATGGTTCTTACTCTTTTCTGGACAACAGACCCTTGTGAGTATCTGATGAAGGCTATAGGCCCTTTCCCCAGGGGAAAATGGACATCTTAAAAATATAAATTCTATTAATTAACATATAGTGTATTATGAGTTTCAGAGGTAGAGTTCAGTGATTCATCAGTCTTATATAATACCCAGTGCTCATTACAACACATGTCCTCCTTAATGGAAAAAGGGACAATTTAATACATAATTTTACATATAGTTCCATCCTAGTTTAGGAACACTAGACATACAGATGATCTACAGTACATGAAAAGGTGCTCAACATCACTGATCATCAGGGAAATGCAAATCAAAACCACAATGAGATATTACTTTACACCTGTTAGAATGGCTAGTATCAAAAAGACAAGAAATAACAAGTGTTGGCGAGGATATGGAGAAAAAGGAACCCTTGTGCACTGTTGGTAGGAACATAAACTGGTGTAGCCACTGTGGAAAACAGTATGGAGGTTCCTCAAAAAAACAAAAATAGAAATACCATATCAACCAGTAATTCCATGTCTGGTTATCTATCTAAAGAAAATGAAAACAGTAATTAAAAAAGATATGCACCCACTACTACTTATAATAGCCAATATATGAAACAACCTAAACCAACAGATATAGAAAATGTGGTGTATATATACACAGTGGGATATTATTCAGTCATTAAAAAAATTGATATCTTGCTATTTGCAACAGCATAAATGGACCTTGAAAGTATTATGGACAGTGAAATAAGTCAGAGACAAATACAATATGATCTCACTTACATGTAGAATCTAAAGCAAACAAAAACAAGCTTATAGAAACAGAGAACAGATTGGTGGTTGTGGGTGAGGAGGGTAGTTGTGTGATGAAATGGGTAAAGAGAATTAAAATATAATACCTTCTAGTTATAAAACAAATAAGTCACAGGAATGTGATGTACAGCTTGATGACTATAGCTAATAATACTGTAATGCATATTTGAAAGTTGCTAAGAGAGCAGATCTTAAAAATTCTCATAAGGAAAAGAAACTATATACCTATACATAATGGTAGATATTAACTAGACTTATGGGGTGATCATTTCAAAATATATACAAATATTGAATCTTGTTGTATATCTGAAACTAATATAAGGTTATATGTCAATTATACTGTAATTTTATTTTATTTTTGAAGATTTTATTTATTTATTTGACAGTCAGACATCACAAGCAGGCAGAGAGAGAGGAGGAAACAGTCTCCCTGCTGAGCAGAGAGCCCGATGCGGGGCACTATCCCAGGACCCTGGGATCATGACCTGAGCTGAAGGCAGAGGCTTTAACCCACTGAGCCACCCCTATACTGTAATTTTAAAAAAGAACCATTGATTTATAAAATAACTTTCTACAAATGGATTTTAATCATTAAAATTATTATAAAACATTTTTAAAAACTTATGTACACAAATCTTTTAGCGTTACATACACATTAGGTTAAACAATAAAAAGTTCCTGTCTTTTAGTTTACTTATTATCTGATATATAATGTCATTACAGCTATGTAAAGAACATGCAGTTGCTACATTGAAAAATAAAAACATTTGCATCCTCATAGGAAGGGGAAAAGACATGTTGAGAGGTGGTGGGCAAAAGCACAGTTATTTAAAGTCCACAAACTTTTTTTCAGTATAGTCAGGGATTTTTTAAAAAAATGTATTGAATATTTTCAGTGCAAGGTATAATACTAGATGCTGGAGGGGATCAAAGATGAGGACCCTAAGTTCTTTGTTTTCAAGTTGTTTTTACTCCAATAGGGTAGAGATAGGAGAAGCACACAAATGACTCTAATGGAATGCAGAATTTGGTAAATGCCATATAAAAATTACAAACAAAATATTTGGGAGCAGGGTTCAGACAGCAAGATCATATTTGACAGGATCTGAAATATGACCCCCATGCCTTCTTCTACCTTCCTTTCTGTGTGAATCTCCTGTTGTTTTCACAGGGAAATGTCACGTGGCCACTCCAGCTAGAAGACCTAAGTTACTCCCTCTTTTTCACGCCCTTAAATCAGTTTGAATATAAGGAAATGTGGAAGTTAAAACAGAAAAGATAAACCAAAAGTATATTGTTGCTGGCTATGAAAAGGTAGGGTGAGGAGCCTGTACCTAATTCAATCCACAATAGGAATTTGTTGAAGGCTTTTTAGCCAGTCACAGATAGGATCAGAACTATGCTTTAGGAAAATTAATCTGGTAGCAGTGGGTAGGATAGCTGGGGTGGAGAGAGACAGGAGACAGGCTATTACAGTAGCCAGGGTGAGAAGTAAGAAGTAACTGGACCTAAACTAAACTAGAATGGTGGTCAAGAAAGTGGAAAGCAGGATGGATGTCAAACTGGAAAATCTGTAGGCCACCAAAGGATTTCTTTTTTTTAAAAAGATTTTTATTTATTTATTTATTTATTTGACAGAGAGATCACAAGTAGGCAGAGAGGAAGGCAGAGAGAGGAGGGGAAGCAGGTTCCTTGCTGAGCAGAAAGCCCCATGCAGGGCTCGATCCCAGGACCCTGAGATCATGACCTGAACCAAAGGCAGAGGCTTAACCCACTGAGCCACCCAGGGGCCCCCACCAAAGGATTTTTTAACTGGGGAGTGAATTGGGGGATTTAGAGATCCTTCAAACAAACAAACAAACAAATAAACAAACACTTCAGTTTTTTAGAGATGTCCTCTCATAACCTAAATGTCTGTCCCAGCGATAAATGCATAATGTTTTCTGCCTGAACCAAAAGAGATCCCAGCTACATGGAAGAGATTAGGTCCATTTTAATCACCTATTGATCACTAACTGTTAAATCCTTTATCAGTTCTTTTCCTATCTGTATTTTCTTCCTCCCTTGGCCTGGTAAACTTCTTGCTTGGAATTCAGAGGAAAAAAGGTACTATGAGCAATTTGAAAAATCAAAGTTTATTCTAAGCAAATAAAGTGCTATCTACCTATCGTTTAACACAGAATATAAATTCTTTACCATATCCTTTTAAAAAGGTCATCCCTTAATCCTGGCTATTTCTTGAATTTTCATATTTTTCCCTCCCTTTACTGACAAATTTCTTACAAGATCAACCCTCATTCATTATGTCCCTTGAATCACCGTCTCTCATTCCTTAAGGAGCCCACTTCTACAACTACCAAAAAAATTGTACCTTCCAAAGAACTCATGTCACCACCCCAAAACTATGAATTTTCTTAGTTTTAGCCTTCCTTGACTGCTTTCCAACATTTGGCTCTGTAGATTAACTTCTTATGCTTGAGAATTTCTTCTCCTCGGTCTTCTTGATTATACACTGTCTGCACTGTTTCCTTCCACTTCTGAAATCTCTTTTCTTCTTTCTTTACAAGTGGTATTCCTTCCTACTCTACAAAATGTTAATTGTAACCTATGCCATAATCTTGGGTTGTCTACTATTTATGATCTTAGGATATTTAAGAACATTCAGACTCTACAGAATTCCTAAATCCGCATCTCTAGCCATTACCACTGTCTCGGCTCCAACTTAGTATTTCCTTTTGGACATTTCCAAATGATGTCTCAAATTCATCATATCTGGGGGAGAGCTCATCTATTTCCCCCAAAAGCTAACTTCTGTCAACTCCCCCACCTTCATCAAAGATACCATCATTTTCTTACTACTCAGTTTCCAAATCCCTAATCATTCTTGATTGTTCCCTCTCCTTGCCAGTTACCACACTCTATCAATCCTGCCTCTGCAAATTCTCTCAAGTCTGCACCTTCATATCCCTTATTATTGCACTACTGTAGACTCTTATCACCTCTCTCTTGGGCATTTTTAACACTTTTAGAGCTAGTTCTTCCCCTTTCTTTCCTTTCAATACACTGTATGCTTTAGTTGGGAATATTAATTTTCCAAAATCATTTTGTCATAAGTATCATTTCTGTTCAAAACTCTTCAGTTACATTCCATTCCACTACAGGATAAAATTTAAATGTCTTATTCTGGCATTTAATAGCCTCCAATATCTGTTCTATGCTTGCTGCTATTCTCACACAAATTCTCTTCTCCAGCTGAAGTGATCTTCCAGTTGCTCCCCAGATAGGACATACTTAGAGACAATAGTTACACAATCCAAGGGGCACCATTCATAGAGAACATAATGTGAGTGGTGTCCCCTGGAGCTGTGCCATGGTTGTCTTTATTCCCATACCCATTTCAGTCTTTCTGTTCTTTATATACTCCTATACAATTTTCTCTTCTTCCTCTGTCCTAATTCTTCCTTCAAGGTCCAACTCAAGTTCTATTACCTCCATGAACTCCCCACCAACTACCCTGGCTATTAATAAAAAACTTCTCTGCCCTTAATTCCTAGACCACAGGCTTGTATATAAGTTGAATACATAATTTATCATCCAAACTGTGATGTTTGAGAGTTACAGGGAGCATAATTATTCTGGATACAAGAGGCATGGAATGGGACTCTCCAGGACACACTGGAGAATATAATCAGCTACAGATATATTACTCATTTGACTTTCTGTGACAATTTCTGTTTTTTGTTAAATGTGTGTATTTAAATGTACATGTCTTATCTTCTTTATCTTCTTTAGACAGTAAATCCTCTGAGTACAAATCATGCATTCTCTCTCTTTGTTCACCTGGTGCCTGGCCAGTGTCCTACACATAATATATATCAAAAATTATTTGTTCATCATGATGATATTTTTACTGCTGTTTGGGAATGAAACTTAGGGTAGGAATAAACTTTCAAACTCTCAAACTTTTTTTTTTTTACACCCAATTGTCATTCTGGTAGGAAGAAAAAATTCTTTATGTCCCTAGAAAGAGATCCTGTCATCCAAAAATCTCCTCGACTTCTTGGTGGGGGCTGGGTCATAATCTCTGGCACATGGCTCTGCCTTACTGCCTTGTTACGTACTAATGTCCTTGCTCTCTGTCTTGACAGCATACCCTTTCCATTGCTCTGTTATGACACTGCACAAAAGAAAGCTGATAGCCCCAACCAGAGGGTTTATGTAACTCACATCAAAATAAAATCACACCTAAAAAAATGGTACTGTGACTAACTAACCTGAAACCAAATATTTGGAAGTTTTGATTTGTTTGACTTATTTTGCTTAATTAACATCTGGTCCCAGCTTAGCATTATCCCTGCTAAACTACCTAGTAACTAAAGGAGAAGGAAGAAAGCCCAAAAACAGAAAACGACAGCAGGCAGTCAAGATAGCTTAGGCTCTGAAAATAAACTAGAACACAAACTGAAAAACGAGAGACACGTGAGAAAGAAAGAATTAGGACAGAATCATCTCTTGGGAGTAAACACTTAACAGAGAGCCACGCTATCAAAGAGTATCAAGTCAAAATCAAAAGAGGGTATGAATGGCTGTTGGAAAGCTCCAAGAAGGAAAATCATTCTGCTCAAACTACTGACGGGTAGGTCTTCCTAAAATTCCTCCTGCTGAGCCTATGACTACAGTTAGACAGTGTTCATCTGTTTTTTATGCGGAATAATACAAGGAAGTTTGCCTTTGATAACTCCTCTAAAATTTGGTTCTCAGAGAGTTCATCTGGAAACATTTGGCCTGACAGTTTTGCTTGGGCCAAGTCTCTCAGCAGTTTCTGGGCCCCTTGTGACATAAGCAGGCTTTTATTTATTTTTCTTAAAGATTTATTTATTTATTTCTCTGAGAGATAGTGCAGGAGCAGGGGAGGGGCAGAGGGAGAGAGAGAAGGAGTCTCCAGCACACTCCCCGCTGAGCGCAGAGCACGACTCAGGGCTCCATCCCACCACCCTGAGATCTTCACCTGAGTCAAAATCAAGGGTCAGACGTGTAACCGACTGAGCCACCCAGATGCCCCCATCAGCAGTCTTAATAAACACATAAACTATCTAGAAGTTTGCTAAATAGTCTCCAGAGTTTGATAAAGAACTCCTTAGAAAATAAATGACTCCCAAAGTTTCCCAGAGATGCCCTTCTTCCTTCCATTTGAGATCACTGTTTACCTAGACTTCCCTGGGACAACTGAATATATGACCTCTAAGAGTCCCCAGACCTTTCATTTGGTTCTTTATACCTTTTTTTTTTTAAAGATTTTATTTATTTATTTAACAGACAGAGATCACAAGTAGGCAGAGAGGCAGGCAGAGGGAGAGAGAGGAGGAAGCAGGCTCCCTGTTGAGCAGAGAGCCCGATGCGGGGCTTGATCCCAGGACCCTGGGATCATGACTGGAGCCAAAAGCAGGGGCTTTAACCCACTGAGCTACCCAGGTGCCCCAGTTCGTTATATCTTAAATGAAGTTACCATCTGCTCGGAAAGATTTAAGCCACGAATAGGCAACTAATGGTAGATGAGCGACTGAAGTATATTTCTTAGCGCCTTTGTCCCATCGTTCTGTTTCCTTTTCTCTTTATCTCTTATTCCTTCTTTCTCCTTGTGATTTTGTTTTGTTCTCTCTCTCAACTTTCTTTCCTCAGATATATTTAGGGCTCTTGAGGGCAGCCAGGGCCAAGTGCTATTGATTTAAGCACTGGTTTTCTCAGATGCATAGGTGATATTAGATAACTTTTGAGAGTTCTTCTACTTCTGATTCTCGGGGGCTGCAGTTATTTACCACACCTTCATTCCCGCCCACTTACACTTATATCTTTAGTAGATTCTCTGGACTCGATTTCATCAATATAGCTAACATTTATGGAACATTTAATACATTTATCAGATCCTGCACTAAGTGGATTATCTCCTTTAATTCTCACAGCAGCTCAGTGAGATTGGTGTATTCCCATTTTGCACACGAGGGAAAAGGCACAGAGAAGTTAAATATCTTGCTCAATATATCACAGCTAATAAGTGACGGAGGTGGGATGTGACTCCATATCTGTAGGTCTCCAGACAACCACTGTAGTGGAAAATGTGATGCTGATACATAGTAGGAAGGAGACTGAGCAATTTTTAAGTTTCATCACATGATATCTGCCACCAGGGCTGGGCATAATTATGAAGTCAGCACTCCCGACATAAGGGTCAAAACTTTATGCTTCTCATGAAAATACTGGGCATTTCTTAAATCTATGCTACCTACTCTATGCACCAGCCTTCCAAACTTGTTTCCCTGTGCCTCTGTCTCCCTGTCTAGGGAACACCCTTCCCAACATTCTTTAATGTCCACCAATTCTTAGAGTCTGCTCAAGTATCAACTTTTTTTTGGAAAATCTTTCCTAATGTTGTATCCTTCCTTTCTCCAGGCTGACATGCCTTCCTTTTCTCTGGGCCCCAGTAGCATCCCTAAGTGTAATTATTACATTTGATTGTGATTACCGGGTTTTCTTTCCCCCTAGATTATAAGCTACTTGAAGGCAAGCATGGAGCAGGTACTCTAAACATTGTATGAATTGAATGTAATTGAATTTCTGAGCTTTACTATTCTATTACCTCTTCATTTGCATTTTGGGCACTATTTTAAATTTCATAATGAAAGACTGTCTGATATAGGCATCTCAAGTATTAACTGAGTTGGAGAGGACTAAGAAACCATACTGGTAGAAGGTCATCTATCCCACTTCAACCCAAATCAACAAACCATTATGGATTCAATTAATCTATGAAAGAAAAAGACAGAGTAGTATATAGAACCAAATGAAGTCAGGAAGTTGTTGCTAAACTTCCAGGAATAAGGTGACAAACTGAACTCTAAGTTTACAGATCATTTCCTAGAGAGCAATGAGGTGTTAAATTGAATGATATTAGGGTACTTGTTCTTGCGGAGTCATCCATGCCTTAGGCAGAATCTTCTTTTTGGTGGGCACAGCATGAAGACATGACTGAGCAATAGATTATTGGTGCATAAAGAAGATACTGGGCTTAAGACAATATTTTTAACCAAAACTCCTTCTCCTGAAAGTTTTTGTTTGTTTTGCTTCTCAAATATTAAAATCCTCAAAAGCAATGGCCTAGAGTGAGTAGATCATGAAGGCGGGGAGTTTAGGGTAGGCTGGAGGGATGAGTGAAACTGTGTGTTCAGCTTGTGTAATCAATCAAAGAGGATTCCTGAGCATCCACTATATGTCAGGCATAATGCTAAAAGCTGGGAAGTAAGCATTGTGCTAAAGGAGTTTGTAGTCAAGCAGTGACTGCATTCCATAATAGGGGAAAGGATAAAGTATTATTATAGGATTTTAAATAGGAAATTAATATTTGGTCTTCATGGAAGTAGTGATGTTGGAACCATGTCTAAGAGATTGAATGTGATCTCAACAGGGAGACAAAGGGCAATTCTGGGCAGAGGGAACAGCACACAAAAAGTTAGAAAGAAGACCTGGAAGAACTTGGTGAGGTTAAGGCCTAAGTAGTTTGGTGAGGCTACAAATAGGTAATGTGTGATGACAAGGAAAGGTAGCAGAAGGTGGGAGGGGGGGAGCAGCAGGATACAAGGTGAGAAAAGTAGACTGAGGCCTTATTTTAAAAGGCTTTGAATACTGTAGTAAGGAACTTGGTCTTTTTGCTGAAGGCAAATGGAATCATGGAGCTTTTAGGCAGTGACATAAGGTGATTTATTATAACTGTAGCATTCTTGGCACTGTCTTCTATAGTCGCTTTATAATATGCTTCAGTTCCCTCAAACCTTTAATGTGTATTTTCTCATTAGTTCTCAAAGAAGATTTTGTCAAGAGAAAAAAATACAAGGGACTGAAAGAAGGACTGGGAACCTATAATTCAGTAGGAGCTCTTTGTGCCTTTAGAAACTTTCCAAGTCAGCTTCCAACAAGAGCCTGGTTTTTTGCTCTCTCTCTCTACCTCATTGTTTCCCTCCCTAACACAACTCTTCTCCCATGGTGTTCTCTCCACCACAGCATGCTCATCCAGTCTTTTCAAATGCACAAAGCCACATTATACAAATTAAGGAACACAGTCTCAAAATATCCACTTCAGCTAGACACAGATACCCACCTTGGGCAGGTTATTAGCCATTATTACAAATCCCCTTTTCCTAATATATTATCCACCCTTTGATGGTAACCTCATGCTTATGGCCAGAATTACTTTTCTTAGCACCCTTAAGTCATACATATATACTCATTATCTAAAACATTGGGTATTATTTCATAAAGCCACCCTGAGTGATAGGTATATTTTTTATTGTCATTACAGATGAGAAAATTGAAGCCCAGACAATAAATGATTTACTTATGGTCCTCCTTTTGTTATTAAGATACAATTTGGGTGGAATTTAAAAAAATTTTTTAAAGAGTTATTTCTTTATTTGAGAGGGGGAAGAAGGGCAGAGGGAAAGAGAGAGAACCTCAAGCAGAAGCCCTGGTGAGTGCAGAGCCTGATGCCCAGGGCTCAGTCCCATGACCCAAGAAATCCCCACCTAAGCTGAAACCAAGGGTTGGAGGCTTAACCAACTGAGTCACCCAGGCACCCTGCTATTTAAAATTTTAACTTTAAATCACCATACTATTTCCCAAATATTCCTTGCAACTTCTATGTACCTTTTCTCCATTCCAAGTCATACTACTCTTTTCGAAACCACCCAGTTTTCTTGATTCCTATGGATTTTGCACCTGGATTTCCTTGAAGTAAGCCTCCCTCTTTTGGCCATTCTCCAGGACAAAACAGGAGCTTCTTAACTTTCATTTCCTCACTCCGTTGGCTTCTCTGAAAATTTCAAACTCCTTCACCTCTCAGAGTTGATACAGGCAGTAGAAAACAAGTCTGCTCTGAGTTTTAATATATCCTTAGGGCACATGGGATAAAATAAAGTAAAAGCATATCTAAAACCCAGTTATATTTTGATTATTATTAAGTCTATCCCAACCCATGTAAGATGTGAAGGATAACATTTTCCCCCAAAGAAAATCAGAAATTTTGACATATGTTATGAAAATTATGTTTGGAAATAATCATCTGTATATTTCAGCTAGAGGAAACAGAGTCAAAGGGGAACAGTAGCAATTATCTCTTTTTTTTTAATGTCATGTATTTGGAAACTGGAGTTTATAATCTGAATAGCCTTGAGAACCTTGAATAAAAGAAAGTCCAACTTGGCCACTGAACTAAAAGAAAAAAAAGAAAGGAAGGAATTAAAAAAAAAAAGAAAGAAAAAAGCTGAGTTCTTAGGATCTTTGTTGCACCTGCTCCCAGTCAGGCACACCTGTGTTCACAGTGAAAAACACCAGAATTGCTACTAATTCATTCTCCCCAGGCAGGTGAAAGCACGTAAAGACAACCACCCCTGCTTCACATTTCCCTTGACATAATGGAAAGAATAACACATACCTTCATCAAGCAGATGAACGTCTCTTCTCTCTTCGGAGATAAGTTTCCCTCCATCTATGAAATTGGGCTGTGAGCGGTACCATAAAGGCTCCAGGGTGCTTCCTTACCCCTTTAAACAAAGGAGGGAAATGATAGGTATGCTCTAGGCACTGCATCCTTCCAGCCTCTTAGCTTAAGGCATCATAAAAGACAAAAGACAAAAGTACTACAAAGAAGGTGTTAAAAGAAGATTGAAACAGCGTTCTTAAGGGAAAACTGTAATCCTGCTCCAGCGATGTAGTTTACCATATGTAACTGAACTATTTTTTTTCAAGATTTTATTTATTTATTTGACAGACAGAGATCACAAGTAGGCAGAGAGGCAGGCAGAAAGAGGTGGGGAGGCAGGCTCCCCGCTGAGTAGAGAGCCTGATGCGGGGCTTGATCCCAGGACCCTGAGATCATGACACGAGCCAAAAGCAGAGGCTTTAACCCAAGGAGCCACCCAGGCACCCCTAATTGAACCATTTTAACATCTAGTTTCTTTTTTTTAAGATTTTATATATTTATTTGACAGACAGAGATCACAAGTAGGCAGAGAGGCAGGCAGAGAGAGGAGGAAACAGGCTCCCTGCAGAGCAGAGAGCCGGATGTGGGGCTCGATCCCAGGACCCTGAGATCATGACCTGAGCCGAAGGCAGAGGCTTTAACCCACTGAGCCACCCAGGCGCCCCTTAACATCTAGTTTCTTAAATGGATTCTTTTTACCAAGAAATAAACTCATGCATAAAATGTAACACATGGGCGGGCATACTTAATATACATTATTGACATCATATGTTTACTAAAGATTCCTGTGGGTAGAGTACCGTCCCAGAGAAAATTCTATTAGAAGGTAATCCTTAAAGGATTCTTACAAACTTTATTTTAAATAATTATAAGAGAAAAGAAAACAGATTTTTTTGGTAACTTTTTTTTTCTTATTTTACACCACTACTTGGTCATTCCTTTCCAGTACTAATCTCCTGCTTCGTGGCCTCTCTTTTCCTTTCTTCTACCTGTCAACTCAGAAACCTTCATATTCCTTTAAGGAATAATCACACTTCAATTTCTGGTGCTGCCCACCTCCTCCCATCTCATTTGCTGCCTCTGTGCCCTGGATATATTTAGATATGAGTGGATAACTTTATTGGATGGATAGCCATTAGCTCTTGAAAGTTCATACCTAAGAATAGATGACCTTTTCACCTGCTCATTTTAATAACAAGATACCATATCACTCTGGGAAGTTAAAAAAAAATTGGTAAACATGTAGATTGTCTTTCATGCCAAAGAACCAACTCTTTGAGATCTTTGGCTGCAGTGTATTTTTTATTTATTTAATTTTTAAAATCATTATTGTTCCCTATTAAGTGATGAGGCAGAAAGTTATACATCTCCCCCTTGTGGTTTCTGTTGGTGTTTGCCTTTCAATGTCCAATTCTTCTAGTTCCAATCATTCCCAATAAAATACTGTTAAAATGACCTTCCTAAACCACATCTTTCACTCTCATGCTCAAATTTCCAGTGGCTCACTATCGCCTGCAGGATAAAATTCGAACTCCTTGCCATGGTCCACCTGAAATTCCTATACTAAAATTCCCTGCCTTTTGAAATCCTATACATCTTTCAAGACCCAAATTCCTCGTTCCCAGTCTCCACCTGGAAATAGTTTTTTGCTCTTAAATAACCACAATCTGGGGCGCCTGGGTGGCTCAGTGGGTTAAAGCCTCTGCCTTCGGCTCAGGTCATGATCCTGGGGTCCTGGGATCGAGGCCCACATCAGGCTCTCTGCTCGGTGGGGAGCCTGCTTCTTCCTCTCTCTGCCTGCCTCTCTGCCTATTTGTGATCTCTCTCTGTCAAATAAATAAATAAAATCTTTAAAAAAAACCCCACAATCTTCCAGTAATTATAGGTATTTATGCTCATCTTATCTCTCACACTCTATTGTGAGTCTATGGAGAACAGGAAGGGACAATGTCTTTCCCATCTTCCTGTTGTCCACACAGTTCCTTGTGCAAAGGCCTCAACAAATGTCTATAGAATTGAATAAAATAGATACAGCAGTTAGTAAAATTGAAAGTCAGCATTAGGTTTTAAAAACAGAGGAAACATTTAAAAAATGGATCAAGAGGGGCGCCTGGGTGGCTCAGTGGATTAAGCCGCTGCCTTCGGCTCAGGTCATGATCCTGGGGTCCTGGGATCGAGCCCCACATCCGGCTCTCTGCTCTGCAGGGAGCCTGCTTCCTCCTCTCTCTCTGCCTTCCTCTCTGCCTACTTGTGATCTCTCTCTCTGTCAAATAAATAAATAAAATCTTAAAAAAAAAAAATGGATCAAGAGAGAGAATTGTATAGACCAGCCTTGTCCAGCAGAAATACACCATAAGCACTTGTGTAATTCAAAATTTTCTGGTAGCCAGATTTTAAAAATAGGTGAAATTAACTTTAATAATATTTTTAAACTTAGCCCAATTATTTTAACATATAATCAATATAAAAATCACTGATGAAATATTTTACTTTTTTTTTTTTTACATTTTACAATTTTTTTACATTTTTTGATCCCATCTTCTAAACCTAGGGTGTACTGACAATACATCTCAATTCAAATTTGCCACATGTAAAAGTACTTTATAGCCACATTGTGGCTACTGGCTACTGTATTAGAAAGAGTTGAGCCCAGGATAGGAATAAAGTCCTAGTCCTGGGTGACTGCTAGCAGTTTTGTTACCACAGATAAGACCTTTCACCATTTATTTCTTGGTTTCCTCATCTGAAAAGGGAAGACATTTTTCTTACCATTCTTATAGGGTCGTAAAGCCATAAAATTAGAAGCTGAAAGGATGCCACTTGGAAGGTTGAAAATGTCATACAAGTGGAAGTCATTGTAATTATTCCAAGAGTAGAATGAACTTTGCAATAGTTATTAATCTCTTCTCTACGGAATCTGGATCCCACAGTCTCCTAAGCTCCCCGATATCTTCACTGACTTAACTCCGGTAGTCAGGGTTAAGGGAGGATGCTGGTGTTTCTATTGAGTATCATCTCCATTGGAGTAGCTGGTATGAGGAAGACAGGTTGTTCAGAAACACAAAGACAGATTTTGGGTGTTCGTATTCAGGTTAATTACGTTACTGTGAAAAATAAGATGCTTTCAATACGAAGGAAAAGGGAAAGGCAGGGCTCCAGCCACAAACATTTTCAGCTCTGCAGACCTGGCCATTTTCTATTTGTCCAGTGCGCGCATGCCACGGAGGTGCTTCTATGACACAGATACGTTTCCCACCACTAATGGGATAAATAATGGTCATTTATTATTAACATTTTGAGAGTTCTTTTTAGGAGTTTTAGGAGATTCTCTGCAGAGCTAGCTCTAAGTGCCTCTTCCCCAACACTTCGGTGATTGCTTATTCACCGGCCGAGAGCTGATTTATCACTCTCACTGACACGGAAAGGTACATAAATTATTATAATTTTGGCTTTATGTACGGGGAATGCCGAGGCAGCGAGAAACAATTCCCTTTCGTGTGTGTTGTGACTCGCCGTTCTGTCAGCTTAGACTCAGGAGGGCGCCCATAAGAGCTCTGCTCAGCGGGAGCTCCCTTTCGTGTTCCCGCCATAGGGTCCACAGTCCCGCCCTCCTCCCGGGTAGGTTTCCGAAGTCCCACTCCCCGCCCCGCGTTGTTGCCTGGGAGACCAGGCCTTGCTCTCCCAACAGCGGCTACGGGGTGGAGACTTCGCGTTGGTTCCGGAAAATACTCCAGGGTGGAGTACTTCAGAGGGCGCATGCGGCAACCTTCCTTTTGCTATCGCGAGGTTTCGTCTTCCCGGAAGCGGTGGAGGACCGTACTCGAGAACGGCGTCGGGATGTGTGGGGGCTGTGTGGAGAAGGAGTATCCGAATCGGGTGAGCGAGTGGGCGCCGAGAACTTCTCGTTCTCTTGGCCCATGGCCAGCCCCTGGAGCTTCTCGTAGCCCCGGCTGGCCTTCCCTGAGAGGCCGGGCGTGGGCCGATCCAGCCGTTCTGCCCATTCCAGTGACCCGGTAGCTGTCTTTAGGCACTTGAGGGCGGGGGCGGCCTATGGCAGTCCATTTCGCCGGTCCCCCAAACTGGCGACTGACATCAGCCGTCACCCCGCTTCTCTCGAGCTCCAGGGGACAACAAAGAAAACCCCACCACCGCCACCACCAGTCCAGTCTGACGACAAAGGGTCACGGCCCTCCTGCCCCCGTCACATTCTCAAGCTTGATTTGGTGAAATTCACTTTTCTTACTGAATTCTAGGGCTGGAAGGGACCTCTGAGGCCATTTGTTATAACCCAGTTTTGCAGATGAAACTAATGCCCATAGGGGAGAAATCACTTGACCAAGTTCACATTCCCTTAACAGAAGAGCCAGGGGCAGGTTTCCTGGCCCTTACTTTTTGAAAAATCTCGGCTGCTCTCAAGCTCGGGAGGTTGTCAAAGCTTATTACTGTCATTCATTTGTATACTTATTGAACATGTATGTGTATAGTTAGATTACATTGCTAGGCCAGAAAGGGACACCAAAGAAGAAATAGGCAGCTGTCATTGCCTTCTGAGGAGTATGTGATTAACAAAGAAATGAGTAGTACGGTTGATAAGTGCTGTTCAAGTTCAAAGAAATGGGAGAGAAATAGCGCTGCTCTCCCAAAAGGAAGGTGGACTTCATTTGGGACTTGAAGGCTAGTGTGGCTGGGGTGGAAAAGAAGGAAAAGAGGAGCCAGAGGCTTGGGAAATAAAACAAGAACAAGGATTCTTGTAATGGTTCGGAGGTAGAAAATCTGTAGTTGTCTCTGTCTCTTAAAACTTACTCTTTGGGGAAGGATATACGACAAGAACACTCAGAACACTCACGGTGCAACCTCCTTGGAAAAAGTTTTAGCCTTATCAAATGAAGATATGCATACGGAATGACCCAGCAGTTCCATTCTAGAGAAATAAATGCATTACATTTGTTCCTGGTCACTTGTATAAGAAGGCTTATACCAGCATTATTTGCAGTCGTACACTGGAAAAGTGTGATACAGTTAGAGAATGGGACGCCATGAATGAATAATGAAAGTGAATTAGTTAGAGCAGTGGTTCTCAACTAGGTGAGATTTTTGCCTCCCAAGGGACACTTGGCACTATCTGTAGATATTTTTAATTGTCACAGCTGGGGGTACTACTGACACCTAGTGGGTAGAGGCATTATATTGTATATTTATGTTTCATATACTTTATTGTGTTCTCTTTCATACTTTTTTAACAGTGTAAAAAATTTTTATGAATCCAGTAAAGAACACTGCACTTTCCAGAGACCACAGGAGGAAGGTGTTTGTAGTGAAGAGTATTAAAGAGATTAGGTTGGATTCTTAAGAACTGAGCTAATTAAAAGACTTAAAAATTGTATTAAGTTTAGATTCTATATGTCAGGCCTTGGGCATCCATCAAGAAAATCTAATAAGGAAATAATTCTGGAATCTGTTACTTAGGAGAATGAATCTTATGGCTGTATACTGTGGTAGGATGGAAATGTAAAAGGGAGAGCCCAACAGAGTATTTGGGGAGCCATGGCAACAGTAGTGTTGTATTATCTCAAAGAATTATCTCAAAGTATTTGTATTATCTCAAAGTATTATCTCAAAGAAATAATTATTGGACCTCAGCCAATTTAATGGAGGGAGGAGCTATAGATGATCTTAGCGTTTTCAATCTAGGCAATTCGAAGTATCATTACAGAAGTTGGAAGCATATGGGAGAGAGAATGAAATTGAGGTGCACAGGGTCACACGTTTTTGTCGTGTTTCCTTCAAGATTGAGAATGTAACATCCAAGGAGTCAAGTGAAAATACACAATTGCAGTTTAGGTGCAAGATTCAAACAGATGAAAGGATTTGTTTTCTTGGGAAAACAATGTGAAGAATCAAGCAGAATGGACAGCTTCAGGGAATAATTAGGAAAGTGAAGATAAAATATAAGAAGAATAGAGAAAAGGATTGAGGTGATTGAGCCTTTCATTGGCACTTTTTTCTGACTTTATTCTGTATTTTCTGACTTTATTCTGTTCTAAAATAATTAAAGGGCTGTCATTCTGGAATTTCAGAAGGCAGATTTAGAAAGCATTAGTGGGTGGATGTTATTGGATTGTAGGCTTTGAATCAGAACAAAGAACTTTCTAACAGATTTTCAAAAGTGGAATGGGCAACCATTGGAGAAACTGAACTCTCTTCCTATTGTTCAGGAGAGACTGACCATTTGAAATCTGAAAGGTCCTTCCAACTCTGGGAGTTTCTGAAGTCATGTGATATTTCTGAGGGCAGTAAGAACAGAAGCCACTTTGAGCTTAGCAAAGGAAAGGACAATAAGATGATGGTACCAAGTATAGTGTACTCGTCCAAAAAATTGTCAGAGAAAAATAATGGATTAACATGTCAAGAAGTTCTAAGTGTGGAATGAATAGGTAATATTTATCTTTGGTTTAATAAAAATTTCTGGAGATTTATGGTAGATACTTTTCATAGATGAGGGATACTAGTCTTAGAAGACAAACACAGGGGTGTCTGGGTGGCTCAGTGGGTTACAGCCTCTGCCTTCGACTCATGTCATGATCCCAGGGTCCTGGGATTGAACCCCACATCAGGCTCTCTGCTCAGCGGGGAGCCTGCTTCCTCCTCTCTCTCTGCCTGCCTCTCTGCCTACTTGTGATCTCTGTCAAAAGAAAAAGATGACAAACACAAATAGTGAAAGAAAAAAATTTGATAAATTGGACTTCATAAGATCAAAACTATGCTCTTCAAAAGATATTATTTTAAAAATTGCACACCAATAATAGAAAATATTTGTAATACAAATCTAACAGGATTTGTATCTAAAATATATAAAGAATTCTTAAAACCCAATAATAACTCTTACAACTAGATAAGATAAACAACCTAACTTTCAAAAAACGGGCAGAAGACTAGGCACTCCACACATGTAGGCACCATGAAAAGATGCTTAACGTTATTAGTGATGAGAGAAATACAAATTAAAAACAAATACAAATTAAATACAAATTAAAAACTACTGTGAGATACCGCAAGATGAGAATGGCTAATGTAAGAAAAGACACTGTACCTCAGATTGGTGAGGATGTGGAGCAACTGGAACTCACAGTGCTGGTGGGAATAGAAAATGGAAAACTAATGGGTGGTTTTAAAGTTTGTCTGGACCGTATTTTTCCCATCTGATTTAGCAGTTCCACTTCTAGGAGTTTACTGAAGAGAAAGGTATATGTTTACACAAGACTTAATGAATCTTCGTAGCTGCTTTATTCATAATAGCCCCAAACTGAAAAGGACCCAAAAGTCTTATCAACACGAATCCATGCCGTTTGGCAATGAAAAGCAATGAGCTACCAGTACAATGACATAGATGATTAATACGGACAGAACAAAAGAAACTGGGTGCAGAGGGGTATACTGCATGGTTCTATTTGTATAAAATTTTATAACAGGCTAATCTGTTATCTAGAGATAGGAATTGGATCAAGGGGTGCCTGAGGTGAGATGGTTGGAGATAGACTGCAAGGCCTGAAGGATTGTCTAGGAAGATAGAAATTTTTATATCTTGGTTAGAATAGTGGTTAAAAGTGATTTACCTATTTTATTTATAGAAGCTACACTTCAGTGATGTTTATTTTTAAGAAAATCAAAGCAAAGCACCCATTCTTAGTAGCTGGAAATTTATACTTTAATCCCAATGCCTTTCCCCCCTTTAGTAGTTGAGGTGATGTGCCTGTGATTTAGTATCTCCCAATTATATCTGCCCGCACAGAGTTAATCTCTTCCTTAACATATAACAAGGAGCCACTCAAAAGGGGGAGGTTAACTGTGGTGCTGGGAATCCAGGAAGGCTTCACTGTGGCATCACTTAAAGCTGGTCTTCCTGATAGTTCGTATGCTCTTTGGAATAGGAAGGAGGTGACTCCTCTAATCCTTCACTGTGCTTTTGCACAGTAGCAGGCCCATAGCTTCATTGGAGACGTGTTGATTTGACTGGTTTTTAGTCACACCAGTTGTTAAAAGTACTCTGTGTACTGGTCAGAAATGAGGTTGATGTAGATTATTGATAAAATGACTTTCTGAACTATTACTAGTAAGCTTTTAACAAAGACCTCTCTTGAGCTAGCAAGGTAAGTTGTTTACAGTTTCTCAGTGATGAAGCAAATCCCTTTCTCTTTTGAATGCCCTGGTGTCAGTCTGATGAATTGCAGAGCTTATCTTCCCTGCCTGAGTCACACATACCCTTAAGGACTGTCATCTGTAGAGATGAGAGTTTATTCTTGTTTGCTTATTTTGTGTTATTTTTTAAGGCATCAGAAAATGCTATTTCAACAATCAACTGAGCATCACATTTTTTTTTTAAAGATGGATAGTTAACAGAATGCCACCTTTCCTTTCTTTCTTTTTTCTTTTTTTTAAAAAAGATTTTATTTATTTATTTATCAGAGAGTGAGAGAGCGCACACAAGCGGGCAGAAGCAGAGAGAGAAGCAGGCTCCCTGCCGAGCAAGGAGCCCGATGCGGGACTTGATGCCAGGACCCTGGGATCATGACCTGAGCCAAAGGCAGCGGCTTAACCAACTGAGTCACCCCGGCATCCCCTGAGCATCACATTTTATAAGATCATTTTTATCATTAGTTCAGTATTTCCATTTTGATTGGATTTTAATTCTCGTTTTATGCTATGCCTCATTTAATGTTGTTGGCTATTAGATTTTTCCAATTTTTCCTTCTCACATTTTATACTATTAAAGGTTCATTAATTTTCTAAATATCCATTTGCATTTAGTCCTCTCAAACACAGTTGCAGTCCTCAGAGACTTACAGCTTTAACACTGCATCAGTTTTATTTGCCATAAATAGCATTTCTAGAGGAAAGCTAGTAATTTCAAAAATTACTTGGTACAGACTTCAAGCAAGTAAATTCTGGCCATGTTTTTTTGCCTTTAGAAATTTTTAGTCTATTAATTATTTTCACTAAGGGTTTTGAAATAGAAGAAAATTAAATTTCTATTTTTAATGTTTTAGGGTAACATCTGCCTGGAAAATGGATCTTTCTTGCTGAACTTTACAGGCTGTGCAGTGTGCAGTAAGCGGGATTTTATGCTGATCACAAACAAATCTTTGAAAGAGGAAGATGGAGAAGAAATAGTTACCTATGATCGTAAGTAGACTTTTAATTTTCATGCAATTCTGGTAGCAAAGATACTGGCTTTTGAAAGCTGGTATGTTACACCTACTGATATGTTGTGTTTTATGAGGCCTGTTTCAATATTGTATTGCAAAAGAGTTGCTAGTTTGGTTTTTAAGAGGAAAATAAAGATGCTAGCATCATCAGACTCTGCATAAGTGACTTGGAGATAACTAAAGCTTATGGTTCAGGTACCATTTTTTGTTTGTTGTTTATTTTAAAGTCTTTATGCCTTCTGAAACAAGAGATACTTTTAAAATTTTAATTTATTTATTTTTAAAGATTTTGTTTATATATTTGACAGAGAGAGACGCAGTGAGAGAGAGAACACAAGCAGAGGGAGTGGGAGAGGGAGAAGCAGGCTCCCTGCTAAGCAGGGAGCCCGATGGGGGCTCGATCCCAGGACTCTGGGATCATGACCAGAGCCGAAGGCAGATGCTTAACAACTGAGCCACCCAGGTGCGCAAGAGAGACACTTTTTTAAACCTTAGGGTCATTCCTGTGAGGTTTCTTTTTTTACTATACTCTATTACAGTGATGTCCTCCAGCAGCTACTGAAGTGTTTAGGGCTGTTTGCTGCCATATAAATGATCCTGGGATGTTACGGTTTTTTAGTCTTGTTTCTGCTCTCATAGCTTATTTTGGTCTCCCATCTCATCATCTGTTGTTTCTTTTGCTGTGCTATCTTCATATGCTGCTCCTCGTCCTCAATACTAAGGAACCAAATTAATTATGTATGATAGAAACAAATCAGTTCTGAGGTTGGCACTCTTAAGAATTTTTATGAGTAGATTAAGTATATGTACTTATAAGTCCCCAGGTATGGTGACAAGAAATTAAACTGGTCACATCCCCTTTTTGCTTGTTTCCTGGTTCTTTGGTATGTTCTGAATATATGAGGAATAAATGTGCAAATAATGATATTTTTAAAAAGGAATATGAAAGATGCTAAGCCTTTAGAATTGAAAATATTCTAAAGTAGAACAATCTTTTTCTTTATTTTAGGCATAACCGTTTAAACTCCTTTAGAGAGGTAGTAGGACATAGGGGTTTAAGAGCAAGGGCTCTGGAGCCAGAATGCATAGGTTTGCATTCTGTTTCCAACACTTCTGCCTCAGTAGTCTTGCTAATTACTTAACCATGGTGTGGCTTTGTTTCTTTATCCTTAAAGAGGTGAGAACAATAGTATCTACCTCTTTGGGTTTTGAGAAGATTAAGTAAAGAGATAAAAAGTATTTAAAACAGTATCTGGCACACAGTAAGCACTCAATAAACCATAGTTATTGTATGTTTTTACTAGGGTCTTTTGTTACTGTTAAACTCACTTTAATGTCTAGCATTGGCTTTTTATTTATGATTGTTTTTAGTAGCACAGTTTCTCCAAGTCCTAAGAATGGGAATTAATATATGCCTGTTAATCTCTGAGTCATTATGTAGCATTGCTGTGTGATGGGTTTTGGATTTCTTCTCAAGGTAGATACTATAATGGGTTTCCTACTGCTGTGTTAAATCTATCCATTAAGATTCTTTTAAAGTACCACCATACTGAAAATAGAAGTTTTACTGTCTTAAGACACCTTCCAAGACTTAATCATTTAAGTCTCTCTCTGTTTCAGCAGATCTGTGTAAGAATTGTCATCATGTAATAGCCAGGCACGAATACACATTCAGTATCATGGATGAATTTCAGGTAAATGTATAAATGTGGTATGTTATTGTGGGGAAGGGGGAATAATAAAAATACTTTTGTAAATCTAGATATAGTTTTAACAATTGAAGTACTAGTAAGTTTTAAAGGAGACTATCCTTCTACTTGTGTATGTTAAGAGAGACACTTTAGATGTGAGTATGTCTATTCAAACCTGTCTCCATAAGAGTTACAAATCAAAATGAATGCCTTACAAATGGCATCTCAGGCCTGTCACGTTTGTTGATAAAGAATAGCACATTGTGGGTTCTTGTGAGGTTACAGTTGTGCCTGTTTTTTTCTCTATCCAATTATGTAGTTGCATAGTTGTTGGTTTTATAAGTGTTGGCCTGCCCACTGCCCCGCTACTTGCTGAGCATGAAAATTCTGATAAGGAGGTTATCTTTGTCTTCCCTCACAGACACGTAGACTTGGGCAACTCTGTAGTCTCAGTTGTGGTGAGTCATTTTAATATAATTCATTAAGTAAAATGACAGGATGGGTGTATCCAGGTTGGAGGAAAGAAGCTGGACCACCAAAAGGGTGGAGAATAAGTATTACAAGGATGAGGCCTTGTACAGTCCTCTGAGCACATGAAGAATTGTATGGAAGGCTGCTGTATGACTGAGTTGTTGAAGAGTCACAGATCTGATGGCCAGGAAGAAAGCTGGACAGTGGGGCAGGGCCCAGGGTAAACTGGAAACCATAAGGACACCCTGGAACCTGTGTCTGTCCCTTACTGCCTCCATTTTCAAGCTTTCAGATTGAGTTAGTTACTTAGAGTGAACTGTGTATTCATCTATAGGATATAAAATCAGGTTAGAACTTTTAACAGGCAGGGGGATTTTTTAAAAAAAAGATTTTATTTATTTATTTGCCAGAGAGAGAAGGCAAAAAGAGAGAGAGCACAAGCAGGAGGAGCAGCAGGCAAAGGGAGAAGCAGGCTCCCTGCTGAGCAAGGAGCCCAATAAGGGACTTGATCCCAGGACCCTGGGATCATGACCTGAGCTGAAGGCAGCTGACTGAGCTACCCAGGTGTCCCAGGCAGGGGAATTTTTTTTTAAGTCCTTCATATTTGGGTAGGATTTTAATGAGAAAAAAAAGAATCTTCCATAACAGAATCTTATAGTATGAGCACTCTTATTCATTTGTATTTTAGTGTAGAAGAAAGCACTTATTCACCTCTCAGAATCTGGTCTGATGTGGTTAATCTGTACAATATCTTGACCATATCTTCTCAGCATCCAAAAATTATGCCTCAGAAAATGTTCATATGTTATATGTAACTTAGGGCAAAATCAAGATCTCAGTGAACGAGTAGTGGCCAAATAGGGGAGGGAGCATATCATGGGCTTAAAGGAGCAGCTCCGTCCTTCCATGAGAGCAAAGGAGGGCTTATGGCCATTTGCGGAAGCTCTTGAAGCCCCTGTGAGCTCTTTAGAGCCCAAATGTGTATTAAGATCGCCCTAATGAAGCCATTGTCTATCACTGCCATCAGAGCCATGTCTAGCTGATTTTGCTTTATGACTGAACACAACCATTTTCAAAGCTGCCCCGGAAATGACTCTGGGCATAGGAAGAGGAAAATGAAAGAAGATGGCTTGTATTCACGATGTGTAGACAGTGAGATTCTCTTGGGGGAAAAACCCTGCTCTTAAACTGGCCTCTCCACCTCATCATCTTCTCACCATCTGCTACCCTCCACGTGTATTCTGTATCCTGCGATGAGAGTAATTTCTTGAAAGTGATGCTTTAGGCCACCACTTTGGCCTTTCCATAGCTCATTTAAGCTACAGTGTAATAGTTGAGCTCTGGACTTGAGGGTTCTCACGGGGCTGGCCACTTCCCTTTCTCTTCTTTCCCACTAGTCTCTTTGGCTCACCACACATAGCATTGTCCAACCTCAGACTCTTCCCTCCGTCCCAGTAGAGGAAAAGATACTCCTTCCTCTCGAACTCCACCCTTTCTGCATTTCCTCATCTATGTACTCTGTATCCAGCATTTTCTTTGTCTCCCTGGGATTTAAAATATTTCTGACGGTAAATATACTTGATTCTTCTCTGGTTAAAAAATAAGTTAAAAATCTTTTCATTTCACTCGCTACCTCTGAGATTCAACTTCTAATCATCTCTGTCCTTTCTTTTGCTGCTCTACTTGAATAGTCTTTACCCAATTTTCCTTATTTCCCTGTACTTCTTTTAACCACCTGCAAACCAGTTTTCATTTTCACTTTACTAAAACTGTTCTCTCAGAGGCGTCCTACAATGTAGCTGAATGCTGTGACCTTGCCTCAGTTCTAAGCTCTTTTAACATCTCTCCTGGGTCTGGTTTTGTCAACCATAGTGGTTTTGAAGGATTTCATCCCTTGAGGTCCATAGTGCCAGACTTTTTTCTTTCTTTTAAAATCATTTTGAATCTTCTTTTGCTTTTTCCCTGGTTTCCTTTCCTATTGTTCCCTAACTGATTTTTTCCCTTGAGCTTTGGTCTCTGTTCTGAAACTTTCTCTTTACTTTCTCAAATAGTGAACACACTCACATTCAGGCTCACTTGAAACCTGTCAGCTGTCTCCCAAATGTCCTTCTTTGTTGCTAACACACTGCCTGCCCTTCTTTCTTTCTTTGTTTCTCTTTCCTTTTTTGGGCATGTTGCCACACCTCATGTCAAGGACCATATCCACTCAAACCTAAATTACTGCGGCACAGTTCTGCGTGCTGCTGTCAAATTAATCTTGTTCAAATATATCGTCCTGTCGCTCTTGCTACTCCATATGGCATATTCTTGCCCTTTGCCTATCACTGTCCTTATTCATGCTTTTTCCTTGACTTGTCCCTTTCTCTACCTTCAAGTCAACTACATCTTACCTCTTTCAAGCAGAACTTAAATTCCATCTCCTCCCTCCTGTTGAGAGTCTAGCCCATACTGCTTTCCCCCTTTCTTTGTACCTACAGCAGGCCCTGACTCTTGGGAATAGCCACTTGGAAACTTCCTTCTCCAGCCTGACGGGCACAAAAACTCTTTGTTCTCAGCTTTGCTAGCCTACTTCCTTGTCCCCACTCTGCCCCAGCACCTGTTTCACTCCAGCAGTAGTTCAGGTTCAAGGTGGGATTCCCCACACTGGTAATGTTTTGTTTTGTATTAAATGTCTTATGGGCAAAAGTAGGCAGAATAGTGTTTTAACCTCCACCACCCAACCTTCAGTTTGCTTTATTTTGTATCTCACCATTCCCACATCTCCCTACAGGATTATTTTGGCTCAAATCCCAAATGTATCACTACTTCTGTAAATATTTCTGTACATATCTCTAAAAGATAAGAATTCTGTTTTTAAAATAACCACAATATCATTGTGAAAGTGAGATTTTTCTGATGGCACAAGTAGGTGGAGTAAAGACAGAAGTATACAGTTTAAACAGAAAATACATTATAAATGATTAGAGGTATCCTTTATGTTTTATATCACCCTAAAAGCCACTGAAAGGACTATGTGTTTGCCTCAGAAAACAAAAGAGGAACAGTGAGACTGCCTTCTGTTCCTCTGTGGAATAGGGAAGGAGAGGACTTGGGGTCAGAATTAATAGGTAGTAATAGAAGAAAAGGGCCATGGGCCCCTCAGAATAAAGCAAAGGATCTGGTCTTCCCAAGGGTGATTCCACACACTCCACCCTTCCTTCCAAATCTCTATCCCTGTGCTTCGCCCAGGTAGAGCCTTTGAGGGTCTCCATGAATGACGGAGGGGAATTCTTATTCTCTTGGCCAGTTTTGTAAAAGGTGTCCTGACCCTGGCAGCACAGGGGATTGAGTTCCTGGCATTCCAAATTAGAATTCTAGACTTGTTTTCCCACAGAAGCATGCTATGTATGGCTAGATTCTATAGTACTTGTACAATATGAGTTTGAAAGACTCCCTGGAATTACCTGGCAACCTAACTGCTGTGTACAACATTGCTTCTATGAGAAACTGCTTTTGAATTCCAAATAATTGACCTACCGTGAAATTTGGATTCCACACCAACTATAAATGAAAGATTTCAAGTGTAGTTAGTCTTACTTATTTAATAACCTTTCCAGATTATACCACATGTTAGGTTATTTTTTCTCTCAAGATAGATTGTACATTTTGCAAGGTCAGACATTGTCCTTGCCTTCTCTCATGTCTGCCAGTGCACCTAGCACATTGCAAAATATTTAGGTCCTTAATAAAAACTTGTCGATGGATAGATTGGGTGAAAACTCAGATGTTTGTCTAGCTTCATACATTTTCCCATTTTGACTTTATTACTGTTTTCTTCTTCATCTCCAGTGAAAGGTTCAAATCCTACTAGTAATGTCTGGCAGGTGAAAGCGGAAGTATTTGGGAGCAGTAAAAGACCTTGTATAGGGGGTAGATTTTTATTTCATTGTTTTAGAAAGATTTCTTTATTTTGGGGAGAAGGGGTAGACGTAGAGAATCTTCAGGCAGACACCCTGCTGAGTGCAGAACCCCCGTTGTGGGGCTTGAGCTCATGACCCTGAGCCCCTGACCCGAGCTGAAACCTAGAGTCAGAGACTCAGCTGATTGAATCACCCAGGCACCCCTGTTTCATTCTTTAATTTATGAGACCTGTATTTGTTCTCTGAGCTTTGGCCCCTATTTATCTCTAGTGCATGTTTAGACCAGACCTTGAAATTAAGTGTGTTTTTTTTAAGAAACAATCTTTCTGGGGCGCCTGGGTGGCTCAGTGGGTTAAAGCCTCTGCCTTCGGCTCAGGTCATGATCCCAGGGTCCTGGGATCGAGCCCCGCATCGGGCTCTCCGCTCAGCAGGGAGCTTGCTTCCTCCTCTCTCTCTGCCTGCCTCTCTGCCTACTTGAGATCCCTGTCTGTCAAATAGATAAATAAAATCTTTAAAAAAAAGAAACAATCTTTCTCTTGCCACAACTAAGCTCACCTGTAGGAAACAGAAATGCAGTTCCCTGGTTCTAAGTCTCTGAACCATAGTCTTGTTTATCTCTGTGACCCTCTCTGTAGTGACTGTCCAGACCCATGAAACACAAACTGCCTTGACTGACCAATTTTTCCCAGGCAGCTAACAATCTCAGTTTGAAGTGTGGAAATACAAATAGATTTAGCAGTAAGTTTGTTTTCTTAAAGAAGATAAGAAAGTTTTTAAGCAAAAGTTTAAAAGGAAATATGTGTATATAGTTTATGGTCCATATTAAATATTCTAGAAGGGGATAACTGTAAAAACAGGACTTTGCCCTAGGAGTTTTCCCTAAAACAAAATCTCTTCTGTCACCAGCCTGGATATTTTTAAAAACTTTAATCCCAGTGTAATTAACATACAGTGTTGCAGTAGTTTCAGGTGTATAAGATAGTACTGAACCCTTCCATACAACACCCGGTGCTCGTTACAGCACGTGTACACATTAATCCCTGTCCTCCGTTTCCCCCATCCCCTTCCCCTCTGGTAACCATCAGTTTTTTCTCTACAGTCTCTAGAGTTCTTGGTTCGTGCCTCTCTCTCTTTTTTCCTTTTCTCATTTGTTTCTCAAATTCCACATATGAGTGAAATCGTATGGTATTTATCTTTTTCTGACTGACTTTCTTTAGCATGATATACTCCAGGTCCATCCATGTCATTGCAGATGGCAAGATTGATTTCTTTCTTTCTTTCTTTCTTTTTTTTAATTAGCTTGGACATTTGTTAAGCCCAAGAAACATAAACTCCTGAAATAGATCATATTCCAGACAGCTAGGTATTTAAATATGAGGCATGACAGACAAGTGGATTTAATTTAATTGTTTATTTTCTTGGAGGATAAAAATAGTTGTTTTAGTTTGGGATCTTTCTTTCATTTTAAAAAAACATTTCTGTTGCTTAGTAATCTTAAATAATCTAGGAAGGAGCAACTCTAAGAATAGGAATTTGTCCTTAGGGACCCACACTCATATTGCTTCACTACTTTATTATTTTTAAAAAGATTTTATTTGGGGCGCCTGGGTGGCTCGGTGGGTTGAGCCGCTGCCTTCGGCTCGGGTCGTGGTCTCGGGGCCCTGGGATCGAGTCCCGCATCGGGCTCTCTGCTCAGCGGGGAGCCTGCTTCCCTCTCTTTCTCTCTCTCTCTCTCTCTCTGCCTGCCTCTCTGCCTACTTGTGATCTCTCTCTGTCAAATAAATAAATAAAATCTTAAAAAAAAAAATTTTATTTATTTGTGTGTGAGAGAGAGAGTGAGCACAAGCAGGGAGAGCAGCAGAGGGGGAGGGAGAAGCAGGGAGCCTGGTGTAGAGTTCGATTCTAGGATCCTGGGATCACAACCTGAGCTGAAGGCAGATGCTTACCTGACTGAGCCACCCGGGTGCCCTGCCTCACTACTTTAAATAGCAGCACTAGGGGCACCAGTTGAGCATCTGGCTCTTGGTTTCGGCTCAGGTTATGACCTCATGGTTGTGAGACCAGCACCCTCCAACCACCCCCACCCCATGGGGCTCCATGCTCAGCATGGATTTTTCCCTCTCCCCCTGCCTCTCCCCTGACTCCTTCCCCCAACTAATGCACACATACACACACTCTCTTTCAAATAATTAATTAATTAGCACTAATCAAGCCCAGTATGTGTTTGGATTTTTTTTTTTTTTTAAATAAGAGAGGGAAGGTGGGAAGGGGCAGAGGGAGAGGGGAGAGAGAGAATCCTAAGCAGGCTGCATGCCCAGCCTTGGTACCCGATGTGGGGCTCCATCTCATGACCCCAAGATCATGACCTGAGCCCAAAATCAAGAGTCAGATGCTTAACTGACCAAGCCACCCAGGTACCCCTAGCCCAATATGTGTTTTGAGTCCAAGAAATAGCCATGCATTTCCAAGTTGACATTCTTGCATACGTAGTAAATAGACCGTCAGCATGTGTTCAATTTACATAAACAAAAGACTCCAGAATACACAGATGAAACCTAAGACATTCCTGATAGGTGTTGAAGAAATTGATCTAATGTGCAGAGGGAATATCCGTTCCAATTTATAGAGAATAGCTTTACCAGAGTAAGTTATGAAGTGTCTTTCTCCCTGTTCCTCAATGTAATTATGCACTTTATCTTGTTCTAGGAGTACACCATGCTCTGTCTGTTATGTGGCAAAGCTGAAGATACTATCAGTATTCTCCCTGATGACCCTCGACAAATGACTCTGTTATTCTAAGGATCCTCTGCAGTTCTGTAGTAACTGTGTTGTGTTGGTTTATAATACAGCAAGCCTCATGGTTTGTCTTACTTCATGTATAATGGGAATTATTTTGCATTTTTTTTCTGCTTAGACTTAATTAATCTTTGAAAGAAAATAATTTAGGGGATTTTGTTTTTCTGCATTCTTCTGCTAAAGTTCCCAGTTCACATCAGAGTGTAGAATCTCTGTTAGAAGTTATGTGGCTAGAAAATAAAACTAGAATAGGAGTATACCTAATGCCCAGATCTTGGTTCCAATAAAAGGAACCAGGGCTCCTTGGAGAATGATTATTCTAAGACTGGGGCAGTGACTGTACAAAATGAGCTTGAAGCATTTTGTGTCAAAAGAAAAGTGCCCAGAAAAATCCCCAAAACTCTCCCCTCAAAAACCCCGTAAAACACAATGACTGGGAGTATATCAAAGGGACAAAAGGTCTAACTAAGGGGCTCCCAGTGACTGAAGTTGGAATAGTTTCAGCAACAAAGTAAAGTAGTACTGAGTTATAACCCAAACACTAAATATCCATGAGTCCTTACTGACAGAGCTAAATGATTGAATCAAGAAATATGTAGATTGGAAGAATAGACATGCAGAAGAATTTCAAATAATATATGTAGATACTCCCCACTCCTTAAGGGTGGGTTATGCATAGCAATTTCCTTCCAAAGAGTAGAGTATGGTAGAGTATGCAGAGGGAGAAAAGTAACTTTACAGTGGAAGAACGAGACAAACACTAGCTCAACCAAATGACCAAGATTAGCATCCTCAAGGATAATCCTATTGATAATGGCATGTACCCTTGATTTGATGTGATGAAAGCGTACTTTACCTTTGTGGTCTCCCTCCCTCAAACCCATCATCCCAGTCTAATCATGAGAAAAATATCAGAGAAATCCCAGTTAAGGGCCAGCTTTCAAAATAACTGACCAGTACTCCTCAAAATTGTCAAGGCCATAAAGACAAGTCTGGGAAACTCACACAGCCAAAAACAGTGTAAAGAGACCTGAAAAACTAAATGTAATGAAGTGTCCTGGGACAGAAAAAAGACATTTGGTTAAAACCAGCAAAATATCTATGGGATGCCTGGGTGGCTCAGTGGGTTAAAGCCTCTGCCTTTGGCTCAGGTCATGATTGAGCCCTGCATCAGGCTCTCTGCTCAGCAGGGAGCCAGCTTCCCTCTCTACCTACTTGTGATCTCTGTCTGTCGGGTAAATAAATAAAATCTTAATAAAAAAGCAAAAACAAAAAACAAAAATCAGCAAAATCTGAATAAAGAGTGGACTTTAATTAATAGAAGTAAATAGAATCACATCAACTGCTCCAAAGAGATCTTAGAATATCACACCTTGTACAGTTGAAAGAACACCGGCTTGGGTGTTGGAAACCTTGGCACTTGGGTCTCTCTGCCATTTGGTAGCAGTATGACCATTAAGCAAAACATAACTCTGGTCTTTAGGTCCCATGTCTATCAAATTGGGCTAGTAAAAACTGATATTTTACTTCCTTCACAGTATTGTTGGAAGATCCAAATGAATAATGAATGTAAAATGCTTTAGAAAGCATTATAAAGTACTATATGCTAAAAGATGGCTTTGGTTAGTTCTCATTCTAAGACCAAAACTTTAAGGGTCAGATATCAGAAACAACATTGTTTCCTCTTCATATCTAAGAGTTTGGAAATTCTAAAATAAAGCTTTGCTTGTAAGGGAAAAAAGTGAGTAAATGTTCATTGTTGATACCAAGGAAGTTTTGTTATATAACAGGAAGAAGAATACTGCTGAGGTTTATTGAGTACTTACTGTGTGCTCGGCCTTTTTAAACACTTAATCCTCATTAACACCTCTGCGAAGTAGTAGGTACTACTGTTATCCCAGTTTTAGCGCCAAAGGAACTGAACCACAGAGACGTTAAGGAACGTATGGTCAGACAACTAGTACAGTGACTCTGTCTACAGTGTCTACAGTGACTCAGCACAACTGTTCACGACACATGAAGTATAGGGGTCTGGCGAGGTGAGGAAGAAGTTGAGAATGTTGGCGACAACACTCTTGAGGGATCTAGGCATGTCAGACCAAGATCTGTTATTTAGAAAAGTTAAGTCATCTAGGCCTTAGGGTTCAGTTGTGTTATTCCTGGAAAATGTTTTCCACTTTTCTGCAAATCTATATCTGACCTGCTGAGGAAATCGTTTGGTGAAATGGATCCAGAAAGCAGAGACAATGCTTCATTACTTTAAATAGCAGCACTAAGCCCATTATAGCCTCTGAATTGTCCCTTCTTGGAGATCACTAATGCTTCCAGCTTAGTCATTTGGAGCTCAAGAATATGATTTTATAAGTCCCGACTGATAATACTCGTCTATTACAGGCTGTATAATTATCTATCTGTTTTGGACTATATATTACAAAACTTAAAACACAAGATCCTATCCACATTGGTCATTATTAAACCAACTTTGGGCTGTGTTTTGTGACACTATTTTCTAGAATTCTTCTACGGATCTAATCAAATAAAGACTTCTTGAACCCAGTTCTACTGAATCCATATTTTTCTGTTCAAATAAAGGGGAACCAGGCAAATATACCAGTTTAAGTTACTTCACTGGATTTGAGGCTCTCAGTTTTAGGTTGTGTGTTTCTTGACTGTAGTAGTCGTCTCTATTGTGAGATACAGTATGGTTAGATAGGAAACCAAGAGACCTAGTTCTAAAATGAGCTTTGCCGGAGCACCTGGGTGGCCCAGTGGGTTAAAGCCTCTGCCTTCGGCTCAGGTTCATGATCCCAGGGTCCTGGGATCGAGCCCTGCATCGGCCTCTCTGCTCAGCGGGGAGCCTGCTTCCCTTCCTCTCTCTGCCTGCCTCTGCCTACTTGTGATCTGTCTGTCAAATAAATAATAAAAATAAAATCTTGAAAAAAAAAATGAGCTTTGCCACCTGCTCATGTTGGGACATTGGGCAGATTATAGGCACCTTGGCTCTTCAGTGGAAAAATAGAAATAATGATGCCTCCTGCACAAAGTTGTAAAATCAAATGATAAAACATAAGTGAAAGTGTTTTTAAGTTGTGCAGTGCTGTGTACAGGCAGCTATTAGTGGTCTTTCTGAAGGAACTCTGAAATAGAGGGAAACACTACTGTATTGTATTTAATAGTATGATTAAAGGCTATGGGACACCTGGCTTGCTCAGTTGGTTAAGCATCTGACTCTTGATTTGAGCTCAGACATGGTCTCAAGGTTGTGGGATCACGCCCCATGTTGGACTCTTTGCTCAGTGGGGCATCTGCCGGAGGTTCTCTCTCTCTGCCTTACCAACCCCCTCAAATAAGTAAGTAAAAAAAAAAAAAAAAAAATACAGACTTTATAGTCAACTGACCTGGGTTTAACGTTCAACTCTGCTACTTGGAGCCCTTTGTTCTTGGCAGGTGTCTTGTTCACTTACCTTCTCTTTAAAACAGAGAATTCTTCATAGAGTCAGTACGAGGATTAAGTAACCTAATTACGTACTTACGCAGTGTATGAGTGTAGTAAATATTCAATAAATGATAGTTTGTCAGTTGATGACAGTTGTGATGGTGATGATAAGAAATCAGATTTGAAATCACCAATCAGATTCTGGCTCAGTGTTTCTTAAACTAAGGAGATACAGCTGAGGGAGCACAGGGAAATAATAAATTTCAGTCTGTGTACCTTTGTCCTCTAAAATCAATTGCCCCAAGCTTTATTTTTTGTTAGAGCCTTCAGAGAAGTGACTGTCTCTGTCCCTGCTCTAAATCAAGTGGCATTATGTCATCTCTCTGGGAATGCTTGTTTATGAGACCCTTCCTACTTCCTGAGTGCCCCTAGGGAAATTTGATTAAAAGATTGAAAGTGGGTGATTATTTTAAGCTTTGCCATGTCTTGTTTATGACCATCAGCTGGTACTTGTGAGGCTGTAAAGGGAGACAAACAAGATGAAAAATAAAACAATTTCTCACTTCTCTTCATTTTAACAACAGCACAACTAAAGATTTAGTAAAAACAAAATGTGCTTGTAAAAGAAGTGTCTCCAGTCCTGCCATGCCTGTTCCCTCCTGAGCCACACTGGGCAAGTCCCTTTCGAAGCATGTAGCATTTTCCCTGTCCAAGTGAGGAGCCCTTTTCCTACCATAATGGCTCTTACTGACTCTCTGCAAAATCACTTACAGTGTTAATTCCCAACCTTCAGGAATCTTTAAATAATTCCTTCAACTTGAGCCTCAGGGGAAAGACCCAATACGTTGTATTGGCATATCAGCCCGAAATTGCCTATGGCGTCATGCCAACATCTAGGACAGCTGCTCTGTTATTAGACATAGCAACAGACTTTAGCACTACGGAGATCATGAACAAATCATACTAGCATCCGGTATGAATTCTGTATTTCATTTCTTCAGAGAAGCCATTTGTCTCTGCAGTTATTGCTCAGAAATCAGTGCTCAGTCCTGCCTTCCAGAAACCCATACCCCAGCTGTTGGCTTTAAAAGCAGGAATCTTGAAAGCCTTGAGTTTTTGACAGTCAAGTTAAGGGTAACCTTAATTTAGCAGAAGGCCCTGCAAAAGGGTGCCAGGGGATTCCCACTGTAATGCTCAGGTTACTCCTTTTGAAACAAAGCACCACAGATGGCATAACTTCAGTTGAAGGTCAGACAGTAAGGATCCTTAACCTCTATTCTGCACTGACTTCTCAGATGATGCAGGTGCTTGGAAAATAGTTATGGGGACGCCACAGGAAAGGTATCTCCCCCCTCAGCATTGGGGTTCATAAGCAGTGTGTCCAGTTTGGAGAACTGCCCCTTCTGGGCTTCAATGAGGAAAGGAAAATGTTCCAACTAGTGGTCCAAGAAGGAGAGGTGAAGTGAGCAGTTTCCAGCAAGAGGTTTGTGAGGCAAAGTGACAGGGCAGTGGCTTCTCAGCAGGTGTCTTTTCCAGAACATGATAGGACCTGGCATTGGTGGTGTTTGTGCCTTTGGAGTCTGCCTGTACTTGCTGAAGAATCTTGGGCACTGTCTTTACAAAGCCATTTGGCAAAAAAAGTGAAATCAGTCATTCATGCCTACGCTGGTCTGTCTTGTGCCTGGATCTGGGAACATGTGAGTTTGAGAAAGATAAGGGTAGCACGGAACTGTGAAAAGGAGGGAGTCGGTCCTGCTAAGGATCAAAAAGAAATGCGACTCAGCAAGGTGGTCAGGGAAATAAGTACTCTTTGTGTTCCCAGGAACCGCACCCTCCACACCCTTGCCGTCAGTTAAAGTTGACCAAATTTGTGTCCTAGCAACGTCTCCAAGTGCAGGTAATTCTTGGCTGGCCCAGTACCTGCAGTGATAGTGACATTTTCCTCAGTGAAGTCCTTTAACCAGCCTCCCAGTACTCTCCACTGAAAGGCTTGCTGTCTTTTCCTCCCCTTTACCTCTCATTACCTGCCCCCCCCCCCCAGCTGCTGCCCCTGCCTCTGTTCTGGAGGAGCCATTTAGTAATAATAGAGTTCATACTTCCTGCAATTCCACCTGCCACCACAGACCCTGGCCAGAGCCTGCTCTTGACAGTCATCAGGGTGTCACCCAGATCAGAGCGTTCCTCTGTCAAGCCTTTGTGCACTGCCAGCTGTCTGTCCAACCTGCAGTTTTGTGTTACCCCTCTACCCTCCATCGAGGAAGAAGACACAGGGAGCCTGACCGTTTGCATACCTGCCCTTTATTGGACACTGCTGGCAGCCTGGCTCTAAGCCCTTCACATTTCTCAGACACCGCCCATAAGGTTTAGGAAGGTGCCATCATTCTGTGAAGGCCCAGAGCCATCCAAATCTTGGAGCTCCAAGTAGAATCACCAAGCAGGAGTTTGGGGGAGGGAAGGGAGACAGGTGGCCTGGAAGGGCAAGGCTCTTCAAGAGGAAGCTTTGGCCCAGCAGTGCCTCCTGCTGGCACACTGAAGCCTAAGGAAAGATACCAGGGGCGGGATGGGGTAGATCTGCGAGCTGAGCAGCTAGCTCCTGTCTATATGGCAACTTTGAGGAGACGCTTGATGTCAGGCTCAATGCTGATGGTAGGGAAGCTGCGGCTGTAGCGGCGGAAGGGCTCCCCCTCCGGCCCAATAAGGAACTTCTCAAAGTTCCAGGCCACGTCGGAGCGGCGCACCGGGCTCCAAATGATGAACTTGGGATCGGTCATGAGGGAAAATGGGTCATCATAAGGGTAGGGGAGCTTGTCCTTCAGGTAGGCGAAGACAGGATGCTCGTTCTGACCATTCACCTCACACTTTTGGACAAGAGTAAAAGTGGGCTGGAATCCACCCCCGGGGCGGACATACTTGAGACTGTTCAGGATCTCCTCATTCTGACAGTTCTCCTGGGGGAGGAAAAAGACAAAGAGCATGGAAGAGGGAAGGGGGAAATAAAAGATCCACGAAAACCTTTCACCCTCCTATAGTCCCTTCCCAGGACCATTCTTTTGTGTGTAGCTCCCCTGTGTCCCCTGTTCTTTTTCCTTCTTCCCTAGCTTTTTCCTACTCTTGACTTGGAGATTCCCCATTCACAGCTATTGTTTGATGGTTTGCGAGGCCATTCCTGAAAATTCTTCCAGTTCCTAGCTTGGCTGTCGTTACAGCGAATGATTTAGCACTTTCAAACTGCTGCTTCTCTCTCTAAACTACCCTGAACAGTTCTTAGGATATCTGTCTGAAACTTCAAGGTACCTTGAGTTCGGGGCAGTAGAAAGAAAGGAAAAAAAGAGGCTCAGGTGATGCCATCTAGAACTCTCACTTTTTTGGACCCCCCCCCCCCTCACACACACACTCACACACACATCCAGGCAAACCTTCCCCTTCCCTCTCCTCTGATTTTGCCTCTGTTGTTTCTGATTACATGTGAGTGTTGAGTATAGCCTCTGCCTTTCATCTTGCCTTTTCCTCGATTTGAAATGTAAGTGGGAGGAAGCTTCATGAAGAAAGGCCCCATCCAAGGAAGTCTAGCTTTCAGGTGCTACAAAGGCAAAGTAAATTAGAGATGACAGTGGATGTATGCTAAATGGAATTGCTTAGGACCAGCAGGGATGATTTAACAGGAAAGAGTGTTTAGGATTCTGGAATAGGCCAAGGGAAGGAAAGCTAAGTGTGTACTTGAGGACTACCGTTGTGAATGTGTAGTTAGCATTCCTTTTACTTCCAGACTGCTCTCCCAAGACTTCTTACACTCACTCACTAGACTCAGCTGTGAGGACTTTAGCTCTGAGCCTGTTACTTGTCTTTTCCTCCCCCTTGCCATCCCTGTTCTATCCCTACTAGGCATTCTCCACCCCTGCGAACCCGAAAAGGCCCATGGAAACCCTTATTTTCCACCCCTTCCCCTGGGTCTAAGAGTCAGATATCTCCTTGTGGGAGAAAGTTCTTGCCTCTGACGTACTAGAACCAGTGAGCTCTTTTTTTTAAAAAAATATTTTTATTTATTTGACAGAGAGAAATCACAACTAGGCAGAGAGGCAGGCAGAGAGAGAGGAGGAAGCAGGCTCCCCACGGAGCAGAGAGCCCAATACGGGGCTCGATCCCAGGATCCTGAGATCATGACCTGAGCCGAAGGCAGAGGCTTTAACCAAACCCACTGAGCCACCCAGGCGCCCCCTGACGTACTAGAACCAATCAGTACAGTCAGTTCCAGGCCATCAAGACATCTTGAGCCCAAAGGTGATCCCAATTAGACTCCTTATCTCTTAATGCAGATGGCTGGCGGGCTACTGGTAGGTTACAGATTTCCTCCAGCCACTAGCTAGCCTGATGGTGGAAGGGTAGAGACACCTCTGGGATGGAAGAGACACCGCTCAAGTGGTTTCACCCTTTCTCTCTCCAGGCCTGGCCAAGCCTAGAAACAGACTGAGAAACAAAAGCAACAGTGACAGCAGTGATGGTCTGGACTCAGGTTTGTCACAGCCAAGGACACTTTAGCCTTCCCGCTGTATCTCTGCTAATCAATTCCTTGCTGTCACACCACTGTGAACTGAACTGAGGGGCTTATAATTAGAGGGTTCACTTGAGGACATTCTGTCTGCTGGTGCTGTTAAAATAATAAGTGAATATAGAAGAATCCCTGAAAGAGAACTTGAGGTATGTGGGCTGAAGATCTAGAACTTGACCCAGTCATCAGAGACAGAGATTTGATCCCTGTGTGGAACACACACACAAACACACACACACACACTCCCAAAAAAAAGGAAAGAAAAAAATCAGAGACAGGTGCGTGTGACACCCAGAGGAGACCTGTGCATGTTGAGCACCCTGAGCTTTCCACTAAAATCACTCTCCCCTCGGCTGATGTAAAACAGAGTCCTTTGACCTAAATAATAGAGTTGCATTTGCTTCCACTTGCATATTGCTTTATATTTTCTGAGGTTTTTTTTTTTTTTGTATAACTAACCCTCTGAACCTCACAATTATCCTATGAGATGAGTGGCATTATCCCATTTACAGATGAGGAAACTAAAACAGATAAATCAAGTGACTCTTGCATAGGCACAGAGCCACGGAAGAGCAGAACCACATCTAGCTGCAACTAAGGTCTCCTGGGTCAGTTCAATCCTAGTGTGATTGTTGATCTTCTATTTCCTTCCACTCATCCTCTCAGCGGGTATTTAACAAGTGCATTCTCCACGTTGGAGAGAAAAACAGACGCGGTACCAGCCCTCCTGGAGCATAATGGGAAGACAATAAACAACAAAACCCCACCCTCTGTACTGAAGCCCAGACAGAACGCCATGTACTTCCCCTTGGTACTCACCTGTATCCAAAGACCTAGATTAACAAATAACTCCGATTCCAGACGCTCCGACACACACAGTCACTCTCCATCCCCCCCTTAGCCTACCAAAGCTTCGGCACCCCAACTCCTTGGGTACACTACAAGGCACCCCTCACCTGATGTCCAAATTGGTTGCAAGGGAAGCCAAGAACCACCAGGCGCCGGGGGAAGCGGCATTGCAACTCGTTGAGCTGGGTGAAGTCCCGGGTGGTCGTGCCTCAGAGCGAGGCCACGTTCTCAATCAGCACGGCCCTGCCTCGGAACGTGTTGAAGTCTACCTTCTCCCCGTCCAGGCTGACGGCACTGAGGTCGTAGAAGGACTTGGCTATGTAAGCCATGGTGCAGGGGCAGAGTGAGGCATGCAGAGTGGCAGCCCGCTTCAGGGTCTGTTATAGGGGTGGGGAGGAAGGAGGAGCCTGGAAGAACAGGAAGGATTTCACAATGGGGCTTTGAGCATCTCCAGGATGACTTAGCAGAAAACGGTCACCCACCTGGAGGTGCTGTTTGAGCAAGGAGGTGGCTCCTCCTGTTTACAGACTCTGAACAAAGCCGCCTCCCTGCCCCACCCTGCTGGCAACCCGGGAAGGGCCAAGTTGATATCTATGTACAAACATGAATAATTCACTCCTTGCAGGAAACTAGAGCCCCAAAGGTCAAATGGGGAGGAAAAAAGGGAGGGAGGGATGCAGGATTGACTCCGACTTGCCCCAGCAAGTGGTTCTCGCTTGGCACAGACACGTATTGTCGGCTGAAGGCCAAGCCATGAACTGCGCCATTGAGAGGTCAGGGTCTGCCAAGATCTGAAAGATGAGGAAGAGAACTGGGGGGCATGTCCCCTTAATTCAGACCGCAACCAAAATATACATATGATGGGCGCGTAGTTTTTTTTTGGCTGTTGTTTTCCACAAGCCTACAAGCACAGGGATCCTCAGAAGGACGGTGTGATTTTTCTCGAAATAATTGCTTCCAGGGGGCTCAGCCAGGCTGAAGAGATGAAGTTTGTGTTGGAAAGTCTTCCAGTGAGTGGTGCTGCTTCTGCCGGAGAGCTGCTCTGCCCTTGTCCCTCTGCATGGCGCCGACGCCCACACTGTATCCTCCACTCTGCCTCCACGGGCTGGTGAGGAGGCTGTCAGTCAAGGCCGGGTGATGGTGAGGAGCCACAGAGCAGGTGAGTGACCCCCAGGGCACAAGCTACACCTGCCTCCTCTCAGACAGAGGCTCAGTCCCCAAGACTTCTCCCGGCGCCCAAGACTTCTCCCGGCAAGCTTGTGCTGCTCATCCTCCCCACCCTACCCCAGAAGGGAACACGCAGGGAGTCAAAGCTGCAATGGTTCTAAACCCAGCTGACCTGCCCAGGTTTTCAGCACCAGCGGTGCAGCATACTGTGGCCCATCTGAGGACCCAAGGGAAGGCCTAGTGCTTCACTTCATTATTCCAAGCACCCAGCAGCTCAAATAAATCCGATTAAAAAAAAAAAAGTCTGGATTTCTCCATCAGGAAGACTGGTGATTAGCCCTGACCTGGCTCTGGGATTTTGGGGAGTGTTATTTCAATAACAATGCAGATGTTGACTAGAGAGTGTTTTCACAGGTACATGTCCATTGGGAACTGTCTTCTAGAACCAAGAATAAGCAAGGCTTGGGAGCAGCTGGTATTGAGAATCTGATTTGCTGAGAAGATGGAGGAACTACTCACCAGGGAGTGCCCAGCTGTTCTGTCTTCTGCAGCCCGTTCCATGGCTGCTCATAACACGGGGGAACCCATGTCCCCGCTGGCTGCTCCCTCAAAACAAGCCTCCACTACTTGAGTGGGAATGGAATCTTTGGCCATTAAAAGAGGTAGCAGGAAATGCAGCATGAAGCGTGTTACCCGATGTGTCCAGGTAGAGTTCCTAACAACAGCCAATAAATGTCCCTACCAGGCCACTATGTCAGAAGAACTTGGCCCTGACAGTACGCTAAACTTCAGCACGAACTTCTCACACTTACCTGCAGGCTGAGAGCTTCCAGGACTCTTGGGCATCTGGACACCTCTTACTGGCTGTCCTTCAGGGGCCTCTGTCCAGGATGACTGTGCAAGTTCCTGAGCTGGGGACTCCCTCTCCCTCAGGGACACGCCATCCCTTTTCTCCAAGAACAACTTAGGACCCTCTGTCATGCATGTTCTCAACTTTCATGATTGAAAAAACCTCTCTTAAAATAACTTTGTCTCCAACTGTACCTCAAACTGGCTCACTTTCCAGAAGCTTATTACTTTGGACATGCACTAACAGGTGTGTGATTCCCACGGCTTTCCACAGAGACGGTTGTTCTGGAAACTGCACTGACTTAGTACGCAAAAAATCTAGGGACGTAGTTCTCAACTCTGGCTACAGATGAGAATTGCTTTCGACTCTGGCTATAGATGAGAATTGCTTATCGAGATTTTTCTAAATAGAGTTGCTAAAGATTTCCGTTCTGATGTCTCTGGCCATGACTCTGCCACGGTTACCGGAGGCCCTTAGGCACGTTTCCTTACCAGCTGACTTTGCGTCATCACCCTCCTTATCTCCCACAGACATGAGTGTTAGGATGGAAGAGGTGGAGTACTGCGAGTTTTCCATAACCTGTAAAGCACGGGTTAAGATCTTAGGCCACCGTTGCCATCTTGTTTGACTCCTTCCTTCCTCATTCTATACTGACTCCCGTTTTCTCCCTCTTCCCCACCCCCCCAAGTATAGTATTTGGCAACCCCCAGACCCCCAAGATTACAGTCTGCCTTGCTTCCCTGGAGTACCCGGTCACAGGGCTAGGACAAACTTCTGAAAGATTTAATCCCTCCTCATCCTCCAGGGAGACCCGTTCCTGTTCCGTCTCAGACGGTCGAGAACCTTCTTGGTTCTCAATACCTCAGACATAGGTATTCGGCATCCTGCCAGTGACGCCATCTTCTTTCTGCTCCGGTAGGCCCACTGCAGAGCACTGGGGGGGGGGGGGCTTTGCTGGGGCTCCCCTGCAGGTGACGTTGGGAAAGGTACAGGAAGGAAGAGGACAGCTTGCTGCTTCCATTATCATTCTCCTGCTGTTGCTTTGTAAGGTTCTGGAACCTTCTCCCAGCACTGCCTCTCCCTCTCCACCTTAACTGCCAAGGGCCAAGCGGGAACTCCTCCTAGGGACTCATACAGGCAGGCACACCTGTGGTTTGAAATATTCTTTATTTTGTAAACATCTGTGTTTAAAATAGATGAACCCTGCTCACAATTCATATATTGGACCCAAGACACAGTACACGAAGTTCACCCATCACAGGGAGATGGTGGGGGCTTGGGAGCAGGTGGAAATGCCTGGGGCTGGGCTGAGTCTCGAGACAGCAGGTGCAGAGGTGGTGAGGAGTCAACAGGCAGGAGCACCTGCTCAACAGTCTGGGCCTAAGGCCAGACCCCAGTCCACCCCCCCGGACTGGAGAAGTGTAGGGGTGAGATGCCGACTCCCAATACCTAGTGAGCATAGCTGACCCTAGAGCTCCAACCCTCCCGTACCTCTCCCCAGTTGTGGCCCGGGTGGGTGGGGCTCATCGCTGCATAAATCTCCACCCTGTGTTTTCCCTTCCAGAACCCCTAGGTACAGTAAAAATTAGTCCCTCTGTCCCGAGGGGGCTGGGAGAGAAAGGCAGTGGTGCTCTGCCTGATCTTCAGGGATACTGCAACACGGGTCCACAGGTTGGAGCCAGCACCCGGCACGTCTGCTTTCTGAAGCCCCTGGCTTCCCGAGGTCTGGAGTTACCATCGCCCCAGCCCTGGCATGATGCTGTGTCTTGACACCTGAGGAGTCAGGCCTCAAGGAAGCATCCCAGCCATAGTCATGACTTCATCCTAAAGAGTCTGCTATCTAAGTTTCTCATCAGCTAACAATTTATAACTATTCCCGCCCTCCTTTTCCTTCCACTGTTAGCCTGTCCCTGGTCCTATATCCTGAGCTACCCTCTCCCACTCTGGTAAGAGTCAGAGGAAAGGTTTGGTGATTTCTAACCCCACCTTTTTTTTTTTTTTTTTGGAGTAATAAGGTGGGGCTCTTAATCCTGCACATGTGTGTGCCCTGGACTTTGAAGCTCCATTGGTGAATGCTCAGGGCTCGAGTCTTTGTTTTAGCTCCAGCCCAAGCCATAAGATACAGCTAACACATAGCTTAAGAATGAGCCTCCAATGCCAGCAGGTGGGGAGGAACCCCACTAGGCCCCATCACTGACTTGTCCCTTCTTTAAAGCGCCTCCCTCAAACCACCTTTGGGCCATGTCGGGCTAAAGAAACTTCTTCCTGAACAAAGAGCTCTGGAGGAAGGAGTCGGCTTCCCTCCCTCCTCCTGCAGCCACAGTGCCGTTGGCTCCTCTTCAAGAAGCTAGAGGGGCAAGATAAGCACTTTTTCTGGAAGGCTGAAGAGAACAGCACCAAGCATTTCTACCCAGGGCCTTCTTTCTCCCTCCCCAGGAAGCCCCTGCCCTTCTCCCACAGACTTTCTCAGGAAAACCTTGAGCGCTGAAGGCTGGGTTCAGTGGTTACATCACCTTGCCAGGGGGTTGTGGGGAAATGCCTTTCCTACACAGAAAGGGAAGTTGCTCCCGTATTCCCCTCTGGTTTGTGAAATGCTGTCTCTGGCCTCCTCTCCCTGTCTTTCACCTGATATACAGGGGCTAGTCCTTCATTTCCAAACACTTCCCTTTCTGGGGTGTGTGGTTGGCTTGTCAACATCACTCCCCACTCCCCACCCCCTTGCAGTCTTTCCTGGCCCCTGCAGTGCCCTGAGGCCTTGGTACATATCTTTAAATTCAGGAGCCCAGGTGGGGAGAAATTGTGTACACACTGGGAGGTAGAGAATGGAGGTGACCTTTTGTCCCTGCCTCCCCTCAACATTTTTTTTTTCTTCTCTGAAGCACCTGCTTCTGAGCTCACTTTCCCCAAAAGGCAGGTGGGCAGGCAGCCAAGCAAGGCCAAAGCTGGGGGGGAGGGACAAGCAGGAAAAGGTGGGACAGCCCCAGTTTTGAGGACCACCAGTTTGGTGTCTCCTTCCTACTTTGATGTTCCACTTTCCCAGATCATGGATGGGGCAGGCCCATGCCACAGGAAGGGACAGCGGGGAGGGGAAGATGGGAAGAAGCACCCCATAGGCTTTGGCCCCTTCACAAAGCAGGGTGGGGTGTTCTCCCAGAAGAAGAGTATGGAACATCCCCATGAGCCTGAGTCCATTCCCTTGGACAGGGTTAGGAAGAAAGGAAAGAAAAAAGCTGCACTGGCAGCCACAGAGCAGGACAGAGAGGGAAAGAGGTGCGAGGGGCTTTGATACAGAACACACTGGAGGGGGGAAGGGGACAAGAAAGAGAAGTAAGAGGAAGAGAGGAAAAGCAGAGAGAAGACAAGATGCACTGAGAAAGAAGGAGCCTTAGAGTGGCCTCACTGCAGACGGGGCCACTGTCTGGGGAGCCTGGGGCGGCAAGACAGCACCCAGAGCACACCGGGGCGGGCTCGTGGCAGGCCTGTGGTGGGGAGCCCGGCAGAAGGGAGCCCCTCCAGGCTGGAGGGCAGGGGGCAGAGGCTGCTCCGAGATGACAACGGGGCTGCTCTCGGGGCCAGGCAGGGGAGTAGCAGCTACTGGTATTCCACAGGGTCACCCGAGTGAGAGGAGAAGCAGGGCAAAGCCCGGACTGGACTCCCTGTCTGCCACAGGCCTCCTGTGGGGAGGGAGGGGTCGCTGGGTGCTCCACACAGGACCCTCAGCACCAGCAGGTTTTCGAAGAGTTCGCCGGGCCCTCAGGTTTGCCCTCGTCCTCCTCCAGCTCGGCCAACGCCAACTCATGGCTGGCACGCGTCCTGAGACCATCCAGCTCCTTCCTGTGGGCCTGCAGCACCAGCTCCGTCAGCCGCGTGAAAGACTGCGAAACCACCGGTGGCGGGTGAGCGGGCGCTGCCGCCGCCTCTTCCCCCTGCAGCCCTGTACCTGCCCTGGGATGGGGCCTCATCATGTGAACCGGGCTCACTCCCCAACCCCAGGCTGCTGCCTCCCCTCCTCCCTGCTCCCCTCTGCAACAATGGGCCGCAGAGGCAGGGCAGCGGGGTTCGGGGCGCTCACCTCTTTAATGTTGAGGTTGGTGCAGGCACTTGTTTCATAGAAGTCCATGCCATACTCCTTGGCCAGCTGCAAGAAAAGAACATTCCTGAAAGGGAGTGAGTAAGGGAAGGGAGTTGCCCACAGCAGCGGCCTGTACTTCTGCCATGGCCCTCACAGCCCATGCTGAGCTGTGACAACTTCTCACAGCAGGTCATGTCTCAGAAGCCCCTTCCAGACACGGGCCAGCCAAGAATGGAGAAGATGCTCCACACAGCCCTGCCTGCACTCCCAGCCGCTGTCCCGCAGACACACCCCTGCCTGTGGCATGCACATGACACACATCAGGAGACAAAGGTCTCCCCAGTCTTGTGCAGGGTGTGGAATTAATGAAAAACGCAGCTTTGGGGTCAAACAGACCCAGACGTAAACGCCAATGCCCCACTCAGCAGCCATACGACCTTGGACAAGTTACGGACCTGCCATCTGTTAAAGGGGGATGAGGGCGTCACTCAACCAAGGTCAGGGAATGACTAAAACAGGTCCTGCGTCTCAAAGCACTCGCTTAGCACCAGCCACCCATACAGTGCTCGATAAATACTATTCTAGGAAGGTTTATTCTGGTAGGTTTGCATCTACTTTCAGATTTTTCAATGACCCTGTATTATTTTCGTATGCCAAAAATCTATTTTATTTCAAGAGCTATGGATGGAAAGTGGGAGAAAAAAAGCTCTGGAGGCCCTCAGAGTGGGTGGACGGCTCTCATCTCCATGGTACCCATCCGATGCTCCCTGGTGGTCTAGTGGTTAGGATTCAGCGCTCTCTCTCCATGGCACCCATTCTTCTGTCCTCTGGGAGGGTGATGTCCCTCGGCACCACGTTCCTGTCCCCACAGCCCCATGGCTTCTCCAATCGTGGGGCCTTCATTCCCTTATTTTTCTCCCTACCCCTTCCCAGTATAAAGACAGGGATGGGATCCCTGTAGACAGTCGCCGTGCCTGGATGCTGCTGGGAAGTCAGTGACTTGGAGCCCTTCCTCACCATGACCACCGGGATGACCTCTTTAGCAGAGGGTAATCCTGCTATGGGGCCCTTAGAGCCAGGCGAGGGGCTGCCTGAGAGCTCTTTGTTCCAGGATGGGTCCCAAATCACTGTCCCAACAGACAGAAAGCAAACTCTCAAGGATGGCAGTTTGCCCAGAGCTTCAGGGAACTGTGGGAGGTGTACGGTGCCTGAGGACAAGGACAGAATCCTGGGTCCCAGCTTTCAGGGCTGGCCCAGGCAGCAGAAGACCCAAGGGATGGGCTTGGCCAGCTTGCTGTACTTACCTGCTGCCCCTGCTCCCTTCCCACCTGCCGCTTCTGCTCTTCATCAGCCTTATTCCCTATAAGGATCTTCTGGACACCTTCTGGTGCATACTGGGGACAGAGGACAGACAGAACTGCCAGTGATACTGCGTTTCCTCTCCAGCTCCCCACCACACCATCTCCTGGCCTCCACACCAGCCCCAAGCTCCAGAGCCCTAGGGACAGAGCAGGCCTACGGGGGGGAAGGGGCTAGGCTGACCCCAGGGGGCTAGAGGGCTGTCACGGGGACAGCTTAAGGGGGGAGACACTCCAGCTACAACTGGTACTTCCTGGGGTTAGACAGCTGAGATCTGAACTGGCAAGGGCGTTGCACTGAAAGTACAGTCCCGTTGAAAAACTGGGGACTCAGAAAGTTCACATCATTTGCCCAAGGCTCCAGAACCAGGACTAGAATCCCAGTCTCACGATTCCTCCTGCTCTTTAGAGTTCAGGAAGGAAGACAGTCACAGGGTAGGCTCTGACCTAACTCATCTCCAAGGAAGAAGCAGCCATGGTGGCCTGGCTGAGCATAGATCACGGACGGTGTGGCAGCTTGGGCTTCTTCCCCATGTCCTACTCACCCAGAGGTCTCCATCCAGGGCTGGGAAAGGCAAGGTCTCCTGGGAGTGTTTGCTCACCAACCCTGAGAGCTTCAGCCCTTCCCAGCTGGCTCTCACTTTACCTTCCCCTCTGAGGCACCCTCCCCCACCCCCGAAGGGGAGGCAGCGTCTCCTACCTCATCCACATCACTGACCCACTTCATGATGTGCTGGTAAGAGCGCTCGCTGCTAATGTCGTAGACTAAAAATATTCCCTGAGAGAGAGAGAAGGAGAGAGAGATGGGGTGGGAGGGGGGTATATGCACACAGAGACAGTGCACAGTCGCAGGTCCAGAAGCAGGTGCGGTACCTTAAAGGCTGGGTCCTGTTCTCCCTTCTCCCTGCTTAGCAGAATGAAGCTCCCTCAGCACCCAGAAACTTCTCCTTCTCTCTCATCCCCCCCAAAGCTATTGTGCCCTAGGCCTATCACAGAACTCTCTTCCGACTGGGGTCTTTGGCGCAGGGTGAAGGGTGGAGGGTGGGGATGAGGTGGGAGGCTTGCCTGTGGTGTGTGCTCAGAGAATAACGGATGAACGCATTTGTCTGAGGGCCCTGTTCTGGGAGTCGGTGGCATACAGATCTCCAGCGCTTAGAGTTGGGAGTGTGGATGGCAGCGTCCCACCTCCAAACCCTGAGAATGGTGGCTCACCTGGGCCCGCCGATAGTACTGCTTCGTGATGGTCTGGTATCTCTCCTGCCCCGCCGTGTCCCTGCAATGGAAAGCCAGGCCATCAGGAGAGCAGGGAGCATGGGGCCAGAGGGAGCCCCTGTGCCCTTGCAGGAAAAACTGGGGAGCTACAGGGTGAAAAATCAGGAGTTTTGATTTCCCAAACGGGTCTGAACATCCCCGACCCTGCAGGAGAGAGGCCTGGTTATCTGGGGCCGCCTGGGCTTACAGGGGTCTCATCAACTCTATCAGTGCCGGGAGTCTCAAATGAAACTGGGCCTTGGACACCTCTTTTTAGAACTGGGCCACTGTGTTCAAACAGGTTGGACTGCCCCACCTCCCGTCCCTGTGGGGCCTCTGAAGGCAAGGCCCATAGCATTCCCCAAACTGGAAGCAGCTGCAAAGGCTGGCAAAGGCCGCGCTTCCAGAAACCTCAGGCCAGAGAGCCACAGCGGCCTCGCGTGGCGCCTTGTGGGAACTGCACCATGCCGTCCTGGGGAATATCTCCCCAGGGTCCATCCCCATGTGGGGTATAACCCTTCCTCCTGTGCACTGTAGCTGGGCCCAGGGGCAAAGCCTCATCCTAAAACAAACCAACACTCGTTAGTTTGCCAATTCCTTCTAGTTCCTGGCTTTTGGTGACTTGTGGTCAATCCCTGAAAGTTTCCTAAGGAAACAGGAGGCCGGAGTTGGAGGTGGGGGGCAGTCCCATGTCTTTCCTCTTCCCCAACTCACCAAATCTGTATCCGCACTTTGATGCCATCTACCTCTATGGTCTTCATCTTAAAATCCACGCCTGGGGAAAGGAAGAGAGCAAGGAAGTTAGGAAGAGTACCGCTGAGACCGAACAGTGAAGGCCCAGGGCACTCACACTGGAAGGGACTGTCTGTGACTTAATATGGCACAAAGATGGCATGAGGTAAAGGCCTTCTTAAGCCAAAGATTGGCCCTAGGGAAGTATCTGGGGCTTTGAATGGGGCTTCCCTTCTTCCTTGATCTGAGAATTACCAGCAGTAAAGGGCAGGGGTGGGTAGAGGGGGTACAGGAGGAGGGCAGAGTGAGTACAGGGAATCCACTCCATCCCTGCCTCACTCAGCCCCCAAATGTGTCTCCCTCTCCTCAGTGTGACATCTTCCTCTTTACAATGCTGGAGAGAACTACGGGTGTTTATTTATTTGCGCTGGAACTCCAACCCCTAGGAACAGCAACCTACCTAGTTTGCCTGAGTGGTTTTTTTTTTCTTTCTCTGCCTTATTAATAACCAGGAGGGGATGTGCTGCTGTCATGAATGGGGGGAAGGGACATGGATCCCAAAGAGGGTCCCTAGCAGAGGCCCACCAAGAGGCCCACCAAGAGGGAGCAGCGGCTGTTGACTAGCCCCCGTTTCCTGGAGGAGGCACTGCTGGGTACTCCTTTATTTAGAAGGAGCACAGGCTTTGAAGCCACGCCTGAGATCGAATCCTGACTCTGGCCACTTCGGTCATTGCTGTGACTTTGGGCACCTTGCTTTTCTGGGCCTCCATTTCCTCATCCGTAAAATGGGGACATCACCAATCATTTCAGAGGGTGGATGAGAAGACGAGACGAGATACAGGGCCCAGGACCTGGGAGATACTCAGTTGCCTGCAGTTACCACGATAACCTAGTACAGTCCCGGTCCATCGTGGGTGCTTGTAAATGACGACCAGTGACTGGAGGACGAGGCAGTGACGCATCACACTCCTGGGGGAGGAAGGGGGGGACAGACAGGCTTCTCAGGCTCACGTGCCCAAGGGCTCGAGGAGCTCAGCTGCCACAAGACCCAGGAAACATAAGGCGTTTGGCAAAGCAGCCCAAGGCAGAAACATATTTGGGGAAACGTGCAGGAGGAGTCAGCAGCACCCGCAGCACACAGGCTTGAATCTGAGTGATGACGGAGATGAGGGGAGACATTTTTATCACCACGTCTCTTCCCAGCCCCAACTGTGCCCGGGCATGGTGCCCGGTGATGTAAAAGCGCTATCGAGTAAGTTAATTAAGGTTAAGTCTTCGTGTACTCCCCAGAGGTCAGGAATGGGCATCATTAACCAGTTTTCAGGTGGAGGACACGGTCAAGGCAGAGTTCCAGACGGACGGTAGTCACTAGGCTGCCCGGCACAGCCCCAAAGACCCACAGGTACCAGAGTCCCCAACACCACCACTATGCCACTCAGCATTAGCTCTTTACCGATGGGAATACTCCTCCCCTTCTCCCCGGCCTGTCCCCAGGCTTCCACAAATACAGATGGATTCAATTCAGACTCTTCCCTCTCCCCATCAAGACCAATCATCATTTAACAGGAGGGGAGAAAAAGATTCCGACCGGACAACCCAAACTAGATCAAGTTGGTCAGACGTGAATCATTTCTCGCCTGCCCAAGCTGATTCATAGCTCTTGAGCTGTACTTTTCCAAATGGGTAATGGCTGGCAGCCATTCTTCCGGGTGTGCAGAGAAAGCGAGGGTGGGGGCGCCAGGCCTTGGGTGGGGGGCAGCGGCGTGCTCACCCCCTCTTCAGACAGCCAGTTGCCAAGAACTTGCTCCTTGCCATCGCTGGCATAGAAGGGAATCAGGAAATTCTTGTTCTTTCGTGGGACAGTGCTGGCTTCCCAGGAGAACCGGCAATTTGGTTCATCTTCTAATCAACCTAGCCCATCCTCATACTAGTCCCTCAAGCCTGGTCAAGGACAGGGCCTTGTGCAGAGTGGTCACAAGGTAGCAGGGAGGGAAACAGAAGGTTCTACCTTCCTTTATTCCATACACTTCTATGAGAAGTTACTCGGTGCCCTGCACAGTACTAGGTGCAGACAGAGTGGCAGAAGGACACAGGATCCCTGACCTTACAGAGGTTAGTGGAAAGGAGACAAAGGCCCAGAGAGGTGAGATAACTAACCCAAGGTCAGCAGAGCAAGTGGCAGAGATTTGAACACAGACCTGTTTGCTGGCAGAGCCCGTGCTAACCCCAGCACTGCTTCTCAGGGGGAATGAGACATAGTAACTAGACATAGAGGACTTAACTACGCAGGCTTCTCTGCAGGTCCTGGAGCAAGGAGCAGCCAGGAAGGAGCTCCCAGCACCAGGGGGCTCAGAGCGACAATGTAAGCAGGTGTTAGAATATAGCAGGTGTTAGAAGAGGCAGCGCCTGGGAGTGAGTGCTGGGCTTGGATTCCTTCTCCCTTTTCCTTCACTTCTTAGCTGTTTGGCCAGGGACTAAGGCTGAGGGATTTGGGGGCCCACAGACCCCCACACCCATCCTCTTACAACTTAGGTCTTCCTGACCACCCAGTAACATCTGCGGAGCTCAGAGAAAATGCTTCCATTTTGGCTATTCATATGCACTAAAAAACAGTAAGTCTAGGCCTTTTGAGGGATTTTCCTCTCCCACCCGCCTTTTCTTTCTTTCTTTCTTTTTTAAAGATTTTATTTATTTATTTGACAGAGAGAGAAGGACAGCACAAGCAGGCGGAGCCACAGAGACAAAGGGAGAAGCAGGCTCTCTGCTGGGCAGTGGGCCTGATGCGGGCTCCATCCCAGGACCCCGAGGTCATGACCTGAGCCGAAGGCTGATGCTTAACCAACCACCGGGTTGTGCCCCCACATTTTTTATTTTAATAAAAAAAAGATGAACAGCCCGGTGATCTTGTAGTGGACTCTTCTTTCTATTCTCCCCGGTCCAGAGCCTGGACCTTCCACTGTGTCCACCGACTACTCCATAGTCGGTCATGCCTGTGCCCACCTGTCGCCCCTCCATCCCCATGTGGCTGTTAGTTTTCTCTGCTGCTGAGCACTGCAGGACAGTCAAAACACTGGCCTGGTTGGTCACCCACAGACTCCTGCTTTCCTACCTCTGTGGGGCCCTTGTAGCAGCTGGTACCCTATTTATAGGAGCTGTATCCCCCATCCCCTTCCCCACAGCCACTGTCCCCTCGCTGAAGGCTTCAGCCCCTGTGTGCCCCCTCCTCAGTGCCACTCACTCAACAGAACTCCTTCTCCAGTCTCTAGGAGTGAGCCGAATGCAGCCTGATGAAGACATTCCTGAGGCTTACCTAATTTCCTCAGCTCTCAGCTCATCATCAGCCCCCTCTGGGTGCTCGTCCTAACAGTCTGGCCCCTTCCTGCTGATCTCCAAACTCTATGGTGGGGAGAGATACTCTCCTCCCACCTCCATCCCTGCGTGTTCTCATTCTGGCTCCCCCAGGGACTGGCGGCATCAATATCATCAAGAAGCATGTTAGAAAAGCCATTCTCCAGGTCCACCCAGGCTGAAGACTGAGAACCACTGTCTAGCCCATCCCGAGGCCGAACCATACCCAATCTACGATCCTTATAATGATACTTATAGCACACCCCCTTAGCTAAGGGATCCAGGGCCCTCAGTTCTCATGCCAGCCCTGTGAAGCAGGGAAGAGTGATGACAACTACCAGAGGCACAGAGAGGCCGGCTAACTGCCTCCTGCTCCCTTACCCAGTGGCTCAACCAGACCTGGAGGACTGGGCTCCTGACAGCCACCCGGGGTACTGCTCCCTGGACCAGCGGCTGCAAAATCTTACTGCCCTTCCTGTCACACTCTGGCATACCCCATACCATTCTGCTCTGATGAGGCATCTAGAAGTGAGGTCCTGGGCACTCGGGGAGCAAGCCCACCATTAGCTAGTTTCAGGGGACCCCTTGCTCCCTGAGGTCAGGATTGCCCTCAGCCTTGCACAGAGCCATATCACTGTCCCCAGGCGCAGGGGACATTGTGGTGCGAAGAAACAGGTTCACTGCCTCCACACCACTCCAGCAGACGTTCCTGAAGACGTGGGGATTCCTGGGGCAGAAAGTCCAGAAGAGGGGGCCCTCTGCCAACCAAGAACCGAAAGCACAGTGAGAAGCTCACCACTTTTCTCCTCGGATGGGCCAGTCATGGTGTCTGCCACACCTCTTGTCCTCTTCTGACTGGAGCTGCCCGGCCCAGAGCTTCTGCTCAGGGAAGCAGGGCTGGGTACAGTGTGTTCTCTGTGGGGAAGCAGCTCCTAACTGGACCAGAGGGGGACATCTGACCAAAGGAGGCTGGTCCATCAGTGGGCTTGCTGGGGACCCCAAGGTGACCCGGCCAACATGGGCAAGGGGATCTAGCTAAGCCGATCAAATCAGCTCCCTCCGGATGGTGCCGAAGGGATTGGTCAGCTGGTAACAAGAGGAACACGGGCAGATGTGCGGAGAAGCAGAGATGCCTGAAGACAGAACACACTGGCCAGAGTGGGGGCTGGGAGCCCTGGATCCTGGCATAGATCCTACCTCCCAGCTCATGGGTATCCTCATGGAAGAAGGGAACCTGCCTTCCCTAGTGAAGCCTGAAGGTGCCTCGGGACTGCCTGAAGACCCACAGTCTGGGTCTGTCCCCTGTTGCCTAATGCCCCCCACCATGGCCCCCTCCACCCCAGATGTTTCAACTGTGCAGCTGGGAGGGAAACTCCCCTCAATTCCCTGCTTGTTGCTGCCTCCTAGTTTTTGTCTTCTAGTCCCCACTAGATGTAAGGGACCTAAGGGCCAGAAAGTATATTATGTATTTGACAATATTTTTTGTTTTGAAAGTCTCTGCCTCCGACCCCACAGAGTGCTGGACATAGAGCCGCATGCAATTCCATCAGTGGCCCAGAGCCCATGGGGAGGATGGGCGCCCGTGGGACGAGTGTCCTGCCATGTGAATGCCTCACAAACATCGGCAAGAAAAGTTCCTCAGTGAAGTGCCTCCTGCCTCAAGCTGTGGACAGTGGTGCCCTCGGGCTCTTCCTGTCCGTGTCTCAGCCCATACGGCCTCCGCCTCTTCGCCCATACAGCCTCCGCCTCTCCAGCTGCAACCCGTGGAGATTGCAAGGCCACAAGGGGAGTGGGGAGCGTGGTGACAGGGCTGCTGTCAGAGGAGGGGGACAGGGCTGGCCTTCGGGTCCTGGAGGCTGGAGCAGGACAGAGGACCGGGTGGCGGAGACGGCTCGCTGGGAGGTGGTGAGACAGCAGCATGCTCACTGCGCCCTCCACCCAGCAGTAAGTGTCTAAGAAGACTGCGGGAAGAAGGGAATGGGGCACGTGCAGGGGAAAGAACGCCCCTCCCTGTGACCATGACCGTGGGACTCCAAGAGAGCCCCGGGAAGCACGGGTGGAGGAAGAGTGGTGCGGGCGGTAAGAGCACCATTGTGTGGTCAGGATTCGCGTCCGTTCCCGCCTTTCCCAGGCATTGGCCACGTGGTTTTCTTACCCTCTCTTTGCTGTCTCTTCACCTGTAAAATGGGAACGACAATCCCACTTGTGAGAGAAGGTGTAAAGCCAATGACACAGGGCCTGACACACAGTGTTATGAAATGTTAGCTGAAGAACCTATCCGCTCCCCAGGGAACGAGGAGATCAGGCAGCCCAGGGTCACAGCGCAGGGAACAGACAGAGCTCTGGGCAGGAGGAGGGGCTCGTGCTGGGGAAAGGAAGGGGAGTAGGCAGGTGAGACAAGGCACCAGCCCTAAGCCACAGTGCTCCAACGAAAAGAGAAAATGCCACCCACCATGGAGGCCAGATGTCTCCCTTCTCTGCATCCCCTCCTCACCAGTCTGCCTACAACCTACATTCTGGCAAAGTTCAGCTGTGTCTACTGGCAGACCAGCACCTAATGGGTTAATGTCAGGTGCCAGCTGGCCTGCCTGCCAAGTGCCACATATTTCAAGTGGAAATAAGGTTCTTTCTGGGTGCCAGATGTTATCACTGTGATCAACCACAGCCCAAAGGACTGGCAGTGTGACCTGAGCCTTTTCATTAGCAATGAGATGCCCCAACAGGAACAACCTAATACAGCTGAAACCCAAGGCAGACACCCAATCCCTGGAGCCATGCTGGCTCCAGTTACCAAGCCCAGGGCCCAGGAAGGCCCCCTGCCTCTCCCTGGCAGGAAACCAGCTTGTGCTGGACACGTGGGGCTCACGGGGGCTGTGGCAGGAGGTCACCTCTAAAGAGGTCACCCTGAGCAACCCCAAAACAAGCCTTGGGGAAAGGCAGACCCTGTGTGGAGGTGGCTGGCTGACTGTGCTGCCCCCAACTAGGTATCAGAGTGATCCCCGTTTCCAAACCCGTAACACCACGAGACCAACGACACCATCTTCCCCCAACGGAGGGACAAATGAGGGGAAGAAGAGGCACAAGAGCAATACAGAATGCAAGCTAAGACACAAATCTCAAGAGAAGATTCAAGACAAAGGCTCCGGGCACACAGAAGCCCCTCCTACCAGGTAGAGGAGGGGAGTGCGGAGAGTGTTTTTGCCCCAAACCTGCTACTTGCTACGTTCCCCTTCCCTCCCTCCGTCTAGGGACTGCCTGCTGCCTGCTGGGCTCTGTGCTGCCACCCAACTTCCTCCTCTTACCCACCTGCAGACTGACTGTCCCTCACGCTGGCCTCGCTCTGGGGAGAAGAGGCAGCAGGTTCTCTTGACGAATGCATTAGTCAGCATTTGCTCCTCCTCACTCTGGGAAGGGTGGGAAGCAGAAATAAAAGAGGGGGCCCTGGTGTTTGGCAGACAGAATCCTGATCCTTGAGCTCCAAGGCCATGTTTTCACCCCCAGGACAGAGTCAGTGGCTCTGATTTGGATGCCACGCACCAGAAAGACTGTGGGTTTCAGAGTGATACTCTGTACCCCCTTTCTTTTTTAAGACGCAGCAAATGTGCGCACACAAACACACTCCCTTGGCGTGATCATGTGGGGCCCAGGACAACTCTGGAAGTTATTACCTGCACATAAGGTCTTGGAGGCCAATCTCTGGAAAGCTGGGGCCCAGAAAGGATTTCCCAGCCGAAAATGGAGTCCCATGAGGCTGGGAAGGAACACTTGTCCCTGGTGCTTGAGCCCTAGATGATCCCCACTCCAGAGCCCCCGGCAGTGGGGTGGTCCTGGCAGTCACTCCAGCAGCCGGGCTGAGCTGATGGGAATCGTCTGACACCCCCAGCGACTCCAAGCAACCCGCAATACTGACCTTAGTCTAAGCCCCAGCCCCCTGGTCTCTGCAGCCACTGAAGAGGACCCCACTCACGCTTTCTGGCTCCCTGCTATGTCCAAGCTTCTCCGAGGACATGTACCTGAGCAGAAGAACTGGATGCTACTGGAAACCGCTTGCCCCTTGCAGAGTTCTCCCCCTCTTCTCAGTCCCAAGCACATGAGTGGCATAGTGAGTTTCTTGTTGTCTCTGAGCCCCAAGACAGCAGTACGAGCTGTAGCTGCCCTCGGAAGGAGCAGAAGCCTTTGAGGAAAATGCACGTGTGCATTCATTCATTCATTTATGCATTCGTTCAAGTACGCTGTTACTGAGTGCCCACGATGTGCCAGGAACTGAGCTGGGTACTAGAAGGCCCAGCAGTAAAGAATGCAGAAATAATCCTGTCTTCAGAGAGCTTCCATTCTAATGGGGAGGACAGGTAATAAGTAAACTAATCAATATTTTCAGAGTGATGTTAAGGGGCCAGAGCAGAATAATGGAGTAGACAGTGAGGAGATCCACGTGAAAGCTGCTTTAGACGGGCTGGTCAGCAATGACCTTTTAAGGTAGGTGACATTTGATCTGAGACCTGAGTGACAAGAAGGTACCAGCATAAAAATCTGAGGGACCAGGGCCCCAGGCAGAAGAAACAGCAAATATCCCTCAGGCAGGAACACATCTTCAGTCAAAATTGAAGTTCCATGGAAGAGAAAAGGAAGAGGGGTCCACATTACTCTTTCCTTTGTTATAAAGGCTGGGGAAAGGGGTGGGGTCAGGGGGGAACGGCTGGAAGAACAGCAAGGCCCTTCCCTTCTCTGGGCTCTCCGGGGGACACAGCTTCATACCTACAAACTTGACTGGAGGATCTAACCGGAAGAATGTACCAAGAAACTTCTCAAACACTAGCAAGGCCAACCTGGGGACTCCTTGCCCCCCACTTTATGATAGGATCTCTATACTGAATGGCTTGGATGTGCAAAGCACAACTGTTTGCATGCACACAGTAGGGACGCTGAGTAGGTACTCAGGGCACTCCAGTTCTCTTCCCCTTGCCCTTCCCCCTGCCACATGCACAAACCTACGTAGGGCCTCTGTGACATGGGCTGTGTGCTCCAGCTAACCCTGTTCTGGTCCCCTCTGGCAGTCCCCTGACCTGGGCCTTGCCTCCCAGAGCCTGCTACTGACTGGTCAGTGGGCACCACTGAGGCAGCCAAGACTGTCCCCTCCTCCTGAGCCTCTTCCTATGCGGGGCCATGTTGACAGGCAGCAGAAGTTTCCCTGGGAGAAAGACTGGGGCTGGGAGCCTCAGGAGCAAGCATCTTGTACAGGGAAGGCCTCCCGATGTGTCTGCCTTAGACAGAGCCAACAAAGTTAACTCCTAGCAAGGATCTAGCTGAACATGAGCTGGTACGACCATGGCCTGGCCACTACCAGCTGGCCCAGCCAGCCAGAAGAGTAGAAGCCCCAGATCATGAGGTAGTCTCCTCAGCAGCAACTCCCCCACCCTCTGCCCCTTGAGGAACCCCACTTAGTTTTCCAGGAGCTGCCCTGGTGTCACTTCTCCGGTAAAGCCTTTGCCTATCAACCCAGGAGGAGTTTAGCCCCTCTCTGTGATTCCAAGCATTCCGACACTGCTTTTGTGTACTGCTCTGCTGGTCTGTTTGGATGCCTGACTTCCCACCTGTTGTTGGCACTCTGAGCTCCTGGAGGGCCAAACACCATCCTATTCCTTTCCCCACTGCCTGGTGGAAGGCAGATATAATAATACATGTTATCCAACAAAATAGAATAAAGGAGAGAAAAAAACGAACGTGTGGGTGAATGAGAGAATAAATGATTGAATGAATGAAGTCAGAACATCCCAGGAGAAAAGATCAGTGAGAAAAAATTTTGAGAGCCATGGTGGGGATGACCCACATTTTGGAGCCAACCGTCACGTCAGCCTTCCCTACAGATCACGGGGCCCCGGTCAAGGAGTTCTCTGTAAATATGTTCTCAAAAGGGTAATATGTAGGCAACACTTAGATCTCACCCTCCAAGCTCCCCCAGCCAGATTTCTCAATCCTAGCCCCTGACAGCCCTCTAGCGGGTCACGTCAAGGAGGCAGATTTGGCCGACAGCCGAGGCATAAATGTCGCTCCATCCCAGAGCCCTCGGTGCACTGGCAGCCTGTGGAGGGGTCTTCTGGGATGAGCAAGAGCACGCCCCAAGCCAGTCTGGGGAAACTGCAGAGGAGGGAGTTCAAGTTTGGGCCACCTGCACGCAAGATGTGAGTCATCGGTGTTCTTGGGGCCTTAGTTTCCCCTGTTATAAACCCAGGCTGATGCTGAATCCTCTCCTCCTCAGTGGGAGGAATTAAATGTCCAGGGAGCCCCGTGGCCCCCGACAAAGCACATTGCCCAGGCAGGAAAGCCAAGGAGAGGTCACACGCGTGTGCAAAAATTGGCAGTTTTTCAGGGAAACGGGCACTAATATTAGATTACAAAAGAAAGCATTCTGAGAAGAACTGGCAATCAGGGTAGAAGGGTAATGGCCAAATATCGACTTTCCTGCTATAAAGCTCATCACTGAGATGTCTGGGGAGCGGGGGAGGATGGGAGGAGAACAGGAGGAGAACAGGAGGAGGGAGGCAGGGGCAGGAATCTGGGCCTTCCAAGCTGGGGGTGGTTCTGCGCAGAGGGGAAGGTGGCACAGGTGTGCAGAGCAGCTGAAATGAAAGCCTCTGAGGGTTTCAGAGCTGTTCTCAGGGATCACATCCTTGGGGAACGGGGTATGCAGAATGGGGGCCTGAGGCAGGGTGGCACCAGACAGAGCCCCCGGTCCTATCGACTCTGGTCACCTGTCTCCCCACTCCTCCCCAGCTCCTCCTTCCTTCCCAGAGCCTCGAACTGCTGGGGCAAGGGTGGGGGAGGGGCGGGGGGAGGGGCAGGGACAGAAGCCAGCACAGAATCCAGCACGAAACCCAGAGCCTACTCCTGTGACCCCCAGGAAGGGAGCTGGTGCCCTTAGTCCTGTTTGCTCATTGCTGGACCCCCAGCTCCTCGCAGGCACCTAGTGTGGTGGGTGATCAGTAAATAGCGCCCCAGTCACTGAACGCGTGAGCGATTGGCCTCAAAGGGCGTTACTGACAGCGTATCAATCTTTATGACGTTCTTATGCGCTAGGAATAACCATCAGAATAAGAATGGTAATAATCAGAGAATCACAGCAGCTACCATTCTATCTGAGGGCTCTGCCAAGTGCTTTGCACCTATTAGCCTCTATAATCTTCACAACGACCTTTAAGAAAGAGTCTGTTACTCTCTTCAATTTACAGATGTGGAGACTAAGGAAAGAGCTGTTAAATAAGCATCTGAGGGTGGCAGAGCCGGGTAAGGCCACGGGGAATCTCATGCAGGTCAGCTGTCTGTCCACCTCTCCCATTGGCTTCTCCCCTTCCCGGCCTTCCTGCAGTGAGGCGCCCCTCTGCCAACAGCGGGCACAGATCCCCAAGCTGCAGAGGGCACCCAGCGCCCAAGCAGGTGTCCCTTAATTCCTGCTGTGATCCATGCCCTCAGGTTCTCCCCCAAAGCCCCCTCCCTCCCCTTCAGTCACGGGGCCCTAGCCCCAGGCAAGCCAGAGCCAGCTCACACAGAACTTTCAGAGAAAGGGGATCCTGCCCAGCAAAGCCAGTGCCTGGAAGCAGCCCTGAAGCCACAGTGGCTGTTCAACCGGTCAAACCGGAAAATCACTGGGCAGCGTCCTTGGAGCCCAGGTGGCCTTTCGAATAAGAAGGTCTGGAGACCATGTGACGCGTGTACTCTGGAAGAGCAAGGATGGCAGTCCTGTCAGCTTCATGAGTGGCTCACATGACACTCCTGGCCACCGTGCAGAAAGGGAACCAAAGGCCCCCTGCATGTAGATGTCACCTAGGCTGGGACACGTCTCCCTGCTGGGGCAGGCAGCCCCGCTCACATGAGGCCCTTTCAGAAGCTGCCAGCCTAACTGGTTCATATGGTTCTCCACTTCCAGAGGGAAAGGAGAATGGGAGCCGTGTGGAGCCTGGTGTGGCGGCCACCGGAGAAGTGTATGGCAGAGAGAGGAACCCAGCTGCCGCCATGGCCCTTGACTGGTTTCCCCGCTGTGGGTCTTAACTCCCGCTCCCCGCCAGCACCCAAGTGCCACTGTCACCACGTCATCACCCAACCCAGGAACCTTCTTCTGTTCCACTGTGGAGGCCCAAGGCCCACCCTCTGAGCCAGGTCCTCAGTGACCCCTGCCCTTATTCATCCATTAATTCAACAACATGTCTGAAGCTCGAGCCTGGCCCTATACCAGGATGATGAAAACAAAGAGGAATAAGGTTTGGTTTCACCCTCATGCCCTTAAAGTAGACTTTGGGAGACAGCGAGATAAACAGGAATGTTCTCACTCTTCCCCTAAAAACTCCCTTCTGTTCTAGCCAGACTGCCCAGCATCCCATGAACGCCCACTGGATTCCCACCTCTGTCGTCTCTGCTCCTGTTAGCCCATCTGCTCCTTCCCCTCCAGGAACTGAAAAGCAGCCCACACCGCAAGGCCTCCCCTCAGCCTCCCTTCCTTCTAGAGCCTTCCCTGCCACTTCTAGTCAGCAGGGCCTCCTCTCCTCTAGCCTCCTCTAGCACTTTGTCACAGCACGAGCACTCTCGGTCCCCTGCCCAGTTGCTGGCTGCCTCCCGCACCCTGGCATCCTTATTTAGCTGCTGGTAAGGCCCACAAGAGCTTCCCAACAGTAACGACGATCCTAATTGATCCCCGACCTGTGAGGAGTGCTTCACCAAATGCTTCCAGATCTCGTTGTGGCCTTAGCTCCTTTTGCCTGTGTGCAGGAAAAGGTGGACCAAATAGGCCTCTAAAATGTCTGGCACAGTGCTTTGTAGTGAATCCTTAATTAATTAGTTTAACAGGTGAGGAACCAGCAGAGGCCATTAAGGCATGGGCTGCCCACCTGCACACGACTCTCGGGGTCGGCACAGCCGCGTGGGGAAGGCTGGCTCATGGCACAGATCCAGGCCATGCCTCCTGCCTACCTGCGGCCTAAAGAGAAGAGGGGCAGTCAGTGCCTCAGCCGGCCTGGGAGGTGTCCTCACTGCTCCCTGGCAGGCCCTTCTCTGGAACATCACAGGCTCTTCGGGTAAATGGCATCAACAGTAAATCACAAAATTGCCAGCTGAGGTCACGTCAACATGATCCAAGAATCTGAACTCTGACTTGGCAGTAACTGGTGAAATGCCTCGTTTTCCCCATTTCAACAAAGTCTCTGGGAAAGGTGCCTCGATCAATGTCCAGCATGGCAAAAGAATGTGTCTTAGGCATGGAGCAGCTTGAGAGAGGTGTCGATGGGTATTCTTCTTCTTGGAATTTCCAGGTCTCCGCCCTGGCTACAGGGCCCGTTGCATTTTTCCTGAATGGATAAATTAATGACTCTGACTTGGTAGTACCCATTTTCTTGGCTCCTTGATTTGCCTCCTGGATGCCCTTTCCAACTCCATGGGAAACTTTCTGGATCACTGCGGGGGAAAGCTTTTCTTGACCATCCAACTCTGTCCCTAGGCTGTAGTTACTGCTGAAAGACACGACCAAGATGAGGTAGAATCACAAGTGCCTTAGGTCGCTTCAAACAGAACCCACGCAGTCAAGAAGCCCAGTGGGCAGATTTGAAAAGGCGAGTGGGAAGAAAGACAGGTTTCTTTTCTATCTCAGGGAACCCAAACTCCTAAACAGTCCTCTGCGTCCTGGGAGAAGGTAGTCCCATCCATCAGAAGCAGAGGAAGCACCTGCTCAGGTTTTAGATCAATACACCAAGGGCCCTGAGGGGCTGGGATGGGGAGTGTGCTATAGAGAGACCCTCACTCAGTACACTGATTCACCTCCTCTAGAGTGCTCGGCCCCAGGGGGACTCTGAGGATGACCCTGTGACCTGTGAGGGGAAACTGCACGTTTGCCTCTCTAGCAGGAAAGAGGTGTCCCAAAAAGAGAGAAGGTGGGAGAGACATCAGGAGAAGGGCTGGTGATTAGCAATTGGGGGGCAAGGGACTTAAGGAAAAAACAAGCCTCAGAAGGGCCATCTTGGGATTTCAGAAACATCAGTTCCCTCATTTGTCTGTGGGAAAGGGGGACACTTTCCTAGGAGAGGCTAGCTCCCCTAACAACACGGAGCAGGAGCCCAAGAGCTTCTGAAAGGAGGGGGATGAATAAAGTGCTCCAGGGGAGAAACCTACGTCACTTCTTGGAGTTGAAATGTGGCCAGAATACCAGGGTGCCAACTACTGCTCATCAGGCAAGGTCCAGGGACCATCAGCAGTCCACAACCCCCTGGGATAGCTCAGCAGTTCCTGGAACAAAACCCACACATAAAATAGCTTCCGAAAGTTTCCTTAAACGCTAACATGCTGCCCTTTGTCCCCAGGACAACAATGTGTCCCCATATCCCATCTGGTTCCTCAGCCCCTCCCTTGCTCACTCCCAGGTCCTTTCAGTGCCTCCTTTTCCCTGAGCCTTCCCCTAGAGGCATGCCCTCCTCTCTTGGCTTCTAGAACCATCCCTCCCAGATAGGTATCTCTCGTCCAGGCAGTGGCTCAGCTTGAGCTCCAGAACTCCTGGTAGCCTGCCTCACAGCTCCCCTGAGAAAGATGGATGTATCTGTTCCTTCCCCCTAAGTCCCTTGAAGATAGAGAAGCAAAGAGAGAAGGAGACCCTGGGAGCTCAAGAACAATGACAACAGTAACAACTAACCAGCATTTATGAAGCTTCACATGTATCCAACTTTGTGTTAAGTGCTTTTACAAACATAATCTCATTTAATCCTTACAGCACTTCAGCAGGTAAGTACTGCTATTATTCCCATTCTACAGATGAGAAATGCCAGCTCAAAAGCTTAAGCGGTATTCAAGGTCACACGGTCTCAAAGTGAGGTCTCCAGGTCTATGTGACAACACAGCCTGACTCTTAACCATGGGTCTCTGTCCTTCCTGGCTGGCTCTACCTTCTCTCTCTTTTCTCTCAGCAAAGAAGGTGTGTTGGGAGGGAGGGTGGAAGCCTGGAGTGGGAGCTGAGAGCAGGGGCTCCCGCCCACTGAAAGGGGAACCTGGGCCATGCTGAGGCTCCTCCAGGGTAACAGCGGGGAAGCTGTTAGATGTGGTGGAATTCCCTCAGCTCAGACCTCCCAGAGGATGGGGCCCCTTAGGGCCCAAGGGGGAGAATCCCCCTCAGAGGGGGGCCACCCGCCCATTCCCAGAACAAGAGATGCCATCACAGTTCTGCCTGGGAAGCCAGGAGATCTTGTCCCTCTAAGCACAGGCTCCAGCTCTAGCAGATCAAACCAATGTCCTGGAAGGTGGGTCCTATCAGCCATCTGACCGGAGGTGTGGAGAGTAGTCCTAACATTCCTCATCCTCCTCAGCCTCCTTCAAAACAAATCTTTTGCCAACTGTTTTTCTGCAGCTGGCTAATAAGTGCCCCTGTCGCAGGCAAACACGCTCCCCAATCAACACTCTCCTCCAGGTGTCCCACCTTAACAACTGTGCTCTGGAAACTCAATCCCTTCCCCCTCCTGGCTCCACACTGGGTCACCCCTGAACTGAGGGTACCCAGTGACTCAGTGAGGCGGCTCCCCACCCTGAACCCCTCTTCCGGAGCACAGGCTTTCGTTCCCCTCCCCCTCTCCACCTGGGGGTGTGGGGGAAGTCATTTCAGTGGCTGTGATTCTCGCTGCCCAGCTCGGGGTACCCAGGCCTACTACGCTCGCCCCGGTTGTCTGGGCTCCAGTGGGCAGGCTTCCCAGTGCGAGGCCAGGAGAACCTATCCCTAACCACGGGCCACCCCAGGGACGCCCTCACCTCCAGGACCCAAGCCTCAAGTCCCCAGGCGGTGGCCCCTCCCCGGGATTTCTTCCCTGGTCCTGGCCTCCGGCGCCAACGCCTCCAGCCGGAGAGGCGGCCAGTTCCCCCGGGCTGGGGCTGGGGCAGGGGCCTGGGGCCGCCCGGGCCAGCTGTGGCGGTGGGGAGGGTGGGGCCCCTCCAGCCACCGCCCCTTACCGATGGTGGAGATGTGCGAGGAGTGGAACTCGTTGTCGGTGAAGCGGCACAGCAGGCAGGTCTTGCCCACCCCGGAGTCCCCGATCAACAGCAGCCGGAACAGCACGTCGTACTGCTTCGCCATGGCTGGGGCCGGCGCGGGCCGGGGGGCTGCGGGCTGGCGGCGGGCTCAGCCCCGCTCGGCCGCTGCCATCGCGGCGCGCGCCCGCCGGGGGGACGCCGCGGGCTGCGAGGAAGAAGCCGGGCCGGCCCGCTCGCTCGGGGCCGGGAAGCGCGGCGCGGCGGGAGCGCGGGTGGGAGGAGAGAGCGACGGCGGCCCCCGCCCGCCCCTTCCCCCGCGCCGCCGCCGCCGCCGCCCGCGTCCCGGGAGAGGGGGCGGGGAGCGCGCGCGGGAGCTCGGCGACCCTACAGCCGGGGCCGGGCGGGGGCCCGGCGGAGGGTGAGCCGCCGGGACTGGAAGCCCGCCCCCTCCCAACGCCGGGGTGCCGGACTCGTGACCCCGGGGAGAATGGTGCGGACGTTCTGAATGCGGGAGTTGAGGTGAGCTCCCACCCGGCCCACCTCTACCAAACTCGGCTTTCGGGTCTCATCACTTTTCCCCAAATCCCACCCCGATCCTGGCCCTGCTAACCCCGCCTCGGCACCCCGCCCCTGCGGGGGCCGGGTCGGGCCTCGCAGAGTTGGTCCTCACTTGGGCTCACCCCAGGTCGAAAGGCCTTGATCGGGGTCTGCATTCAAACACCCAGCTATTCTTGAAGTCGCTTTCTCCAGGAACACTGGAGAGTGTTGCTAGAATTCTCTCTCCGCCATCTGGCTTGCCCGGAACCCTGTGTGACTGTGTCCGCCCTCCTCCAACACCTCATCCCAGTTTTTATTTAAACGGGTTTACAATTTCTGCTGACCTCCTCCAGGACGATGAGAAGATAAATGATCATAACGTTTCCGAAGGCACAATTCTTCACGCGGGCAAAAGTATCCATTTTGGGTCTAAGCTGCTTAGAATAGGTGCTCGGGAGCCAAAACATTATTTCAGACCACTAAGTATTTCTGCTGGTGTACACCAATGACACCAAAGAACGCATGGGCCTCTTTCAAGACCTTACTACCACTGAATGTGTTGTTAGCACCAGAGAGAGGATGTTTTCTGGAGTCTAGAAAATTGTGTATTCCTAAGACACAGTTATTAGTGGTGAACAAGCCCAGCTCATTAGATCTTTAAAAAGTGATGAAAAGTGTGCATCCGAGTATTGGATAGAGAATATATTTTTCAGTAGGTTAAGGAAAGCAGTAAGTCCATCTTCTTGACTTGGAGTTGTACTTCAGGCAGTGTGTCTAAACTTACAATAAAGAGGAAAAACTCCTGAACCTGATAGCTACTTTGATGACATGAAAAGTTAAGAGATGAATCCTGTGAATTCCATTAAGATTTTGAAGATTCCCAGGTGTATTTTTCTTTACTGGATTTACACTGGGTTTCAGGTGCGTGCTGGGGTCTCTGGAGTTGGGCACACTGGGTTCCAGCCACAGCTCCTCCACTTACTGGCTGTGAAACCTAGATTATGTTACTGTACACCTCCATGCCTCAGTTTCCTCATCTGTAAAATAGGGATATCCTCACAGGATTGTTGGAAAGATGAAATAATGTGTGGAGAGGACGTAGCATGGCACTTGACAGTACTCAATAAGTGCTGAGGGATGGAATCCACCTGTAATGTTTTCCCCATGCATACATGGGTGGTAAGTGTATCCCACAGAGGGATGTTTTCCAGGAACTTGGCCCATCCTGCTGTGATTCTCATCCACACTACCACACCTAGTATGGAGTGCAGGTTCAACTCAGCCTGATCCCCTTTGGGCACTGCAGCTGCCTTCCCATTGATTGGCATCGTAGTAATAAATATTCTCCACAGGCCTGCTTAGTGGTACCATTAGTGATTCTCTGTTTGCTTCTGCCCAAGAAATAGAAAAGAAGATGCAACCTGAGATAAGTTCTTAGTCCGAGAAGAAACTTCACTTTGAAGGAAATGGCTTTCCCTAGGCAAGACAGGAAAGGAAGTGAGGTTTCCTGAATGAACCTGGGGAAATAAATACTCATACTCATAAAAAATTTAAGGATATCTCATTATGCTTTATTCAGTAGCTTACATTGTTTTAAAAACAGAAAAGAAAAAAGGAATCATCTAGAAGTCCAAGCTGCTAGATTGTCCATTCATGTCCCAGCTCAGCTGCTTTCAGAAATACTTGTGTGTGTGTTTTACACACTACGAGATGGAAGAGCTATGATTTGGGGACAGTGTTAGCAAAAGAACTATATAAACTGGTGAAGACAATACAGTTTGCTGTAACCAGGGACTTTATAAGGGAAGTACCTAATTCTACCTCCTTACGTTGAGAGTGTTGCTAGAATTCTCTCTCCGCCATCTTATCTCCACCTCCTTACATCAGCACTCAGGGGACATTCTGGCATCCTCCCCAGCTGAGGTCAGCTTGGACTGGGACAGGTTTCAGTAGAGCTGGGAGATGTCTAAGAATGGTTGCTGGATGTCTCTCCCACAAGAAGCCTTCAAGAATCAGTTTCTCAGTTATGTTATGCTCATTCTTTTACCAGGGAGACAAGTGCCTGCCCCTGCTTCCTGCCACCCCCAGCCCAGCCACACTGAGCATGCTCCCTGTTTAAGCAGCCAGCAGGGGCACCATGGTGAGATCTGCCATCGCCAGCGCTGAATAGCGGGAGAGAGGTGCTGATTGGCAGCCCACTGCTGAGACCAACACAGCTGGACCATGGGGCTCCTCATTAGCAAAACCCTATGCGTCTTCCAGATTCACACCTGTCTTTCCAACTTGGGCTGACATAAGTAATGTGCTCACCTTGTAGAAGATTGCCTGCCACCTTATCTCAGGAGTAGAAGAAACAGGACAGAACCCCCTTTCCCATCATCTCGGTATTATCCTCCATTCGTATCCTCTTTCCTTTCTTTTTAAAAAGATTTTATTTTGGGGCACCTGGGTGGCTCAGTGGGTTAAGCCGCTGCCTTCGGCTCAGGTCATGATCTCAGGGTCCTGGGATCGAGTCCCGTGTTGGGCTCTCTGCTCAGCAGGGAGCCTGCTTCCTTTCCTCTCTCTGCCTGCCTCTCTGCCACTTGTGATCTCTCTCTCTGTCAAATAAATAAATAAAATCTTAAAAAAAAAAAAAGATTTTATTTTGAGGGAATCTCTATACCCAACATGGGACTTGAACTTAACCACCCTGAGATCAAGGGTTATATGCTCTACCTACTGAGCCAGTCAGGTGCCCCTATCCATCTTCCTTTCTATCTCTAATAAGTCGAGAAGGGGTGGGGGGAGAGAGTCTGAAATGACAAGGGAAGAGGGGAGAAGGCAAGTTCTCAGAGACACATGCATTTTGGGGTTGGGGACCAAAGAAAACAGTCCTGATGGTAAGTCAAGTTAACACAAAGGACCCACAGTACCACTTCAGGTTGTCCTTGGTGTCCTGGCCACCACCTTCAGGACTATATTAGCTTGGGCTTCTGTCACAAAGTACCACATATTGGGTGGCTTAAACAAAGTTTATTTTCTTACCATTCTCAAGGCTAGAAGTCCAAGGTCAAGGTGTTTCTTAGGCCTTTGTCCTTCCATGTGGCCATCTTCCTATTCACGTTCTATGCCTTTCTGTGTCCTATTCCCCTCTTCTTGCAAAGACATTAGTCACATTGGATTAGGACCCAAATTAAGACCTCACTTTACCTTAATTACCTCTTTAAATAAAATAAATAAAAATAGTCACATTCTGTGTCTTTAAATGTTAGGACTTCAACATATGAATTGGGGGAGCAGTGGAAAGACACAATTCAAACCATGATAAAGAACAAATCCAGGAGCCTCATCAGGTATTTCCTGTGCACAGAGTTTTTAGGAATGATTTCATTATCTTGGAATAGGAAGTAAAAGTTCAACCTTTCCTGTGGCTTCCTAACAGGTCGTCTAGACTGTCGATGAGAGGATTTCGCGGTGGGAAAACCTTAGGAGATTCTTTCCTTTATGAGACTAGAGTTGAGAAGACATAACTAGTGACCACCGACCAGGCAAAGTATGTCATATCAGACTTTTACTGTCAAAATTATGTTTGGGGGTTGGGGTGGGGACAAGATATAACCTGCAGTTAGGAATCTATGTAGGAATAAAGTCATTCAGTATATATATGAGTTAAGGTAATGTTAAATACTATAACAGATAAAGCCTTCAATCTAGGCACTCACATATAAAGACTTCCTTCTCATGTAAAGTGTGTTGTGCTGCCAGGAGGTGGGAATGGGGGTGATTGTGTGCTAAAAGTCACTTAGGCACCCAGTGTGGCAGAGGCTCTGCTATCTTCAATAAGAACTCCCACTGTGGGACTCAATTTAAAAGCAAGACATACTCTTTATAAGATCTGCCTTGCAGGAAGGATGGAGGAAAGTGCCTACCAAGCAAGGATTGGGAAATACCACCCTCCCATCCCTCACACTTCCAGGTTACAGGCTTTCTTTCCCTAACTATATTCCTGAGACTGCCTCCTCTAAGACTGCCTCGTACAGGGGAGGAGGGGGGTCCATGATACTCTATAGGGAAGAGGAAACTTTGGGACACTCAATGGGGGAGGAGGGAGTTGACCTTGTAGTCTTAAATTAGCAAACTTTGGGGTACCTGGATGGCTCAGTCAGTTGAGCATCTGCCTGTTTGACTCAGGTCCTGATCCCGGGGCCATGGGATTGAGTCCCACATTGGGCTCCTTGCTCAGCAGAGACCTTGTTTCTTTCTCTCCCTCTGCTGCTCCCCCTGCTTGTGTGCTCCCTCTCTCTCTGTCAAATAAATTAATAAAATCTTTTTTTAAAAGTTAGCAAACTTCAAAAAGGCTATTTAAAAGGAGTAGTAATAATACACATTTGAAGATCACAATATTTGCCTGGAAAATCATTTGGAATCTCTTAAACAGATTATGGCCATTTGTCCAGCGGAAGAAAACAGAAAACACTAATGATCTCTTTGTTACTTGAGATTTTGAACTTTTAGAACATGGGGCAACAAGTTCTTTTGAATATGGGGAGTTGCCTTGGGCACTGACATCCTATGGGGGAGAGGGGAAGAGAGGAAATAAGAGGCTCAAGTAGGTTTTGAAGGGCCAGGCCTGGATGTGGTAGATACCACTTTTGCCTGTGGTCCACTGGTCAGAACTCAGTCACCAAGCCCTGCCTAAATGCAAGGGGGACTACTGGGCAGCCGGTGCCCCGCTGTGACTCCCTGCTATGGACGGGGAACAGAACTCTGGTAGACAGCCAGCATTTCTGCCACGAAGTAAGGTTCCTGGCAGCTCCCTACCCTGACCTATGTATCAGCATCACTGTGGTGCTTTCAAAAATGCATGGGTTTCTGAACTGCAGACCCAGGGCTGGGTCTGCGGCCCTGAGCATTCTGACTTAGTGGGCCTGGGATGGTGCCTGGGAAAATCTGTACTTTCAAAGGCACAGCCTGGGTTAAGAGTCACTGGTATGCTCAGGAGTTTATACCCCTGAGACTATTTCTTAGCAGTTTTTAAAATTATTTCTTAGCCTTCTCATGGTGAACAGTGCTCTTTAATTGGCTTATTTTGTATCTCCTGGTAAAATAGTTCTTGCCATGATCAAGGGGGACTAAGAGTCAATACTTTTGTACAGGTGTTCAGTAAGAGAGTATCTGGAATGATGACTAGTATAAATTGGATTAATTTTATATCAATATGTGACACAATAAAATAATGCAGGTATGTGTAATTGATGATTTATAGATTTCTGAGAAGCACAGTTGTTCCCTGTGCCACAAAATCATTGTATTCTGAAAACTCTTCTTTGAATGATTTGAAACTTTTTATATTTCCTTTTGTGTGCTATAGGAAAAAAGAATAAAAAATAAAATTTGACAATTTCTGAATTCTAATGTAGCCATCTAAAAATTATTACCAGGGGCTCCTGGCTGGCTCAGTGGATTAAGTCTCTGCCTTTGGCTCGGGTCATGATCTCGGGGTCCTGGGATTGAGCCCCGCATCGGGCTCTCTGCTCACCAGGGAGCCTGCTTCCCCCTTTCTCTCTGTCTGCTGCTCTGCCTACTTGTGATCTCTTTCTCTGTCAAATAAATAAATACAAATCTTAAAAAAAATTATTACCAGAGAATATTTATTCTATTGAAAGTATTCCTAAACAGGGGCGCCTGGGGGTGCTATCAATGGAGCATCGACTCTTGGTTTCAGCTCAGGTCATGATCTCAGGGTCGTGGGAACAAGCCCTGTGTCTGCTTGAGATTCTCTCTCTCCCATTCTCTCTTTGTCCCTCCCCCACCCCCCAACTCTTTCTGTGGAATAAATAAATCTTTTAAAAAATGTATTGCTAAACACAAATATTACATATTAAGGTGCTATCTTCATTAAATAGATTAAAATTAACTACTCCTTTCCTGTTCTCCCACTGCATTTTGTATGTATATTGTGTCCTATTTTGCATATATGTATTTAAATACTTTATTTTATATTTACTTAAATATATTTATTTGTTTTGTATGTATACAGTGTCTGTTTTTATTAGCTAGGGAGCTCCTGACAGGTAAGGCCAGTATTATCTCATTGTCTTTATCTTCTACAGTGTGTTATAGAAACGAGTACTCAGAATGTATATTACAATGATTGGAAATCACTCACACATTTAACCTACTCAATGCATATTATGTGCCAGAGAATAAGCAATGAACAGTACAAAAATCTCTGCCCTAAGAGCTTGCATTTTGGTAAGTAAAATAAATACATTAAATGTAAGGTCTGTTAGCTGGTGAAAAGTACTATGGAGAAAAGTAAAGACAGCATGTTGGTGCAAGATGGTGGCATTTCAGCTTCCTATGGGGAGCTAAGGAAAGGCCTGAAGGGAAAAGAATTTAAGTTAAGCTAAAGACTTGAGTCAAGACTGCAAGAAGTGGTGGACAAGCCTTGTCTATACCTGGGGGAAGAGCATTGCTGGGAAGGGGTAACGAGCTTAAGCACTCTGGGGCTGGCATGAGGCCAGTGCAGGGGGAACAGAGTGAGCAAGCGGGAAAGTACAAGGCCACATCATCCGGGCCTTCTAGGCTATGGTTCAGGACCTTGATTTTGAATTTGAGTGACATGAGAAGGCTTTGAGCAAAAAGGTAACTTTGCTTATACTGAAAAGGTTCATTCTGGCTTTTGAGCTTGTATTCGACTGCCGATGGGCAAGAGCAGAAACACAGAAAACAGTTAAGAGATGGATGTGGACAGGGGCGCCTGGGTGGCTCAGTGGTTTAAGCTGCTGCCTTCGGCTCGGGTCATGATCTCGGGGTCCTGGGATCGAGTCCCGCATCGGGCTCTCTGCTTGGTGGGGAGCCTGCTTCCCTCTCACTCTCTCTGTCTGCCTCTCTGTCTACTTGTGATCTCTCTCTGTCAAATAAATAAATAAAATCTTAAAAAAAAAAAAAGAGATGGATGTGGACATACTGTTGGAGATGCCGGTTAGACATGTAAGTGGAAATACTAACAAGATATTAGATATGAACTCAGAGCTCAGGAGAGAGATCCAGTCTGGAGATATAAATGAGGGAGTTTTCAACCCAACGGTGGTATTTAAAACATCGAGACTAACTGAGCTCACAGGTGATGAGTGTAGACAGAGCTCTGGGGTGCTTCAAAGTTAAGGTGTCAAGAAGATAAAGTAGCAAAGGCTAGTGCTGGACACTACAGGAAAATACTTCTATGAGAAGGGAACTGCAAATAACAAATATTGCTAGGAAGTCAAGCAGGAAGACATGAAGATTGAGAACTGGCCCTTGGATTTAGCAACATGGAGTTTAACAGGGACTTGACAAGAGCTGATGGAGAAGCCAGATGGGAATGGGGTCAAGGTACTTGGAGGAGAGGAACTGGAGACACTGGTAGGGAGGAAATGAGTGATGGGAAGGTGCTTAAGGAGGGTGGAATCAAGAGGGTTAAAAATGTCTTTTTTCCCCCAAGAATGGAGAAGTAGCCTGTTTGAGGGTGATGGGCATAGTCAAGTACAGGGATAATGTACTTGATGTTTTAAGAGGGACAAGGGAAAATTGTTGGAGTAACATCCTCGGGTAAGGCATGGGGGGGGGGAGGGGCTGGCCGCAGTAAGAGCTGGGCGTTCATTCTGTCCAGAGGAGGAGGAGGGACAGGGAGGACAGAATAGGAGGCCACAGATGCTAGTAGAGGAGTAAATGTGGGGAGGAAATTAATTATCTAGCAGGATAATAACGAGTTCTTTCCATTTTACAATCTTTGCAAGATGTGTATTATTATATACTTTCAGAAGATATTAAAAGAAACAATTCATGCCGACATATGGGCTTCTGTGAGTAATGCAGTGAGAGCAGTTTTAAAGCCTACTCTACAAGCTTACTCTAGGTCAGGAGCGACCTCTAGTGCTTCATTTAGGTCATTAATTTTTTTTCTTGTTTTCTTGCTCTTGAATGTACAAAATAGTACTATCCACATTTTATATTATTTTTAAAGAAACGATTACAATTCACAGCTCCATTTAGAAAAATACCAGGCATTTGAGTAAAATAAACCCAAACCATCTGCAGTCCAAGCTGGAGTTGCTATTATCATTATTTTCTCCTGTAAGTATATCATTCTTTGCCAGACTGCCAATATATATGTTCATTCTGCTTCTTGAACCAGTGGTTTTATCAAACCCAGAGGAAGGACAGCTGGTGGGTCACTGCTGATCCAAGACAGACAAATTCTCTCAATGCTACACAAAGTACAAACTCCTCATATTTTTCATTCCTTGTGTCCCTTGTTCTATGGTTGTCACTGGGTTTCCTCTGCCTGGGATGTCCCCTTACCCTGCATTAATTCATTTTCTTAGGTGAGTCTTTCCTGATCTTCCAGACTACCATAAATGTCCCCTATTATATAATCTTACAATGGCCTATGCATCTGCCATCCCCCCCCCCCAGCTATAATGAAAGAGTCGATTTTGTAATGATTGTTTAATGTCTGTTTCTTCTGGTAAATCATGAGCCATGTAAGGGTTAAAGGCTGTGTCTGGCATTTTCACCATCTTCTCCTCAGCACTTAGCTCAGTGCCCAGCACACAGTGAGGACTCAATAAATACCTAAATATGGTATCGTGCGGGAGACTCTTGCCATGCCCCTTTCAGATCCTACTGCACAAGAGACTGCATTTCAGAAGTGGATTTCTAGCTCTTGAATGCAATTTGCAATTGCTTTAGGTGCACCTGTAACAGACAGAACAACTTGTTAAAAAAAACTATTCCAGCTACTCTTTCAGTAGCTCAATTTAAATTTCTAGCCAGCAAAGCAACTCTTTACAAAGGCTGAATCCTCGGATGTGACTCAGAACTTATCAGACCATTCTTTTTTCCCCAAAACAGAACCAAGGGAAAGACAATAAGATGCAAATAGAGAGGGAAGTACAGTGCAGACATATCCATGACCTTAACTCACACAGTGTCACTTATTCTCAGATTTAGAAACATTCTGCCACCTACAGGACTTAACTCAGCAGCAGGACCACTAAAATGGACATGGTGATAGTGTTTACCTGCCGTTAGGGCACTCCAGCCTCATCTTTAGAATCTTTCTGAGAGCTTCTACTTAACACCAGAGACGGGTAAGAGTGGAATGGTTGGTTGTGAAATGCCACACCACAGTTCCTTGGGTTCAAGACACGTGACTTGGAATTGAAAGGGAACAGAGTAAAATACTCTGAGCCGGAAGTTGTCCGTGTCTACCTGGAAAGCCTGTATTACGGTATCTTCTGTCCCTCTGCCCCAATTCTTGGTGTTATAATTTTGATGTAGTCCTTTCAGGGCCCTGGAAGAGATTCTCTTCTATTCATTGACCAAAGGCAGGATTTTTCTAAAATCATAACTTTTTAACATTTTTATGTAGGCATATATAATGATTAACCCCACTCAATAGGATTTTTTTTTATTTTGAACACCTTCTGATTAAATCATCAGAATTAATACACATACATACCTATATCGGTGGCAATGTTTACTCAAACTCCGTGTTCCTTCCTCTTCTGGAGCTCTTCCCCATATGGTTTGTGTGGATGGTTTCCTTGTCATCCTTTGGGTGTCAGAGAGGCCTCAGAGAGGCTTAACCTGACCACCCAATCTACTTAGTCCACTCTTCCTTTCCTCTCTTTTGTAGACCCTCTTATTTTCCCACACCATTTATCGCCAAGTCCTCATATATTTATTGTGTCCATTCATCAATTTTGTCTATACCACTAGTCTGTGAGGTTCCCAAGGACAGGGACCTTGTTTGTTTTGTTCACTTTTGTATTCCTAGAGCCTAATTTCTTTGACGTATAATAGGTGCTCCCTAAACAACTGCTGAATAAACGAATATTTCCTTTGTCGTTTCACTTATACTTGTTCCTTCTACCGCACTTTAGTTCCTGCTACTGCGTTGTACCTCCCTGGGGGGATAGGAGACAACTACAGTGCTCCTTTCCTCCATCACGGAGTACCAAGAAGGCAATTCCCTTGTTGCGAAGCCGAAGGCTTCTCCTGGGCTGCTGTCACGCACCCAAAGGTGCACAGTAATTTTATTAGTGATAGTCAGTCTGAGTCAGGAGCTGTCAAAAATGTTTTTATAGTTCCACTCACGGTTCTTGGGCACCCAAAAGTGCGAACTACTACCATTACAATTAGGTGACAATTAGCACGGCGTTGAAGTGTGCGTGCGTGCGTTAATTTGCATAACGAACAGAGGCGTCCTACATCGTCTCTCTAAAATGAAATCCAGATGGATAGACATATCCTTCCTTGAGCGCCAGGAAGCTGAGCCTCCTGCAGCAACTCCTCTGCCCAATGGGGGGCGGCAGCATCCTAGTAACTCGCTGCCTGAAGAAGTGTAGGTGGGTGGAGAGAGATTCGCGTTCAAAGTCTTTTTGACGCTACCCGCTCTCCGTAGCTCCTTAGCCCGCTTGAGTTTCAATGCGCGTTGTTGTTTGACGAAGGGAGTCCTATACACCGCCTGCTGCTCTCCTGATCATGGCTTCTCCGAGTTCCTTCACCTACTATTGCCCTCCATCTTCCTCCCATGTCTGGTCAGAGCCGCTGTACAGTCTGAGGCCCGAGCACGCGCGGGAGCGGTTGCAGGACGACTCGGTGGAAACAGTCACGTCCATAGAACAGGTGAGGTGGCCAGACTGAGCGAGGCGCCCACGCGGGGACTTCTGGGAGCGGGAGTCCCGTCCGCGGGGCCGTAGGCGTGCGGAACTCACCGGGGAACTACTACTCCCACAGTGCACGGCGGTGCCTCCTCTCTGGGACGCTCTGGGCTTCCAGGCTTGGTTCTGTTGAGGAATGGAGCGTTTGTGGGGCCGGGTTGGGGAGGGGTCGTTATCAGGGTTGGTTTGGAGGGGAGGATAGTACCTGGGTCCTCTCTGGCTAAGGAAGCGGGGAGAATCGCGTTCTGTGCCTGGAGGACTAAAGCAGCTCAGGCGGGTCAGACAGCCCGTTTCATTCGGCCGGGACATCGGGAGGTTTTCAGATGTATAGTGCACTTTCCTCACCTGCCCGTAGTTTTGGGACATAGAGGGGACGAGAAGCGGCCAGACTGTGGTCATGCCATTCCAGGGTCTGTTTAATTTCTGACCTGCACTGCTAGGTGTAGGGCCTGCCTTGTGGATGGGCATTTTAATAGTCATTCAATCGAGCACCAACAGAGTATTGGACACAATGTTAAACGCTGGAAATACAAAGAAAAGTTTCGGACCAAGAGCATGGCACAGCATGGTTGAGAAAAACAGTACTGTCTGGAAAGCGCTACAATAAAATCATACATTTTTAGACGACTTACCGTTCATTCACTGTGGCCTCCAACCTGTCACTTTGAAAAGTGCTTGAGGAATGAGTAGTGAGCTCTTGTTTTTCTTTTCATTTTCCATTTGGAATTGTTCCCAAGTTATTGTGGAAATGTTTGCCCATCTGTCACTAGAAGTGGTTGAGATGATTCTTTTTAGTACTAACAAGTAAGCATCAGGCTTTAGTACTAACAAATAAAATAAGATCTCTTAGTAAGATCAGTTCCCAGGCTTAACCTCGGAGGAACGTGCTTTGACTTTCATACCTGAACTTGGAAGCCTGCATTTAGGCAAAATTAGTAATGGTGGTTATCATATTTTATATTTGTGACTATGAATATAATTATAAATTCATAACAAAAAACAAGGACTTGAGTACACAGTTATACACGTAGTAGCTGAAAGAATATTATAACTGGAGATTTATGCTACATGGGGTTTAACCCTTTCCTTTTGAATTTAGCTCCCCAGCTTAGTTAGCCTACCAGTGTGTCTTTCTACAGAAGTTATTTGTAAAAGATTGTAAAGAAGTCTCTCATGAATGAAAAACCTACAGGATCTTTGCTGTATTCCTAAGTGACAGACTGTAGAGTTTATTCAGGTCAAGCCTTTTCCTTTTCATGTGGTATAAGACTGTTGGGTCACTTTTTATGTAATTAACTGACCCAGAAGATAAGGATATGAACAGAATACTGGTGGAGAAAAGGGAGTCAGAAGCTGGTCTATTAATTTAGAGAATAGGACGGAGACTTCCATGGTTAAAGGAGCAAGTCAAAACCAGGAACATTATCAGAAGTTTTACTGATCTGCTCTTTTTCCTCTACTACTTTATTTTTTTAGCCGAGTATCCCTGCTTAGTTCCTGCCAGAAATACTGGCACTTTTATTTTAAATGTCAAGGCATAATAAGTGATGCAAAAATGGATGGAACACGATTCTGGGCTGCCAGAGGGTTAGCCAAGGCCAAGACTGGGTGCTGTTATAGGGTGTGTTTCAAATCGAGGCCTAACTATGTGATAGATAGTAGAGCATCTTGTTTGTCCTTTCCATGTCATTCTTCTAGTTCACATTTTAAAAGTCTGGGATAAACCATTCCAGAGAGCAGGAAGATGATGCAGTCTCTCATACAAATGGTTACTTCAGTGGCAACACTACTAATAATCATAGTAGTATCCCGTTACTGAGCCCCAGTTCTGTGCTAAATGCTCTCCATACATTGTGTCACTCAATCCTTTTCCATTTCACAGATGAGAAAACAGGCTTAGGTACTAGGTGGGTAGGTTAATGATGATATATACTCCTAAGAAGTACCAACCTTGTCCGGAGGAATTGTCTACAGAAGACGCTGGTTATTCTTTTGGTTCTGTCTGTTTGTTCATAGGGATTTACTGGCAGGGTTTAATTTTGTGCTATTGCCAATAAGAACAAATGCTTATCTCCTGTTCCTTGTCTGATTATCAGGAGACTGTATTTATTTGTTAAGCAACAATTTGATAATAGGAATGGAAGCTATAAACAGTGTAAGGAGCCCTTAGCTAGGGATTCTTCTGTTCTATTCATTCATGTTTTTATTTGTTCAACACATACTTGAGTGTCTTCTATGTGCCGGGCTTTCTTCAAGACACTGGACATAAGGCAGTAAACAAAAGAGGCCAAGTTGGTGCCTTTATGAAACTTTTCTTCCAGGCCAGGAAGGCAGTCAACAAAAAAGGGGGAAAAAAACTCTGTATCTTATCTATCTATCTATCTAAATCTCCATCTGTCTGTCTGTCTGATTTTAATAAGAAGTGCTGTGGAAAAAAAGAAACAGGATAAGAGAGATGAAGTATGCCAGGAATGGGTGGGGAAGGAGCCGGAAAGGTTTTTATATCAGGTGGTAAGGGAGAACATCTGATGATGTGCTTGCCACTTGAGCTGAGACCTGAAGTAAGTGAGGGAATAAGCCGTGTGTGTGTCTGGGGGAGAAGCATTTCGGGCAGAGAAAGCAGCAAGTATAAAGGCCCTGAGGCCTCCCTAGCGCCTGATGAGTGAGTGGAGTGAGTGGTCACTGTAAGGACAGAGGTTAGTAAACGGGAGAATAGGACATGAGGTCGGATCACGTAGGGCCTTATCAACCATTGTAAGTATACTTTCAGTTACCCTGACTGAGATGGGGAGCCATTTGGCTGGATAACTTTTTGTCACCTCCCCACATCCACTCTATCCTTTTCCACCCTGCTCTGCAGTTGTGCCCCTAGAGGTGGATCTGCACGGACAGGCTCCCTTGCCCTACGGCTTCCTGGTGTATTTGGCCATGGGGTGTACTGATAGGGAGTGAGGGAGACGGAGGCTGAGATCAGCGCATTAACTCCTTTCCTGACAGATTGTGTGTTCTGGAGGGGGTCTCTAGACTTGAGGTCATGACTCTTCGCAGGCACCTTTCATTGGAGCTCTCGGGCACCCTCTCCTTCTCTTCACACTTTTTCAGGCCTAGGTGGAGATCGGGTACCCCCTGTGTTGCCTGCCCTAGGGCACTGCACTCTCTCTTGTGGTTTCCCTATACCTGCCCACACTTTTGTAACTAGTTCTTTTTTTTTTTTAATTAATTAATTAAAAAAAAATAAACATCTAATGTATTATTATTCCCAGGGGTACAGGTCTGTGAATCACCAGGTTTACACACTTCACAGCACTCACCATAGCACATACCCTCTCCAATGTCCATAACCCCACCACCCTCTCCCGAACCCCCTCCCCCCAAGCAGCCCTCCATTTGTTTTGTGAGATTAAGAGTCTCTTATGGTTTGTGTAACTAGTTCTTTGATAAACTCTCCTCACATCACCCACTTCGGATGTGCTATCTCTTTCCTGCCAGGAGTCAGACTGATCCATGATTTGAGAGTTTCGACCCAATCTGACTAGCATTTTCATAGGCCCATGTCGGTCACTGTTGGGATTGTGAGGAGGTGAGGAGGGGTGCAGGGGGACCCGCTAGGAGGCTGTTGCAGTACTCCAGGTGATGGATGATGGTAGCTTAGCTCAGGCTGTGGTGGTGAAGATACTGAGCAGTGGTCAGGTTCTAGGTATTTGTAAAGATTTCTGCCTGGACAAGCTGTTTCCTGACCGGCTTGGTGCTTGGAGAACCTTTTACAACTCTAGAAAACAAGACGTGATTGTCTTCCTTTTTTGTGCTATCTGCATTTCCCCTTTTGCAAATGCTCTGTGATTCAGGCCGGTGAATTAATACCAGCACAGTCTCAGAGGTAGTAGGTTTGCCAAAAACTATTGTTTACAGAAGGTACGACTCCTGTTTTTCTTTTCGTTTGTCCTTAGTATCCTCCACTTGAAGTGGCATGAGGTCATTAGACAGCATTCAGTTAAATGACAGTCAATTGTGAGGAGTATCTGGAAGGATTATCAGTCTTAGTTCCCGCCCTCAAAATTCTTTTTTCTTAGAGAGAAAAAAGAATATGCCGGAGGCAACCACAGAATGATTTACAAAAGCGTGTAAGTGTGTAAGTAAGTGCTACATTATGATTGCAGTGCACAAGGGTTTGGGGGAGTGGAAGCCATGTGTTGTGGGCTGAGGTGGTCAGGACAACTTCATGGAGAATGTTGGCTTGTAAAGGATGGAATTGGTGGGTAGCCATTCCAGTCAGAGGAGATGTTAGGGACGAAGACTCCACCATACCAGGCATGGAGGGGGCTGGTTGGCTGTGGTAGGAAATTAGGTCAGTTGGGTGGGTGAAGCCAGTGGGGTTGGGGGTGGGGTGGAGAGGGCTGGAGACAGGCTGGGGAGCTGGCTTCAAGTGTTGTGCGTTGTGCCACTGCAGCTCCTGACGGAGGGAACATCAGGGGTCCAGGAATGAATCCTGGACATCTTCTGTTGACTTATTTCAAGTTATAATCTCTGAAAGATTATTAAATGGAGGTGAAACAAGTCACTAAATACGATCAAACTTACTAGTTTTTTGCTCTTCTGATGCAAGGGACCAGAGCTCTGCTTGGTCACACAGTCAGCAGGCTACCTATGGTGAATTGGTTTTGCTTTATTGAAATTCAGCATGTATCATGTTGCTCAACTCTAAGATAATTCCAAATATCAAATTTCCCTCAGTTTTCCTATTAAAAAGTCCAAAAAAAAAGTTATTTGGTCAACTTGAAAAATACACGTACTTTAAATTTGTGTAAACAAATCAAATGCCTACCTACAAAATTTAGATTTTATATCTAGGTACATGTACCTTTCTAGAATCACACACTTTGTAAAATCACACTAATTTAGAAATACTGTTTTTCCTCTTTATTTATAAAAAAATTTTCTCCAAAATCTTCACATACATCTTTGACCTTAGTATTTTTATCTTGCTGGAGCCACATTTTGGGTCAACCAATGTATTTCTCAAGACCACATTTTTGGTTTTTTTGAGATAAATCCCTTTTGAATATTGTTAAGCATATTCTATCCCAAGTTACAGGTACCTACTTGTGTAACATTAGGACCCTTTTACAACGTGTCCAGTTGGTGTGTATCTGTGATCACCACAACTTAACTACTGTTTGTTTACTTTTTAAAATGATCTTTAAAGGATTTACAGAGGCAATTTAACATGTAGAAGTGTGAGTTCCTATCCTCAGGAATAATGGCTAAATCTGTGCTTAATTTGTCATCTTTCCTGATACCATCAGCTTACCTCTATCAGCAACCAAAACAAACTGACTGAAGTTGTTTTAGACTGATTATGTCAACCCCAACTGCTATTTTGTATTTAAAATAAAGGATTGAAAGAACTCCCTATAGGCAGATGTACGTTGTAAGGATTGCTTATAAAGTGATTTGTTTTTCCTGAGGATTTTAAAAAAAAATCCTTGCCTTATATTTAATCTACTAATGATTCTTTTCCTGGGTCTTCAGCATTAACATGAGTGTTAGGCAGCAAATCCACTTTCTGGAAGGGTCCTCCTCTCGGAGAGGGAGGGAGATGTTGGAAGAAGGGACGTGATAGTTCATGATATAAAAGTTGGTGCGTCATTAGATCGGCCTTATTTATTTATTTGCTTTTAAAGATTTACTTACTTGACAGAGAGAGACAGCGTGAGAGGGAACACAAGCAGGGGGAGTGTGAGAGGGAGAAGCAGACTTCCCACTGAGCAGGGAGCCCGATGCGGGTCTCCATCCTAGGACCCTGGGATCATGACCTGAGCTGAAGGCAGATACTTAACAACTGAGCCACCCAGATGCCCCTAGATTGGCTTTATTTTACTTAATTAATTTATTTTTAAAAGATTTTATTTATTTCACACACACACACACACACACACACACACAGTGAGAGAAGGAACAGAAGCAGGGGAAGCCGGAGAGAGAGAAGCAGGCTTCCCGCTGAGCAGGGAGCCCAATGTGGGGCTCAATCGCAGGACCCTGGGATCATGACTTGAGCCAAAGGCAGATGCTTAACGACTGAGCCACGCAGTCGCCCCTAGATTGGCTTTAGATAGAAGCCGTGGAAGGAAAAGTACCAAATGCATGAGCTGCTTTTTACGATTTACCATAATGGAAATTATTCTGTGCCTCTGACTGGCCTTATTCTGTCTGGCATTAGTTTGGGGCTCCTGACAGTTATCAAGCTAAGTTCTTTAGGACACGAAACAGGCTTGTAGACATTTATAGCTTCTGGGGCCATAGTTCTTAGGTATAAAATAAGCAGATGTGACAGAAGGTGAACACTTAATTCTTTAGATTCTGAGGATCCCATTCTATTATTATTAATTTATTATTTTTCTCTTAGTTAAGCCTTTACCTCATGTGCACATTAACAGAAACCAAACCAACTGAGATGGGAATGTGGACACCAGCAGGAACCAAAGAACTAGGGACTGGGGAAAAGACTAAACCAGCTGACCTCAAAGAAGGGGGACCATGGGCTGATTCCAAACAAATGGAGAATTGCTACTGCCACCACTAGTTCCCAGCATGGAGTCTGAAGACAGAACCGAGGGCTCGGGTTTAGAAGTTACTGCAGACTGGCTAATACAAGGCCCTGTGTGCATCACCAGCAATTTCCAGTCTGGATTAAACTGGCCGTCCAGACCGTGGACTGGAACTGGGGAGGGGATTCCAGTGTGGAATTGCAGATTCAACCAAGGGCTAAGGACTGGGGGTGGACCGACTAGTAACCCTAGACTGGGAAACCAGTCAGATGGGGAGCTCCACCCAGAGCTCGCCGGCAGCCCTCAGAAATGGCAAGAAAGAGCATGAACTCAGAAGGGTTTGCGGGGGCACCAGACCTGTTTCTTGCTGTCTCCAGATGCCACCACGAGTTTGCTTTGGATCCCAGTGCTGCCACCAAATCTTAAAAGACCAAAATTCAACTGAATAAATTAGCAGATGTAATTGGCTTTATTAACCAATTCATTAATCAGGCAACATTCCATCTAGCAAGTAGAAAGGAACTCCAAAGGGCTACAGAAAGGGAAAGGTTTTTTAAAGGTACACAGAAGGGGCGCCTGGGTGGCTCAGTGGGTTAAAGCCTCTGCCTTCAGCTCAGGTCAAGATCCCAGGGGATCGAGCTCCACATCCAGCTCTCTGCTCCTCCGGGAGCCTGCTTTCTCCTCTTTCTCTCTGCCTGCCTCTCTGCCTACTTGTAATCTCTGTCCGTCAAATAAATAAATAAAATCTTAAAAAAAAAAATAAAGGCACGTGGAAGAAAATACTTATTTTGGGTGAGGTCCCCCTTCCCATGGTAAGGTCCATAGAGAGGGCCCATGGGGCAGGTTACTTTATTGGTACTGACCAGAAAATTCTTGACTGGTTAAGATTACATTTCTTGGGGGGGAGGGGGGGCGGGGCACCTCTGCTGGTTATGATCTCAGGGTCCTGGGATGGAGTCCCGCATCCAGCTCTCTGCTCAGTGGGGAGCCTGCTTCCTCCTCTCTCTCTCTCTGCCTGCCTCTTTGCCTACTTGTGATCTCTCTGTGTCAAATAAATAAATTAATTCTAAAAAAAAAAAAAAGATTACGTTCTGGGGGAGATTGAAAGTGCAGTTAGGTTAGGTATTAAGCCCCAGTTCGGTGACCTAGCATAAGTGACTTTATTTGGGGCCTGCAGTTCTCCTTTCAACACGGTTGTTAATTTTTTTTAAAAAAGATTTTATTTATTATTTATTTGACAGAGATCACAAGTAGGCAGAGAGGCAGCAGAGAGAGAGGAAGAAGCAAGCTCCCTGCCAAGCAGAGAGCCCGATGCGGGGCTTGATCCCAGGACCCTGAGATCACGATCTGAGCCAAAGGCAGAGGCTTAACCCACTGAGCCACCCAGGCGCCCCGTTGATTTTTTTTTTAATCCCTTCTTCTCTTGATGGACAATTGAGCTATTTCTAGATTTTGGATATTAACGGCTATAAATGCTACACGCAGAAGTCTTTTTATGAGCGTATGTTTTCATTTCTGTTGAGCGAAGACCTAAAAGCAGAATTGTTGGATCATAGGGTGGGTGTATGCTGAGTTTTATAAGAAACTGCTATCCTTTAAATTTTATACCCTCACTTGCATTATATAACAAGAGTTCTGGTTGCTCTACAGCCTCGCCAACATTTGGTGTTGTTGGTTTTTTCAACTTTAGTCACTCTGCCGGTGGTTGTGGGTGGTATTGTTAAGGAAAAAGCTATTTGCGACACTTGTAAAAGGAAGTCTCTATTCAAGACTTTATTACTACAGTGACTTTTGCTTAGGGGAGAAAGATTGGGCTCAACTCTGAATATGACAAGGGAAAGTGGGGATTTATAGCCAAGGAGCAAGGTGGAGGGATTGCTGGATGGAAACTTACTAAAAGGAATGGTCAGGCGAAAGAAGGAATTCTAGCTAAGCCAATTTCATGGGCGTCCTCCTAAAGGCAGGCAGCGTGAGCAGACATCACTGAGGGAAGATGGAGGATGAGGAACCCAGTCAGATACTGAGGATGATCAGATATTAAGGTTGGGGGATTCTGGGCAAACCAGTTTGGTAGGATCCTTGCTAAAATTTGGGGATGCAGACATGGCCACAGAAGTATAAAAGTCACGGTTTAGTTGGGATATGGATGCACTGTATGTGTATCTGCAAATGTGTTTGACTTTCCAGAAATCTTTCTTATGCCTAGATACAGTAGTCATGGTGAAATTTGGGTATTAAGTTTTTTGTTTTGTTTTGATTCTTAATGATTCCCTCCAACATTTTATTATAAAAAATTTCAAATATACCAAAAAATTGACAGCACCTGTTTACCCTCTACCTAACCTTTGTCCTTCATATAAACTGTTAAAGGATAAATTTTAAAAGAGGATAAAATCAAGACTCATGCAATTATAAAATGAACACATCAAAGATTTAACTCATGGAATTGATAGGATGTGATAACCAGTTCAGAAGAGAACTCAATGTGCCACACAAGCGCAGGCACTTAAGGAATGCTGAGGTGAAATTACAAAGGCATAGCAAAACTGGTCAGTATACATTCCATGATCATTAATTGCATTTTACCAGATACCATATGCATATGGGTAGAAATATTTGCATAACTATCAGTTTTCTACAAATTAACTTCTATATCTATGGAGTGTGAAACAGCCTAGTTAAGGACAAAAGAGGAGATAAACCAATGGATCATCTAGCCAGGACACAATTTTGTGTGTGTGTGTATGTATACACAACATGTGTATATATGTATATGCCAATATTTTTTCCTGAATCTGATAATAAGATAATAAAACATGCATTTCTAAAGAATAATATTCTACATAAGGACACTAATATCATACCTAAGAAAATTTAAAAAATTCTATAATATCTAATATCCCATTTAAAAATTTAAATTTCCCCTATTGTCCCAGGAATTTCTCTATCTCTGTGTGTGTGTGTGTGTGTGTGTGTTTTGAACTAGCCTCTTGTTACTTTTTTTTTCTCCCAGGCTATTTAAGAACTTTGAAGAGCTAAACCCTTGGGACTGAGTCTTCTAGTGATTAATCCCAGTGGCCTTTCTTATAACATTTCATATAGCAGTGTTTCTGAAACAGATCTAATGCTTTTGGCTGTCATCCCTTCTCCCCAAAGAGTCATATCACTTTCATTAACATGGTCATGAGCTGTGTGCCCTGTGCCCAAGAGAAATGAACCTATGGACTCTTTGCTATGTATACAAAAGAAAATTACCTGTTGTTATGGGGCTGTTAATCAGTCTTTGTATTGTACCCCGTTGGTGACTGCCTTGCCTATTGGCGTTCTCATGGGAGAGATTGACTAGAATATAATAGTCTTTTCCTTTGGGATGGAAAGAAAGCATGGAAATCCAAGATAAAATGAGAGCTCAGGGGAAGTGGGCATGGTTTAGAATCCCTATGCAGTATTGAAGCTGATTTTTTAAAAAAGAATTCTGATTTGAGAGCTATATAGTGTTCAGAGTTTTCATGACTGAGGTAACTTTGTTTTTTTCATTCTTAATGTCAGTTCTCTTATATTTAAAGTGAGAATTTGGGGGTACCTGGGTGGCCTAGTGGGTTAAGCCTCTACCTTCGGCTCGGGTCATGATCTCAGGGTCCTGGGATCAAGCCCCACATCGGGCTCTCTGTTCATCGGGGAGCCTGCTTCCCCCCCCGCCCCCCGCCTGCCTCTCTGCCTGCTTGTGATCTCTCTCTCTCTGTCAGATGGATGGATAAAATCTTAAAAAAAAAAAAAAAAGTGAGAATTTTGATGAATTTTGAAAAAGGAATTTAGTAATAGATCTTGCCTATAGATATTAAGCAGTTGTTATGACTGCCTCCCTTAATTAAGATTAAATTTCTAAATCTATTAATGTATTAGAGGTCCCCAAGACCACCTCTAGTTCATTCACTGCAGGGATTCAAAGAACTCAGCAAAGTTGTACTCACGGTTATGATTTATTACAGCAAGAGGCTACAAAGCAAAATCAGCCAGTGAAGGACTCATAGTGTACTCTGGAGGAAACCAGACAAAAGCTTCCAAGGGTCCTCTCTCAGTGGAGTCACATAGGATGTACCTAATTTCTCAAACGTCAAATTGTGACTATACATGCAAAGTGTTGCCTACCAGAGAAGCTTCTCAGAGGCTTCTCAGAGGATCATAGTTTTTACTGGGGGTCGGTCACATATGCATTCTGCCTAGCACATCTTAAAATTACAGACTCCCAGAAAAAAGTAGCTGTTGAGCATAAATAAGGTTTATGCAGTTTTAGCACAGTGAGCCATGCATCAGTTCTTGGGATGGTGGGGACCCTCCCAAGTTGAGGTTTCTGTATACCAGCCAAGGGTCAACCGTTCAAGCTGGCCTTTCTAAGGATGGCAGACTCATACCTGTTATGGTAACTCCTTTGTATACAACTAACTTTCTTCCTATCCTTCTGCTCCACAAATCGGAGCAAAGAATGCTTGCATCTTCTCGGTAACAAATTTACTCAGATTTTATATAACACTTGGCAGGCCATATGGGGAGAAGGGAAGGCAAAAAAGGATGTTGCATGTTTTGGAGATGACTTTGGTTTTCTCCTCACAGATGAGTTCTTTTTAATTTCTATATTAATCCATTACTATGTGTCAAAAAAAATTTTGCCAGCTTATTGCTAAGTATTATTTTAAAAGTTGTACTCTAGAAACCAATCTGTGTGCTCTAAGGTGATCTTTTTCTAAAATATACCAGTTCCTAAAGACGATACTTAGAATGGGAGTAAAATTTTTTTAAAGGGTTCACTTATCCATTTTGAAAGAGAGAGTGAGAGTGGGGACGGGGGGGCAGAGGGAAAGAATCTCAAGTAGATTCCTTGCTGAGTGGGGAGGGGGCCCAATCCCATGACCCTGAAACATGGGCCTGATCCCATGATGACCCTGAGATCACGACCCGAGCCAAAACAAAGAGTCGGTCGCTCAACCAACTGAGCCACCCAGGTGCCCCATAAAATGGGAGTAAATTTTTGTAAATCATGTATTTGATAAGGGACTTGTATCTAGAATATATAAGAAGTTATTATAATTCAATAATAAAAAGGCAGCCCAATTTAAAAAAAGACGTATTTGAATCGATATTTCTCTAAAGAAGATATATAAATCTCCAATAAGCCTGTAGAAAGATGCTCAACATCATTAGCCATGACAGAACTGCAATCAAAACTACAATGAAATATTGCTTCACACCCACTAGGATGGATATAATCAAAACCACAGAGAGTAACATGTGTTGGTGAGGTTGTGAAGAAATTAGAATACTCATACGTTGCTGGTGAGAATATAAAATGCTATGACTGCTTTGGAAAACAGTCTGATAGTCCCTTAAAGAGTCAACATAGAGTGACCATATGGTCCAGCAATTCCACTCCCAGGTACATACTTATACCTAAGTAGAAATGAAAACACACATCCATTTGAAAATTTACACAAGAATGTTCCTAGCGACTTTATTCATAATAGCCCCCAAATGAGAACAACCCAAATGCCCATCAGCGGATGAATAACAGATTTAAAAAATGCGATATATTCATAAAATGGAATATTACTTGGCAATAAAAAGAAATGAAGTAATGGTTCATGCCCCAACATAGATGAAGCTTGAAAACATTATGCTGAATGAAAGAAGAGAGTCACGAAGGACCGTATGTTGTGTGATTATATTTATATGAAGTATCCAGAATAGGCAAATCATAAAGATAGAAAGTTGGTGAATAGTTGACAGGGCTGGGGAAGATGAAGGGTTGGGGGTGACTTCTAAGGGGTGCGGGATTTCTCTTGGGGTTAGTGGAAATATCCTAAAAGTGATTGTGGTAATGGAGGCACAACTCTGTGAATGTACTAAAAGCCACTGAATCATATACTTCAAATGGGTGAGTTGAATGGTGCGTGAATGATATCTCAATGAAGCTATTAGAAACATCTACCAGTTCTTAAGAGAAGATAAAGGGAATTGTTATTTGGCCATTTTAATGAACAGCTGGCCTATAATACTCAGGTATTTATTAGAATTCATAACTTAGATTTTCAGACCGTTGAGTCTGTTACTAACTGCTTTGGAATATCACTTGTTCATTCTGCTGAAGAGTGATTAGGAGCTCCGAAGAGAAATGACACAGTGTTGGGAATATTTTAAGCACTTTCTGCCTCTGTCTGTCAGGTATCCTAGTTTAGCAGTAAAACTCTTCTCCTCAGCTAGTTCTTGGTTGCTTTTGTTGTCCGAGGGGGAGCCGAAGGTGGGTCTGCTCATGAAGGAGTTCTTGGCTGGGCCCTTTTCTCAAGGATCTCAGTGTCAGAATGCTAAGGCGATAATGGGCTCATCCATGGACCTTGGAATATTATTATTATTTTTTAAAGATTTTATTTATTTATTTGACAGAGATCACAAGTAGGCAGAGAGGCAGGCAGGCGGGGGGTGGGGAGGGGAAAGCAGGCTCCCTGCTGAGCAGAGAGCCCGATGCGGGGCTCCATCCCAGGACCCCGAGATCATGACCTGAGCTGAAAGCAGAGGCTTTAACCCACTGAGCCACCCAGGCGCCCTGGCCTTGGAATATTATTAAGTCGTGTGGACTTGAGTCAGCTTGTATTTGGGCAAACAAAGTGAGTTTTCCTCCCAGTTGGTTTTGTTTCATTCAGAATTCATCGATTCACTTAAAGAGTCACTTAGCTCTCATAAAATATTATAGGCAAATCTTTCTTGCATGATCTTACTGACGTATGTTTCTTGTATATTTTTCTGTCCCTTTCAGCTTACAGCTAAAGAAGGCGTAACTGAGAAATGCAGTCTGTCTTCCTTTTAGGCTGGTGCTTTATGTTAGTCTTGTGTGAGAGTCTAGAAAGGAAAAGAATTATGAAGAATTGGGACAACTTCCCTATTCCTCATGAGTCAGATTCTTACAGTGATTTCAGTCTGTTTTTTGAAATATCCCTCAAACTCATGTTCAGAGGCAAATACCAAAGTATATCGTGAAACCAAGTATAAATGAATTTTAGATTGGCTGCCATTTTAGATGACTCACATCATTGCTCCCCTCATCATCACAAATAATTCTTGCACATACGTCAAGGCCCTAGATGCTGTAACTCAGTGGACCATTCAGAAATAAAGAATACATTTTGAAATTCCCAGAGAGGACATTATGATGTATCTTGAAATCTCAATGAGGACATGCCTCACTACCAAGAACAGGGATACCAGTGAAGGAGAAACCCTGTCTCCTGTTAACCAGCCCACTTCTGCACTGCTGTATCCTTTCCTTACAGAAGCTGAACTGTGTGACCATGTCGTGGTGGAAACAGGCGATCTGGATTTGTGACCTGGCTTTCTGAGATCCTGTATATTATGGGACTGTTGAGTGCTGTGTGTGACATAGGACCAATGACCAGATGTGCTGTTTCGTTGGTGTTTCCATGATTGATGTTCTTGTAAATCCCATAAGGAATTTAAATACAGATTGAATTTTAATGTTCCATCTGTATTTAAATGGTTCAGTCTGACATTAAAAGGTATGACCCTTAGCAGAAATTAATTTTGTATTTGTGAATGGCCAGTTAAGCGAACACCTAAACAACTTCATAGAGCAGGCAAGAATAAATCTCTCAAGCAAAATGCTTTGTCTGCTCCCTAGCTGGTGCCAGTGAGCCAAACTCCAGGACCGCCATTAGTTTGGATAGATGGGTAGTTGACTGGAGAAGTCGAGTGTAATGCCATCATGGTACAGGACATTCTCTCTGCTTCATCTGTCCTGAGCCCGCCATCCTGCAGAGCCCTTGAATCGGGGCTTACAGTCCTATGAAGTACAAAAACCACACCAAGCAATTGTAGCCAATGGACATTTGTGGCAACTGGAAGAAAAAGTTGACAGAGGACTCATCCGTATTTGTTTTCTCTCTCCCATCTTCTGCATTCTTACCAGGCAAAAGTAGAAGAAAAGATCCAGGATGTCTTCAGTTCTTACAAGTTCAACCACCTTGTACCAAGGTAAGCTGTGGTTAGGAGTGTGGGGGGATCAGGGAGACACCTCCTCTTGTGCGAGTCTTTCTTCTTTCCTCCTTGAGCCTGTTCAACCTCAAGGGATAAGTCTGTTGGGAGAAGGGTTTCTTGACCTTGACCTTGTGGCCACCTGGTAAGCTAATGACCCCAACTCCTTCCTCTGTTACAAAGCTGTTTAGAGGAGATGCTCTCCTTGATCTGAGCCATCAGGTGTTACATGGGGAGACCCCTTAAGGCCTGGACTCTGAGGTCTGATGATGGGGAGGGGAAATTCATGTTTCTGTTGCTTAGTCGTGACCTGG